>NC_057347.1:7346500-7665500 GCF_016509475.1 Prionailurus bengalensis
TGCCATTCTACACAGCTTTTTAAAAGCACTAGGGATAAACAGAAAACATCACTCCTGGTATGAACTACGCATCAACTTCATTTTAAATGACCGTGCAGTATCCCATTGTACGAATCACCATAAAGTGTTTGCTGGATCCCTTACCGTTGGGCACTTAGGTTGTTTCCATAGGTACAGATTCTAATGTTTTATTATTTTCTTGACCTGGAAAGGAAAGCATGTGTATTTTGTTTGTTATTTATTTTTATTTCTTTTTTTGAGAGAGCGAGCGAGTGTGCGAGCAAGGGAGAGGGGCAGAAAGAGAGAGAGAGAGAGAGAGAGTCTCAAATAGACTCCACACTCAGCTTGGAGCCCGGGAGCCCGATGTAGGGCTCCATGCTACGACCCTGGGATCATGACCTGAGCGAAAGTCAAAGAGTTGGACACTCAACCGACTGAGCCACCCAGGTGCCCAAGGTAGGTAGGTTTTGAAAGTTTTTAAATCGTGTTGCAAACTTGTCTTCTATGAAGGTATTTACACTTTGTCCTTGAATTTTAATGTATTTTTTGAATATCTTATTTCCACTTCAGTAGATTAAGGTACATGTTTTTCATGGCCTAATTAATACTATGCATTTTGGCATTGCACAATTACTGCTGATAAACAAAGGAAAATGATGTTTCAATATTTTAATACTTACATTTTAAACTAGTGAGCATTTTCCCAGATGTTTATTAGTTATATGAGTTTTTTAAGACATTTCCTGGTTATGGATTTCTTTTGCTGGGATGCTTTCCTCCTTAGATTTTAAGCATTTTCCTTATATTGACAATACTTACACATTTTTATGTATGTGTTTATATACACTTACATGTTTTTGTATATATGTAGCAAATGTTCTGATTTGTCATTTTTAATCTCTTTGTTTATGGTATTTACAATTTTTTAGTATTTATTTAAGTTGAGGGGGGAGGGGCACAGAGAGAGAGAGAGAGAGAGAGAGAGACAGAGAGAGAGAGAATCCCAAGCAGGCTCCTTGCCATCAGCACACAGCCTGTCGACCAGGAGATCATGACTTGAGCCAAAATCAGGAGTTGGTGCTTAACCCACTGAGCCACCCAGGTGCCCTGGTATTTACAGAAATTTTTAATTTTTTTAAATGTTTATTTATTTTTAAGACAGAGAGAACAGAGCAGGAGCAGGGGACGGACAGAGAGGGAGGGAGACACAGAATCCGAAGCAGGCTCCAGGCTCCGAGCTGTCAGCACACAGCCCGACGCGGGGCTCGAACCCATGAACTGTGAGATCATGACCTGAGTCGAAGTCGGACCCTTAACCGACTGAGCCACCCAGGAGCCCTGGTATTTACAAAAACTTTTAAACGTCTTTACATCTTCCAGGTCTTTTCTTTATGACCCTTGTTTTTCTTTGATGATGTTTTCTAGGTAGGGTTGTGCTGCTGCTAACATGAAATAGACATTCATCCCTGATTTTAATTTTATTCTGAAATTCATTTTCAGTGACTGCTGAGATTGAATTCTAATTTTTTTTTAAATGACAGATAACTGACTTTTCATCCAGGACTGACACTCCATATTTGAAATCCCATGTCACTGTCGTGTGCGTTAAGTTCTGCTATTCTATGTTTATGTTGGCACTAGGAGGACACTTTTAAAATTATTATAACTTCAGGATATGTCTTAAATCTAAAATGACATGGCTTCTGTCTTCTATTCTTGAAAATGTTTTCTTTTTATTTTATGTATTAAATGGGTTTTCTTCCAAAAGAAGGAATTATAAGATATGTGCATCAACTCCTCTTCCCCTCTTCACTTCCACTGGCACCAACAACACCATTACATGCACGGACTAATTTAGGAAGAAACGATAGCTCGCTGTATCGAATCCGTCAATCTACAAAGATGAGATGGCTTTCATTCATACAGATTTTCTTTTACATTCCTAATAAAACTTTTCTTTTATTTCGTATTTAAATGAACACACGGCAAAACTGGCTTTTTTGGGGAGCACGGTTCTATGAAATTCGATAGGTATCTACATTCGTGTGACCACGACCTCAAGTCAGCGTATAAAACACATCTATCACTCTGATGTTGTGCTCTCGCTTGGTAGTCTTACCCTCTCCTTCATCCCTAACCCCCAGCAAATGTTGATCTGCTTTCCATCACTGTAATTTTGACTTTCTGAGAATTATCAGATAAATGGAAATTTTTGTCATATAACCTTTTGAGCCTGGCTTCTTTCACTCAGCATAGTGCCTCTGAGATCCATTCAAGCGGCTGCATGCATCAAGAGCTTGTTCATTTTCAATGTTGAGTAGTATTCCACTGTATGGACATACCACAGCTTTTTTCTTATTCATTCACATGTTGAGGACAGTCACGTTGGGTCCAGTTTTCAGCCATCATGAATAGAACTGCTATAAACCATCTGGTGGAGGTTTGTGTGAACCGATTTTTTTTCTCTCTCAGATAACTAGCAAGTTGTCTGGTTTCCAGGTCGTTCAATAAGTTATATATTTAACTTCCCAAGAAACTGCCAAATTATTATTTTTTATTTTATAGAGAGAGAGAGAAAGAGAGAGTGTGGGCAACAGAGAGAGAGAGAGAGAGAGACAGAGAGAGAATCCTAGGCAGGCTACATGCTCAGTGCAGAACCCGATGTGGGGCTTTGATCCCACAGCCCTGGGATCATGACCTGAGCCAGAATCAGGAGTCAGCCGCTCAAACTACTGAGCCACCCATGCGCCCTGCCAAATTATTTGAAAGAGTCGCAATACTATTCACATTTCCAAAGCAATGTATGAGAATTCCAATTGTTTCAGCCCTTGTCAACACTTGATACTCTGTGAAGGTTGTGTTTTGTTTTTGTTTTCTTTGGGGTGTGTGTGTGTGTGTGTGTTTGGTCTTTCTAACAGTTATGCAGTGGTATCTCATCGTGGTTTTCATTTACATTTTCCTAACAGCTAATGAGACTGAACATCTTTTCATTTGCTCAACTGCCTCTTTGGGGAAATGTCTGTTGAAGTTTTTGGCCCATTTTTTAAATTGGGTTGTTTATTTATGTTTTTTTACTTCTGAGTTTTGCAAGTTCTTTATATATTCTTTAAAAAAAATTTTTTTTCAACTTTTTTTTATTTATTTTTGGGACAGAGAGAGACAGAACATGAACGGGGGAGGGGCAGAGAGAGAGGGAGACACAGAATCGGAAACAGGCTCCAGGCTCCGAGCCATCAGCCCAGAGCCTGACGCGGGGCTCGAACTCCCGGACCGCGAGATCATGACCTGGCTGAAGTCGGACGCTTAACCGACTGCGCCACCCAGGCACCCCTAAAAAAATTTTTAAGCTGTACATTTATTTATTTTTTAAGTAAACTCTACTGGCAACTTGGGGCTCCAACTCAGGACCCCAAGATCAAGGACCACATGCTCTGCAGACTGTGCTGGCCAGGCGCCCTGTAAAATTCTTTATAAATTCTACCTAGACGTCCTTGTTTAGATACGGGATTCTGAAATGTTTTCCCAGTCTGTGGTTGGTCTTCTCATTTTTTTTTTCATGACCGCTTGACTATTTTGTGATGATTAAATTTTGAACTTTTTTTTTTCCGTTCTTTTTTATTTTGGGGGAGAACATTTAAATGCTACTCCCTTAGCAAACTTCAATTATGCAACTGTGTTCCCAACTACAGTCACCATGTTTTTATGTTAGATCCTCAGGGTTTACTCATCTTGTAAATGAGAGTTGGAGCCCTTTTACCAGCCTGTCCCTACCTCCCCAGCCCCAAGCCTTCAGTAACCACGTTTCTTTTTGTTTTAAATCTGATTTTAATGGTCTATTTATTTTTGAGAGAGAGGGAGAGACAGAGTATGAGAGGAGGAGGGGAAGACAGAGAGGGAGACACAGAATCTGAAGCAGGTTCCAGGCTCTGAGCTGTCAGCACAGAGCCCGACGTGGGGCTCGAACTCACGAGCTGTGAGATCATGACCTGAGCCGAAGTCGGACGCTTAACCGACTGAGCCACCCAGGCGCCCCAGTTTTTTTTTGTTCTTCATGTTTAGTTTTGGGGAAGAAGGGGCAGAGAGGGAGGGAGACCTAGAATCCAAAGCAAGCTCCAGGCTCTGAGCTGTCAGCACAGAGCCCGGCGTGGGACTCAAACTCATGAAGTGCAAGGTCATGACCTGAGCCAAAGTTGGACACTTAACCAACTGAGCCACCCAGGCACCCCTGGTAACCACTCTTCTGTTCTCTGTTTCACTTTGACTTTTCTTTTTAGGTCCTCATAAAAGTGATACTACATGGTACCTGTCTTTCTTTTAGCAGTGTCTTTGGCTGAGCAAAAGTTTTAATACTGATGAAGTTCAATTTACCCATTTATTTCCTGGATGATACTTTTGGTGCCATGTTTATGAACTCTTTGGTCACAAGTCCCCAGTGAAGTTTTTTCTAGGCAGGTTGTGTGTATTTCTTGTTGCCATTATTCCTAAATAGCTTTTATTTTTGCTACTATTTTGAATGGGTTATTGACTTTTCATTTTATCTAAATATACCTTAAAATGTTTATTAAGATGCAGAAGTCCTATGTCCTACGTGGCAATTTTCGTTGAAACTCTTTCTTCCAATAAATTGAACATATCTTTGTTTACACAGAATTATGGTTATGTAACATCAAACAGGTCACACGGCATATTTGTGACAGATGTTTCCATTTGCATCTATCTCATTATCAATAGCCTACAAGAATACATGAGTGTCAAAAATATTTTAGGGATAGACTAGATGTCTAAAATACAGATTAAGAAAAATAAAATAAAATATAGATTAAGATATGGATATGAAAGAATCCATATTCTGGCCACTTGCACACTTGTTACGAGGTAAGAATTAAGAACTATGACGGATGGGCAAGTCAGTCATAATGATGATCTAACCTCAAGTACCCAGATCTGCCTCTGGTGTAGTCAAGTCTGACATGGGGCCATGCTCCTACGAACTGAAGGCAGTAAGTTTTTAACCTAAGTTCTGAGAGTAAGAATCGAGAGGTAGTGAGCCCACGTGAGTGTATGTAAAAATGTGAGGGTGAGCATATGTGCATTTTTCTGGGAAAAAAGACTGAAATTTCATCACTCTCTAAAAATCACCATTCCATTTCAAGAAGGCACATGCCTGTTCTCTCCCTATTCTCTCATTTCAAACATATCCAACTCACTGTACAAATTCAACAAGTATGTTTGAACAAATGAACGAATAAATATTTACTGAGTTACTCTTAGATGGTCAAAACATTACAAGTGTATCTTACATCTGCATCTTACAAGCGTAATATTTTTCTTGTTTACTCATTTATTTTGAGAGAGAGAGAGAGTGTGCAAGAGGGGCAGAGAGAGAGAGAGAGAGAGAGAGAATCCTAAGTGGGATCCAGGCCGTCAGCATAGAGCCCGACACAGGAATCGAACTCATGAACCTGTAAAATCATGACTTGAGCCAAAACCAAGAATCAGAGGCTCAAATGACTGAGCCACCCAAGCGCCCCATGATTTTTATTCAGCAAACATTTAGTGACTGCCTCCTTTGGCCAAGGACCCTACTGGAACACGGAACTTCACGGACAAAAGGGCAATGATCCTCCTCTCAAAGAGAAAGGCGTAACAACAAATGCATTTCAGCGGGAGAAGTACCAGGATGGGAGTGTTCATTATGTTTGGAGAAGGAGCGCCTGACCTGCTTAAGGACTGTGGAGAAGCTTCACAAATACAGTGGTGCTTGGGTGGAGACCAGAGTGCTGATGACAACTGAGCTCTAAGTAGCTTCCAGAACACGTCAATGGCACACGCTGGGAACTTGAGGTTATTGCAGAGTGAGTGTGATACGGAGGCTGGGAGCCCATCTTCAATTGTGTACATTCTCTTTACCGTGGATTTTGCTAGCGTTTATCAAAGTCAAATCAGAGAAGCATGAGCATTCCAGAAGAAATAGCGGTTGAAAACACAGAAGTGTTAAGAGACAGTGGCTCAGTCTTGCGGGAGGATGAAGTGCGACAGATCCCTAAGTCCTGAATATACAGGTTCAATTTCCAGAAATACCAGTATAAATACACAAGCATTTATGCAATCAGGTGCACACTACAGCACTGTCAAAATGGTCTCCAAAACAGGAAACGACTTAAATGTCCATCATTAAGAGACCGGATAAAAACTTCTGGTACGCTCCTATAATGGAATATTTTCAGTGTCAAAGAGATCGAATTATATCTTTTCAAATTAAGATCTTTTCAAATCTGTTTGAAGTTAAGTAAGGTCTTCATACTAGCGTAAGCCATGAAGTGATAGGATATTGTGTCCTATTTTTAAAAGCCTACAATATAAAAAAAAAAACAATGCTTGTGTGTTACGAGACGTTCAGTGATCATTAGGTGGGTAGTGCTGATGGCCCCGATTTTTTGCACCTGTCTCCATCCTTGCCTTTGGCCATGGATTTTGCAGCTTTTTTGAATCCTGAGTGGAATCTCTCTTCCCGTTCCTTGGTACTGAGTTCAGTCACGTGACTTGCTCTGGCCGGTGAACCTTAGCAAGGGTATAGTTATTTCAAGGAGAGGCTTGAAAAGCCTCTTGTCTATCCCACTCGTGCTCCTGCACATGGCCACTACTGTGAGGATATGTCTGGACCAGGCTTCTGGAGGATGACAGACAAGGAGGACAGAGTTGAGTCACCCAAGTTATCCGAGCAAAGACCACCCTAGATCGGCCTTCAGCCAGCTGATTCCCAGACATGTGAGCAGACCCAGACAAGATCAGAAAGCCATCTGGCTGAATCACGGCTGACCACAGACATATGAACAAGGCTGGCTCAGATCGCAAACCAAGCGTGGAACCCAGCAGCCTTGTAAAATAAAGAACTGTATGTCTCTGAGGTTTTGTGGTAATGCCATGGAATATTATCTCAGCCATAGATAACTAATACGCTGTATTTGTATATAACACAGGCTTACCAAATATCTGGACAGATGCACACCCGACTATTAATAGTGGTTACCTCCAGGGAATGGAATGGGCGGTCAAACACTGAAAGCATTGCTGTACTCTCTAAGAAACGGGGTTGCTGCTTCTGATTTGATTCGTTGTCCTTCTCTACCCCGTTCTCTAAATGTCAAAAATAGAGTAGATAAGAAAATAGATCCCGATTCTGGCAGCTGCCTGCCGCCTGAAGGGTAAGTCTAAATGGTTACAGCACCGACTCTATGTGCAAAAGTGTTAGAACAGCCAGCTTTTGTTCTGGTCTGGACACTAATAGAACATCGGTGAATGAGCCACGTAACCGCTCTTTTTTTAGCCCGTTTTTCTTCTGTAAAGATGCAAGGGGTTCCTGCGGGGGGTGGGGTGGTCACTGAGATAATCATGGTGTCTACTCTGAATGATAGAAGCCATGACGGAAACTGTTCCAACTACCTGAAACGATGTACCAATGAGCAAATACTCTGAAAAGTACTTAGCATGGCGATGATGATGACGACGACGACGATGGCGGTGGTGTGTGTATTTCTAGCCCCAGGGACAGCCACCTGATCTCTTAAACCCCTTGAGGTTGATCTAGTTTGTGGACTAGGTGATTAAAATAAAATGAGAGCAGGTGGCTGGATATTTCACTCATTCATACCAACCATCCAGGAGAAGATGCGGTTCATGCTTAACCTTCACCAAGTCTAGAAAAAAGACAGTAATTGCAAACTACTATTGATTTGGTTGGACTGCCCTCCCCACATTAAGCTTCCACAAGTGCTGTTAACTGCCTGCAGGGCGTTTAAAATCACCGTAGAAACCCAAAATATCAGGGAAGCATCCCTTGGTGAGAAGCACAAAACTGAGAGGTAGGAGGTATTTGGTTCCATTTCCTCATAGGTGGATGACCCACAATATCAAAATTTCTCTTTGTCTATGTGTCCTCATCCATTTAATGGAAATAGCCAAAGTTCTCCTGTTATGAAAATCAAATTCAACCATTTGTCATCATCTCCCTACCTCCACGTTAAACATAGTGAGAAGTCTGGCAAAGGATCAATAATGAACTGATGAACTATTGCTATGGACCCTCTCCCTATCTCTTATAACCAAAAGATTTTCACTTTATTATTATTATTAGGAAGTACAAGTGGGGGGAGGGGCAGAGAGAGAGAGAGAGAGAGAGCAAGCGGGGGGAAGGGGGAGAATCCCCAAGCAGGCTCCACACTTAGCATGGAGCCCGACATGGGGCTCAGTCCAGGATCCTTGGGATCATGACCTGAGCCAAAATCAAGAGTGGGAGGCTCAACCGACTGAGCCACCCAGGCGCTCCTTGACTCGTTATTAATGTCCCTTTCTGGTAAGCTTTACTTTCCAAATGTCCACTTGGGGAGATAGAAAAGATCGGCTAGAGTCAGGGAAGTTCCATGATTACCCAGTCCTCTTAAATCCATCGTACAGTCAAGGGAAAACACACCTTTATGAATCATACCAGCCCAACCATACACTTACATTTAAATGTAAATATAAATGTTTATTTACAAGTGCCTACCTAAGAGACATAAAATAATTTGTCCAACATCATACGAATCAAATAGGGACAAAAATCCAGGACCCTGCCCTCCATGTCAGAACAGCCTCTCCAACATTCCCCAACCAGTGCATGTCTGTAGAAGCAACCCATAGCAATCTGTAGAGCTAAAAATGCTAAAGAATGTGCAAAACATTTCCACTCAGATAAATTGCTTATTCCCAGAAAAACTAGAATAACATCCCTATATGTTGAGTTTGTTGAGAGCTTGCAGAGACAGCCTCAAACCTTTTATTTTCTAGTCTAAAAAAATTTTTTTAATGTTTATTTATTTTTGAGAGAGAGAGACAGAGACAGAGCATGAGTGGGGAAGGGGCAGAGAGAGAGGAAGACACAAGACTCCCAAGCAGACTCCAGGCTCGGAGCCACCAGCACAGAGCCCGACGCAGGGCTCGAACTCCCGAACGGCAAGATCATGACTTAGGCTGAAGTTGGATGCTCAACCGACTGAGCCACCCGGGTAGCCCCTCAACCCTTTTATTTATTTATTTATTTTTTCAACGTTTATTTATTTTTGGGACAGAGAGAGACAGAGCATGAACGGGGGAGGGGCAGAGAGAGAGGGAGACACAGAATTGGAAACAGGCTCCAGGCTCTGAGCCATCAGCCCAGAGCCCGACGCGGGGCTCGAACTCACGGACCGCGAGATCGTGACCTGGCTGAAGTCGGACGCTTAACCGACTGCGCCACCCAGGCACCCCAACCCTTTTAAATAAAAGCAACTTCATATGCTTCCTCCCAGATTCTCAGTGGCTCACGCGAGCTCTGATGAACGTCCCCAGGGCCACTGCCGTCCCTTCCTCCTCCCCAGCAGCAGCTGTCTGTGGTGGCACAGTCCCCAAACCCACATTACTGAGTTGTACCCACAACCTGCTTCTTGGCCATGTTGTTCTCCAGATCACGTTAAAAGTCCTTCCGCCTTGCGTGGCGTCTCGCCTTCCGATTCTTTGCTAAACGCCCATTTCTTCTGAAGGGTACAAAACCGCCTCAGCGTCCCCGCCCCAGCAGTCAGGGTGTTCTCTGCTTCCAGATGTCTCCAGCCCTTTCCAAACTCTAGTCTTGATCTTGGGAAAAGAAGTAATTAGCCTGATGGGGAGTGAACTGCCATGTCAGCAATTTTCTCACTACTGGGTTTTGAAGAAACAGAGGCGCAAGCAGGTCAGGAAAAGTGGACCGCTGCTGGGTGTTCATGCCCCACTAAGCTCAAATACCAACCACCGCACCCAGAGCTCATTAGTTCTGACCCAACACTGCTAATTGCCCTGAGCGCTGAATCAGCTTTCATGGACACTTGGAGACACACTCATTAACGTTTTAACCTCAAAGTGCCCCGTACTTTGAAGACCTAAGTCTCACAAGTTGGCATAAACTCAAAGAAGAGCATACACCGGGCGCTCGAATGAGGCAAAACGGGTCTGCTTCATGTCCCCATGAAGACAAAAGTTGTTATTATCCCTCTGGAAAGACCCCTGGCATATTATTATTATAGGCAACGTTCCCCTTCTATTGGAAACGCGAGCATAGAGGTGTTTCTAGGTTGGTGGGTTTTCGATCAGGGTTTCTCAACCTCAACGCTACTGACACTTTAGGATGGATAATTCTTTGTTGTGGAGCTGTCCCGTGGAACGTGGGGTTTGAGCAGCGTCCCCGATCCCCACCCACCAGATGCCAGTAACACGCTTCCCCCGCCCCCAGAGCATGACAACAACGACACATGTCTCCAGACATAGCCCAATGTCACCTGGGAAGCAAAATCACCCCTTATTCAGAGTCAGTGCTTTACAAGATTGTCACCTGCATTAAAAAAAAAAATAGAATAAAATAGGGCCGCCTGGGTGGCTCAGCCAGTTGAGCGTCAGACTTCCGCTCAGGTCACAACCTCGCAGTTCATGAGTTCGAGCCCCGCAGCGGGCTCTGTGCTGACAATGCAGAGCCTGCTTGGGATTCTCTCTCTCTCTCCCTCTCTGCCCCTCCCCCGCTCGTTCTCTCCTTCTTTCTCTCTAAACTAAACATTAAGAAAATTTTTAAAAAGAACTGAATAAAATAAGATAGGATAGAAATGATCAGAATCAACTAAGGGAAAGTATTCTTTCATGAACATATATTTCACACTTGTTTACTTGTATGATTATGCATATAAATAATGTGAATTTTAAAAGTATGAATAATACTGATAGAGTACATCAACTTTCAAAAAAGTATTTATCTGTGTTACTGCTAAATTTCCCACTTAGAAATGTCTAATTTTTTTCTCAGCGATTTATGGCATGCTTTTTGGGGTTGTTTTTAATTTAATATAGTTTTCTACCAAAACTAATGAAATTTTGTCTTCTATCAAGTTAAGGCAATTATGGTAATATATGTGTACCGTAGATACACAAAACTACCAAAACAGAACATCACGGGTCATCTAGCAAATTAGCGAGTCTTTACTCTGTGCTGAAGGACAATGTGTGAAGCCAGATCTTGCCATGTGAGGATTTATCGTCTATTTCAGGATAAAATCTATTAAATAATGTCTGTGAGCATCTCACTTTGTGGACAGATCACACAGAGTTCGTTGGTGAATATTGGAGTCGTACAAGAAACGGTATTTGCTCAGTTAAGGCCATCTGACACAAATCCGTAAAAACTAGAACAAGAATATAATGGTCAAATAATGTTTAACAACACCAAAGCTATTTCAAGTTTCATAGGCCACTCATGTACACACACACACACACACACACACACACACATACACAAAGTGAGTTCAGAAGAGGACGCTCCTGGTTTGTGCCATATTACCACAGAACATTGACATGCGATTTTGTAGGTATTGGTAGAGCGAGTTTTTAAGCTGAAATGGGTATCTGGAATGAGCTATAAATGCTGAGTGTTTGGAAATGAAATAAATGGGGGAAGATAGGAATCAGAGGCAGAAGGAATATCAAAAGGGAGAAGTTATACCAGCCAGGAAGTTCATAAAGGACAGCGGAGGAACTCGATCTCAAGGGTCCAGCATGTAAGACTTTGGGATCAAGCAAAAAGATCAAGCCAAGTTTTGTCCATTCTCTTCTTACGTGCGATCCTTTCTGGGGGAAAAAAAGTGATTTCAAGATCTGGTCATGTAGTTGTATAGAAAGCGGGTGAAATAACAAGAAAAAGGCCAAGAATGAGGCCAGTCCCATTATTTTCTTGAGAAGGAAAAAGATGGGTTCCTTGAGACAAACGATTTAACAATTGGTAACGACAAAGCCTGGACTTGGGGTAAAATCAGAAAGAAAAGACAGCAAAGGAAGAGGGTGGTGTTGGTGGGGAACAAAACCAGTGGGTGGATCTTTTAAAAAGTGGTCCTGGGGGAGCCTGGGTGGCTCGACCCTCAAGCATCCGACTCTTGGTTTTGGTTTAGGTCATGATCTCATGGTTCATGGGTTCAAGCCCCACATTGGGCTCTCAGCTGACAGTGTGGAGCCTCCTTGGGATTCTCTCTCTCTCTCTCTCTCTCTCTCTCTCTCTCTCCTCTCCTGCCCCTGTGGTGGGGCAGGGTCTCTTAGGCTTCAGATAAGAGATGTGGGTTAGTTTTATAGGGAGAAACTCCTAACAGTTTTCTCTCCCTTAGTTTTGCCTGCTCTTCTTCAGTCGTTTTCAATTTAATTTGGATTCTCTTTCAACAGCTGATGTCCTCTCTGCTTTCTGCAGACAGTTTTGGTGATGGGTGCCTTTTGGATAGAGAATGTATTTCTAGTCTGTTTCAAATTCATGATCTTAAAGTTATATAGTGTGTGTTTCCCATGGTCTTCGACGTTTCTGGCCGTAGCTATTCTCATCGTTTTACTCTCTTTTGCTTCTTTCTTAGTTTTTGGATTTCAACATTGACTCGGCTCATTTCCATTCTTTTCTAGAGTGATATTACAATACATAAACGTGGGGCGCCTGGGTGGCGCAGTCGGTTGAGCGTCTGACTTCGGCTCAGGTCGTGATCTCGCGGTCCGTGAGTTCGAGCCCCGCGTCGGGCTCTGGGCTGATGGCTCGGAGCCTGGAGCCTGTTTCCGATTCTGTGTCTCCCTCTCTCTCTGCCCCTCCCCCGTTCATGCTCTGTCTCTGTCTCAAAAATAAATAAACGATAAAAAAAAAAAAAAAGAAAGGAAGGTGTGAATGACCACAAGGAGGATACTGTTGGGCGCCTTGGCCTATCACGGGGTGGCCTGTGCTGTGGGGTCAGCGAGGTATGTGGACCCTTAAACACTTTACCACTTACTGACAAGTTCCTAGAAAAGGAGGAGGAAAGCCTGATCTGAACAAATTGTAATAATGAACAGACTTGACCGTCAAGGCACACACTCCTCATTTGTCGTTTTGGTAGTCCTCGTCTCTCTGCTAGGATACTTATCTTCAGCTTGAGATTATACACACACATCCGCATCTGGGAAAAGGTATACAACGCCGGCCCAAAATGCAATAGAGTAGACACCCCCACGTGGATGTGTCCATAATACATTGGAAAATGGATACAATGCAAGAACGTATCTTCTTGCCGGATTAAGAAAGTCACCGGTTGTATTAAAGACATCAGAGGGGCGCCTGGGTTGGGTGTCTGAGTCAGGTGAGCCTCTGACTCTTGATTTTGGCCCAGGCCATGCTCCCAGGGTCGTGGGATCGAACCCCCAGTTAGGCTCCACACTCAGCGTGGAGTTAAAATTCTCTCTCTCTCTCTCTCTCTCTCTCCCTCTTGCATGCTCTCTCTGTCTCCCTAAAATAAAATAAGGAACGTCTGGGTGGCTCAGTCGGCTAAGCGTCCGACTTCAGCCAGGTCACGATCTCGCGGTCCGGGAGTTCGAGCCCCGCATTGGGCTCTGGGCTGATGGCTCAGAGCCTGGAGCCTGTTTCCGATTCTGTGTCTCCCTCTCTCTCTGCCCCTCCCCCGTTCATGCTCTGTCTCTCTCTGTCCCAAAAATAAATAAAAAACGTTGAAAAAAAAATTTTTTTAAAAAATAAAATATATAAATGTGAATTCATTCCACTTACGTCACTGACTACAGAGGCATGACAGCTATTTAGTTGATCATCTGGCTTTTTTTTAACTGACCTGTAACCGAAGATTTGATTTCCTCTTGAATTCAAGGATTTAAAGAAAAGAGGTTTTAATCTTGTCATTACTTTCATTTGTCCTTGTTATTATTATTTTTTACTGGTGGTCAAAGTGTGAGTTTCATATTATTTAAACTTTCAGGGAACTTACTATGCTTTTTATGGCCAAGTATATAAACATTTCTGTAAATGTTTCACAGACTTTTGAAAAGACCACCTGTTTTCTGTTTGTAGGATTAGGTAGCCTTCTGATACTTACTTTTTTAAGTATCTTGGAGTATTTGGAGACTCCCATGTTTTTTATGCATACTTTCCCAACTGCTCTGGCAAAGATTCAAATGGATGTGTTGGAATATTTTACTGCTCTTGTGGTATCTTAAGCAATTTCTGCTTGTTCTGTGAATTGTATCAGTGCTAATTTCCTGGTTAGGATATTGTACTATAGTGACACAAGATGTTTCTATTGAGGGAAGTGGGTGAAGGGTACACAGGAACTTTCTGTCCACTTATTTGCAATCCTGCAAATCTATAATTATTTCAAAATAAAAAGTAAAAAAAAACCCCACAAAACGTAAAATGTATTTGCATTTCTAACAGCTTTCATATATCTTGGCGCTACATGGTTATGCCATCTGGTACCTAAAAGTTCACGAACATTAAGCTACAGGTTGTACTCTTGATTATTGTTTAAAAAATTTTTTTAACTTTTATTTTTGAGAGAGAGAGAGAGAGAGAGGGAGAGCACAAGTGGGGGAGGGGAGAGAGAGAGGGAGACACGGAATCTGAAGCCGGCTCCAGGCTCTGAGCTGTCAGCACAGAGCCTGACACGGGGTTCGAACTCACAGACCATGAGATCATGACCTGAGCTGAAGTCCGACGCTTAACAGATTGAGCCACCCGGGCGCCCCATCTTGATTATTAACAGTAGATCTCATTTTAAGTGTCTGATCTTGAATTTTATATTGATGCCAATTCTGTCATGCGAGCTAGCTTAATTTCCTTTCTTTTTTTCCTTTGAGTGTGTGTGTATGTGTGTGTGTGTGTGTGTGTGTGTGTATGTGTGTGCACATGCGTATGTGTGTCCATGTGTGTGTGGGCATGCACATGCCCACACACCTAAGTCAGCTTTGGCCCTTCTTCTATTTGTAAACACTACTCCATATTGTTTTTTTAAATCTCTTGAAAACAAGAGTAATCACAGATTACTAACTCCCTTTTCTTTTTAAAATTGTTAACGTTGACTCATTTTTGAGAAACAGAGCGAGATTGAGCAGGGGAGGGGCAGAGAGAGAGGGACACACAGAATCCCAAGCAGGCTCCAGGCTCTGAGCTGTCAGCTCAGAGCCCGACATGGGGCTCGAACTCATGAACCATGAGATCATGACCTGAGCTGTAGTGAGATGCTTAACCGAATGAGCCACCCAGGCGCCCCTACTAATTCCCTTTTCTACCACAGAACTCCATCCAGTTAACTCGTTTTTATTGTAAACTGTCTTTACATTAACCATGTCTTTTTCTCCCTCAAAAGTCTGTAGTATCAGGCTACTGCTTTTTGAAAGACGATATTTTGAGAAAGACGTCTCAGGGAAACATCATTTTTCTTCTTTTAGGGGAACCTGTGCTTGTCATCTAGATGATTAAGATTTTTTTGTTTTTCCCCCTTCATCCTTTGAGAAACTTTTCTCTGTGGAATCAGGATACATGGAGGGCCGTGTTCATTACTTCTGCATGGTATTTGGTTAGCCTTTTGAACTGAAAACTTAAATCTTGTTGGGAAATGAATGAGAGATTTTTCCAAGTTTTCTCTTATTTCACACTGAAACTCTAGATCCTGGGGGATTCTTCCAGTCGGTTATATTCTCTGAAAGGACTAAGCCTTATGTTTGATCATGTGCCCTTGCTGTTGCCCTTACAGGATGCCAGAGGTGAATCCATATTTGTTCACAGTTAGGGCAGGGATGGCTTTTGTTTTTCTGAGTTCCTGCTGAAATCTGCCAGGGCCAGAGGAAGGGGAAAGAGAAATGTTACCTTATTATCTGGGCTTTACTTGGTCTAATTAAAAGTCAAATGGGGCGCCTGGGTGGCTCAGTCGGTTGAGCATCCGACTTCGGCTCAGGTCATGATCTCGCGGTCCGTGGGTTCGAGCCCCGCATCGGGCTCTGTGCTGTCAGCTCAGAGCCTGGAGCCTGCTTCGGATTCTGTGTCTCCCTGTCTCTCTGCCCTTCCCCCACTCACGCTCTGTCTCTGATTCTCAAAGATAAATGTTAAAAAAAAATTTTTTTTAAGTCACATATATATATGGAGAAGGAGGGGTGTGAGCACAGAAGCTGCTGGGTCCAGGGAGGGGACACCAGGCATGAACTGTGCTGAGCCCCCACCTGCCTCTAGAGGGGGCGGGATCAGGGCGGCAGGACCCACCTAGTTGTCTGCAGGTGTGAATGCTGCCCCATCAACCTGGGCCCTTGGGGTCTCCCCACGGTACACCTGTGTCTGCCCTTGGGTCACTGCACTACAGCCTACTCTCCCCAAGGTCCCAGTACCTGAGGGTACAGGCTTCCAAGCGGGCCCTTTTGTTCTCTTCCCTGGCTCCTGGCCTGCCTGCCCTTTCCCTAATCCAAATTCCCCTGCGTTGTATCTTAGAGAGGTTTACGAATTTTTTGGTAGATTGATGGCGCCTTGCTTTTGTTTCATTACGGATACTGTTTGTTCCTCATTACCATTATTTCTTTGGCCATTTCATTGGGGATTTGGGAGAAGGGGAAACTTGCATTCATATTAGCATATTACCACCATTCTACCATATTCTCTGGTTTGGCCTGTGATTTTTTTTTAATGTTTATTTTTGAGAGAGAGAGAGGAGCAGAGAGAGAGGGAGACACAGAATCGGAAACAGGCTCCAGGCTCCGAGCTGTCAGCACAGAGCCCGACACGGGGCTCAAACTTCCAAACCATGAGATCATGACCTGAGCCAAAGTCGGATGCTTCACCGACTGAGCCACCCAGGCGCCCCGAGGGAATTTCTGTAGTAAATGCGGCCCCATTGAGACAAGCGCGTCACTATTCTGGGGATAAGGAGCCCCATTTCCAGAGACTTCCTGCACATCTGGATGTGCCAGCCTGAAACACCCTGCCCCCTTTCCACGCCTCAGCCCCAAGAGCTGCGGCCGGCCAGGAGAAAATACCAAATCCCAACAACTGGAACCCGGCAGTCTGCGTCTGCACTCAAGCTTCCGCTCCTTACGTTTATCCCTTTCAGTTGATTTCCCGCCCCCCCTCTTCTGCCTGGGCTTTAAAAACACAGACAGAATAGAGGCGTCCTATGTCCATAAAATGACACTTTAGGAGAAGGGGAGGGAGGGGATGGGGCATGAAAAAGAAAAAGACATAGAATGCTCAAGGGACCCAGAGTTGATTCTGTCTAATTATACTTTTTAAAGTCCCCTAATTGCTCTGTTTAATTATTGATGTGGAAAGTGTTCCCTTTTAGGGAGTTGAGCCATCAAGAGCCCTCAGGACCAAGAAGACAGACATCACCTGCTTTGGGTTGGGTAATTAAGGCATTACTGGTCACCAGTAGAGGGGGGCAGACCCCTGTGGGAGAGTGGAGCCCCCCCCCTCTTCCCCACCACCACGCCCTCAAAGAGCACCAAGAGCCAGTGAAAAGACAGCAGAGCTTTGAAAAGTGCATCTAAGCCTTGGAGCCACTACGGTTTCTAGAAAGAGCGATGGATAAACAGAAAGGAAAACAGACACTCTGCTGTGATTCAGACCCATTCTGCTTATTGATTTTCCTCCTTTTACAAACAAAAATCGGTTCCAATTCCCAACTATGGCCGCAGCTGATCTGCTGTTGTTGGGTTCCAGGTCCCTTCATTATCCATAATTGTTTGGGGACTGCAAGTCATAAAAGCCTACTATTTAAAGTGTCGGGGCTGGGTTTTTTTGATGTGTCATTGAACTATTATAGCCTATTATAGATATCACTAATATTTGCCTCATTTTCTACCCAAAATCCATCAACAGGATGGATACAGTATCTTTTGGCCCCCAGGAAGAGAGTGCTTGCTGGGTACAGATAAATGGATACACAGATGTCATTGGAATGAAAACAGCTAGACTGACCCACTAGATTCTGATTTGGGACTCAAGTCAGTATGGATCATACAAGGAAGGAAGTCATAATCCAGTGTGGGTGAAAAATGGTGCCGTGTCCTTGTCTGTAAAACGTGGAGGCTCACCTGCATGATAATGAAAGCCCCTTCGGGTTCTCACACGCTGGGTATGTGGGTCATGGAATAAAAAGTCCGAGAGGCAGCAGAAAGAGAGAAGACACGAGATGAGCTACTCTGATCCTTCTTCATGAAAAGGACTCGTATCGTAGCCCAGCTGTGGGAAGTGCCATCAGCTGACAGCTTCCAGCTGTTGGGAGTCCTTCCATGGGGTCAATCTCAGTGGCACAGGAGCAGAGCCCCGTCTGCGGGAATTGGGACCTTCTTCGATAAGCAATCTTTACTCCATTGGCTCTGTCCAATTCAGCTTACTTCCCCATTCCTGTGCAGGTGGCTATCTCCAAGACATCATTTATACTCCTAACCCCTTCTAAGGATCTGCTTTCTGGAGAGTTCAAATGGTGACAAAGCATGAATTACAAACGAAGTGGCCTACAGCTCCGGAAAGGAAGTCCGGCCACCGGAACCACACTGGGGCCAGCCAAGTCGTGAAGAAAGTGGCATGTGAATGTATCTTTGAAGGATGAGTTGGTGGAGGGGGGATGCCTGGGTGGCTCCGTTGGTTAAGCATCCAACTCAGGTCATGATCTCACCGTCTGTGAGCTGAAGCCCCATGTCCAGCTCTGTGCTGACAGCTCAGAGCCTGGAGCCCACTTCTGATTCTGTGTCTTCCTCTCTCTCTGCCCCTCCCCCTTCTGTGTCTCTCTCCAAAAATAATAAACATTAAAAATTTTTTTTTTAATTTTTGAAAATAAAAAGAATGAGTGGGGGTTGGATGGACAGAATAAAGAAAACAGGCATCTCGATCACGGGGATGGACACGCGCACAAAGGAACAAGGACGTAATAGCTGTGGATGTGGGACAATGGATAGTGCCTGGGAATGAAGTATATGCAGTGGTGGAGGCGGGCAGGGAGATAAAGCTGGAAAATATGGGGTCCAAGATATACAGCTGTCACAAATGCCTTATATATATACACAGTCCTATTGGTTTGTAGACTCTGATATAGGGAAATGGTAACCCTGGGAGAATAATGAGGCACCCAAAGCAATAAAATATGGAAAATTCCATAGCATAGTACTTTTGACAACCCTAGAGAAAGATATTTTATCTCTATGTAGGTGGTTTCCTTGAACCAATAGCACCTGTTATTTGTTAGGGAGAAAATAAACTGCTTGTCCCATGGTACAAAAAAAAATCAATCATATCATAACACCAACCTATCATGTAAAATTCAGACTCTAGGCCCATGTTTTCAGGAATGAAACTGACAGTCAACATTCCTCTTGGTCTACTTATTCAAGAGAAGAAAAGGACCTGCCTATATGGGTCCTCAGTTAACCTCCCAAAGGCCACAATCAAAGTCTAACAACGAAGTTTGTCTATCCTCACGAAGTTTTCATTTTATCAATCACAATTTTTGCTTTAATTAAAAAAAAAAAGTAGCCTTTCCCAAACTGTGTTCCAAGGAACACACCGTCCCGACAGATGTTCATGACAAATGCTTCTGTGCCGTCACTGTCCTTGGAAAACAGTGCCGACGACAAATCCCATTTGGTTGGTCACAGTGAACCTTACACATACAACTATTAAAAGTCCACTATCAAAAAAATCTACCCCAGAAAGAATTCATTTCCCATTCATATTTGACCATAAATCCTTCTTCCTTCATGATACCATAAAACACTATAGAAGTAACATTATAAGGAATACATTTTGCAAGCTGACTTTGAGGATTTCAAAAGCATTTCGTATCAAAATGGGCTAGCAGTAAATAAAAGAATTGAACTTATTCTTTTTCTTAAAGTTTATTTATTTTGAGAGAGAGAGGGGGGAGACAGCACGAATTGAAGAGGGGCAGACAGAGAAGGAGAGAGAGAGAATCCCAAGCAGGCCCCACACTGTCAGCTCAGAGCCTGATGCGGGGCTTGAACTCATAACCGTGGGATCATGACCTGAGCTGAAATCAAGAGTCAGACGCTTAACTGACTGAGCCACCCAGGTGCTCCAGAACTGAACTTATTTTCTTGAACTTCCTGCCTCTGGACTCAAGGATGAAGTTAAAGAGATTTGTCTCCAGCTAGATACGAGGACAGTCCTTCCCACTGGTCATGACGTGGAAGGTCCAGTGAATGGCGGGACTGGGGAATATTCGACGTACTGTTCCTGTGGTCGAAAAAGAAACGCTTAACAGCCAGGAAGCACACTTGGAAGGCATGAATGAGAAGTTCCAGGCCTACGTTTTGCTGAGTCGCCGAACAACCATCTACGGAAAGAATTTCCCGTTGTGCAAAATGAAGGAACATTTATGACGGCAGCACGATACTCTTGTGTTCGTTTCAAGTTGCAGTGATGTGATAAAAATTGCACATTACTAAGACCATGATGACAAATATGACGAACACATGCTAGAGAAAATGTGAGTCGGTGAGTTATGCATTCAAACCAGGCTGAATACAGCCCTAGAGGTCCCCTGGAAAGGGTTTAGGGAGACCTGACCAAGCGAGAGGGTAAGCCGGTGGGTTCCTGACACACCCCTCCCTCAATCACCTAGCACGTATTCTATTATATAGTAAGAGTTGACAACACGGTGTTTGTTTTTGTTCTTAATTTTAAGACTGAGTCCCAGTGGCACAAACATTTAAAAGCACAACTGTACTCCATCCATCTACACACACACATACACACACGCGCAGAGGAACATACATCAGTCATTAGGAAAAGAGACATGACGAGAGGCTAGATCGCCAGGAAAGAAATGCTTTTCTTTTAATCTCCGAAGAGATAGAAAACAAAGTTCCCAAGGAATTCTCTTGGTTGCATATACACAATTCCACCTACACTGATTATTTTTATTTTAACTTTGAAAATAAGTAGAGAGTAGAGGGTCCAATGTCTCTAGTCATTGGACTAGGCACTCAAAGTTTAGTCACTCAAAGTGTGAAGGATGCTCACAAAGGATGGGTCCAAAAATGATGGCTTCATGGGGTCATGGGAGAAAGGATACAACCACAATGATCACAGTAAGGTAGTTCACATACACATCTCTACTCCTGACCAAAGCCAAACAAGGCAGACATTATGATTTCTACTTTTCCAGAGGCTAAGTGACCTGTCCAAAGTCACCCAACGGATCACAAAGGGTGTTGGGACTTAAACCCACGATGGGCAGAGTCCAAAGGCAGTGGGTCACATTAACTAACTTTTAAAAAACACCATGTGCCACGATCTGTTCAGATGTAGGACAAAATAGATCCTCAGTTCGCTCTGCGGAACATGGGGGAATCTGTCACCATCCAAAATTAAACGATCCTTCAAAAAGCTTAGATCCCTGAATCAGGGCATCTTCCTAACCCTCCCACTGGCCCCAGTCAGTACAACCCACAGTCATCGCAAGCGGAAACACTTTGTAATCTCTGAGGTTTTATTTTATTTAATGTTTATTTATTTTTGAGAGAGAGAGAGAGAGCACAGCAGGGGAGGGGCAGAGAGAGGCAGACACAGAATTCGAAGCAGGCTCCAGGCTCCGAGCTGTCAGCACGGAGCCCGACACTAGGCTTGAATCCATGAACTGTGAGATCACGACCTGATTTGAATGCTCCATCAGTTTTTGCTATAGGTGCGATTCCCGAGTGACCAGCCACCCTCCACCAATGTCGTTTCTGGTCCTAGGAGCAGGATTTTGCAAATGGCAGCTGTGTGCATGGGGGAGAATGGGGGCGGGGGGGGGGGGTGCTGATCCTAACCACATCTCAATATCTGAGAGAGCAAAACTAAACAGGTTTTGTCCCTTTTAAAAGTGTTTCGGACAGGAAAGACCTCCTTGAATGTTATGAACTTGAATAGGAAAAATGTCCATTCTCCTTCCCCAGCCCCCACCCCGTTCCCAGAATCTTTGTTTGCACGAGCCTCAGAAAACATGTAAATCTTGGCCCAGACTAAGCAAATCACCTTAAAAAGGAAGGTTAGAGAACTGTTTATTATTTGAAATGTCTCTCCCTAGACCTTATTTTTGATAAATTGGCTTCAGCTTCATTACTTCATGATCTATCTCCCTTGACATTTAATTATACTTACTCCAAACACATTAAGCGAATCAGTCTGAACAGCTTCTTATTAATATGCAAATTTCTCCTTTGAAAACCCATGAATCTGTGAAAAATCTCTTTAGACTTCCATTAAACCCACTCAGGAAGTTGTATATCTCACACAGACCCTTGCTCTATTCACTGACTCAATGATTCAGCATTTACTAATTGTCTGAGTTAACTATTCTGGCCACATCAAGGGGAGGTGGGGAGGGCCAGGAGGGGGGACAGGGAACCAAATGGGATTCAGAAGCTGAACACTTAAAAGACGAATGATCAGAAGGCCAGGCCTGAATGAGCGGTGTAATTAAGAGTTCCGAATCAAGCCTCTTTGCAGGCACAGGGAGCCAGACCAGCCGAAACGGCCCCCCGCCCAAGTGGAGATGCCATGGACACAGTTCACCGGTGAGTGACTTCTCTGGCCACCACTGTGAAGCCCGGGGTAGGGAACGTGGTCTCCTGCAGACACAGGCAGAGGGCTCTCGCTTGCACTCACGAGTGATCCCTGCACACGCGTTCATTTACAAAAGACCTGGCTGTCACGGAACAGGGAGAAGGCCATGGGTAGGCTCTCCTAGTCAGCAGAGGGATCAGGGGAGACCAGGAATGGGCCCCTGGGAAGTGCAGATTTCAAGCGGGCCAATGAATGGTCCTCAGGCTGTCAGGGGCCAGAAGTAAGTTCCAGAAGAAGGAAGCTGAACACCTGGGACCAAAGAAATGGAGACCATGAGATGGGCAAATTGAGCTTTCCAGGAGAACCCAAAGCCCAAGGTGTCAGAAGGAACATGGAAAAGTATGGGCGCCCAGGTGGCTCAGTCGCTTGAGGATCCGACTTCAGCTCAGGTCATGATCTCACGGTTTGTGGGTTCGAGCCCCGCGTCGGGCTCCGAGCCCCGCGTCGGGCTCCGTGCCGACAGCTCGGGGCCTGGAGCCTGCTTCGGATTCTGTGTCTCCCTCTCTCTGCCCCTCCCCTGCTCACACTCTGTCTCTCTCTCTCAGAAACTACATAAGCGTTAAAAAAAGATGGAGAAGGAAAGTGAAGGAGAGACCCACAAAGAAAAGGGATCTGGATGTTCAGAGTTTAGAAGAGGGTTAAGAAATTCTCCGGTATCCGGAGAAAGGATACCCAAGATGGAAAAAGGCGACCATTTTCTCCGGCATCCTCCAATAAAAGTGTGAAATGTGGGACATCTGGGCAGTGCAAGATAAGAACATCGAACAGTAGCATTCTGCAGTCCGGTTCTGGTGATTTCCAAGAAGCATCTGCAGCTGGTAAACAATTTGGTGACATATGTACTTGGGACTCATAACGAAAATGGAAGAATTGCTGAAAATGGAAGAATTCTATCAAGTTATTTTCAGTGACATCTTCGATCTTATCCCGAATAACCTCATCCTCTGTAGACCCCGGCCTCACCATCTTACCTTAAAAAATACAATGGCATCTGTTCTGTCCTTTTCTCAGGGATGCTGTAAGGATTAAATTGAATGATATATGTCTGAGAGTGAGAAGGGGGCTCTGTAAACTATAGAGAAATCTACACGTACAAAGTTATTATGTGTGGTAATAGCTGTACAAGTTAGGCTTTCTGATTTATACACTAGCCTTGTAAATGACTTTATAAATGCTAAAGAGAAATAAACTGCTAAGGTCTCTCTGCCCTTCCCCTGTGCTCGCATGCTCTCTCTCAAAATAAATAAATAAACATTTTTTTTTTTAACTAAGGGGAATAGAAAAGGAACAAACATTTAAGGAGTCCAGCTCTAGGACCCACTGAAGGTGATTTTTATAAATGATTCCACTCTGTCCTTACAGCAACCTTTGAGGAACATTGAAAAGTTGTCACTGTCCTAAGTCCTGTTTGGAGGGGAAAGGTCTGAAACACAGACCCTACTTTAAAGAGAGTCCCCGGACTTTTCAAGGAAAGACGACAACAGTAAGAACAAGAAAAAAAAATAAGTCATAATCTGAAAAACTACTAAACTTTTTATTAAGTCCACACGAAATCCCCCTGTATCTGTCCTTTGGGGTTGGTGACATTCATTGCAAATCGGTTAATTCAAAATAAGAAATAATAGGAAGAATCTGTATCTCAATAAACAGATGTTACTTTCATAAAAACAACTCCCTAATGCTTTAGATGTGGCCTGTAAATTGATCAGATGAGACAGCAATAACCAAAACAAATGAACAAAAAACATTAAATGCTATTTACTATGATCAAGGATCACAGACTAGAGTATAAAGTTCTTTTCTTGTTTAAAATTCTTGTCTTATATGTATTGCAACCAATCAGAAGAAAAGGGACAAATGAAGGATGGTAAATTCTAGAAAAGCTTCTCTCAGAACAGCTTTACAGGTATCCCAAAGCAGCCCGGAGAGAGAAATTAGGACGAACTTGGGGGTGTTTTTTACGAAAACCAACCAGAAATACCCATTTTGGTCCCTTCTTTTTCTAGGTCCAAGAGTGACAGCAGGTGAGTGGCCTTTTCCTTGGCTAGCTAGACAGAAGAGCATGGGACAATGAATTGGAGAGCCCATGAATCGAATCAGGTCCAAATCCTAGCTATTCCCTTAGTAGCTGTGCCAACTTGAGTCTTTGTTCCTATAAATAGTTTAATGCCCAACTTAACGTTATCACTGAGATAAGTTAAGGCAGGTACTATATTCAGGTGCTTGGAGTGAGTAATGCTCAAAATGGTTACTACTGCCTTTAAACACACTTCTTGAGAACAGGATACATTCTATTTCACTTCAGGGCTCTTGAACAGGGTGGGCTCTCCACACCTCTAAAGTCTGTTCTCATTATCCGAGGTCGTTACGGTCCATAAAGTCCCGGGAATGCTGAATTAGTGAATACCGAACCGATGAATCTCAGGGGAAATGTAGGGTTAGCTTCCCATGAGCCTCTGGTGACACCGCTGTCAACAAATTAATACAAAATCTTGTTTTTCTATGTGTTTCTGTTTAAAACCTCCTTATTTAATAGAGACTACTGATGCATTAACCTCAAGCTCACAGCCAACCGCACTGTAACTCTTGCCTGAACAAGGCTTATCTAACACACGTATTTTCTCCACGGGGAACATCACAGCCTTCCTTTACTTAGAAACACAAGGCAGCACTTTGGCAGTATCTTGCGGGGGGGGGGCACTAAAGAAACACAAAGAATATAAAAAAAACATGGCATCCTACAGACCACGAAAAGGACACTTCTTGACAATCTGAGACGTCAAACAAGAAGGCAAAGCACCGCTTTGTTTGACTTCGACTCGGAACACGCGTCCAGGGTGACTGAAGTATCTTGTTGCTCTGAGCATGTCCAAAAATGACCACCAAAGCACCGCAGGTGTTAATCTAGGGGCTGCAAACAAATTGTAACAAGTGGGCGAATTCACAAATAGAAACCGGGGAGTAACAGAGGTCAACTTTATTCATTAGGCGGTGGAAGAGAAAAAAAGAAATTAAAACCCTGTAAAAGTGGACCCCAGGTACTGCAGGACTCGGGCTCCTCCCAACTGGGGCTTCCTCTCTTCCAAAAGAAGGAAAACATCCATAGGTCGGAAACACATCTGTTCCTACAAAACAACCAGCTGATGTCAAATTGCTATCTTTATGCTAATGAGGGGGATTTAGTGACCCACTGTTCTCTGGGGCAAGAAAGGGGTGGGGGGGGGGGAGAGAAAAGAGATCCGCAGAACTGTATTAGATTCTCTCTTCAAGACCCGAAAACTGGAAAATCAGCATGTTTTTGTGGCGACTCCAGAACCTTTCCTAAGTGACCCGGAGGACCACAGAAAGTCACTCACTTTGCAGCTGCTGGACAGAGAGTGATGTTTCTCAGAAGTCACAGGCCAAATCTCTACGTTCACGTTTCATGATCCTTTTATGGCGAGAGCAAGAAAAACGTGATGCTCCATCCGAATCTCATCTATCATCTCCCCGAGGGTCAGCCTCAAGACCTAAGCTTTAAAGAAGGCACTAGGGTTTCAAGGTCTCTTTTCAAACAGATAGACCTGCCAACATTGCCTGCAAAGCCAGTTCTAAGATAAATGAGCTTATGTTACTATTTTTTTAATTTTGTTTGGGGGCAAAAAGTGGTTTACGTTGCCTTAGAAGAAAGGCGAGGAGTAGTTTTTAAGGCAACTGAATAGACTTGATTTTATTTTATGGATATGAGAAGATATGTTCTTTAAAAAAATTTTTTTTAGGGGCACCTGGGTGGCTCAGTCGGTTGAGCGACTGACTTGGGCTCAGGTCATGATCTCACGGTTTGTGAGTTCGAGCCCCACGTTGGGCTCTGTGCTGACAGCTCAAGAGCCTGGCGCCTGCTTCGGATTCTGTGTCTCCCTCTCTCTCTGACCCTCCCCGACTCGTGCTCTGTCTCTCTCTGTCTCAGAAATTAACATTAAAAAAATTTTTTTTTTAATTTTAAATGTTTACTTATTTATTTTTGAAAGAGAGACAGAGCAAGCGAGAGTGGGGGAGGGACAGAGGGAGAAAGAGAGAGAGAGAGAGAGAATCCCAAGAAGGCTCCGTGTTGTCAGCGCAGAGCCTGATGCGGGGCTCGATCTCACCAACCATGAGATCATGACCTGAACCGAAATCAAAAGTAGGGCGCTTAACCAACCGAGCCACTCGGGCACCCCTGGCTCTTTTGTTTTTCAACTAAGTTCTCCTTTGCCTCACGAGACAATAGCCACGCTCTCTCTGTTCCCCACCTCCTGGGGACCCAAGAGGGTCCATAGATACGTCTCTATGCAGATGCATCAGATACATGGTTTGAAGAACGGCATGCCAGGGAGGTTCTTTGGAATGAAGATCTGGATTCTATGATGGAGAGAAGATCCAACTTAACAATACGGCTAACCGCCTTCACCAATGTTCCAATACCGTCCCCAGCCCCGATCGGTTTCTTTTCATACAATGGAAACTAACGACTCCAGACGAGAAGCTTCTTGTCACAAAGTCCTAGAGCCAGGATGGGCTTTCGAGGCATGACACCAATGTGATCTCTCAGGAGCCACGCTTCGGAGAGCTTCAGCCTGTGTTCTGTGTCCCACTGTCAAAGCCACGATATTCAGCCCTGTAACCAGGAGCCCTACACTTGCACTGTGAGCTCTGCCTCCCACACGATAAGCCTGATCGCTGACGGATGGAAGAATCCACGGATTCCTGGAGGAGTGCTTCTCTCCCACCCATACTGAGCGATCGACGTCAGGTCCGCGAGACAGACAGGTCGCATACACAGACTTCCGTGCGGCATCAACTTTGCGCCCCCAGCCCATCCGTCTGGCCCAGGGCGGGCCGTGCGTCGATCTCTCTTGCAAGACCCGATTCAAACACACAGGAATGACAGCCTCAGCTCGGCTCTGCACCGACCCACTTGATCTTTATGAAAGGAATGAGCCGGCAGACAGGCAGGTTAGGAATACAGTCGTTTCCCGGACAAACAGCGGCCCCCACTCACTCCTTCTGTGTCATGGGGCGTATTTTATGCATATGTATTTTTATAAAGCAGCTAGAGAAACCAAGCAATCTCAGATCATCTAAGAACAACAATGAGACTTTCTGTTTGGCAGGCTGCCCCAGCGTCCTTCCTTCTGCGGGGTCTGGAACAGTATCCCTCACGTGCCCCTTAACTTTGCACAAGGATGAATAAATCAACGTGAAACTCTGATTATCTTATTTTCTCTCTGCGCCCTCCTGTTCTGTCCTCCCAGTCTTGAATGGGTTGGGAAAAATTAATGCCCGTGTCTCTGGCAAATGTATTACGCCTATAATTCAGTTTTAAAACAAGCACTCGAGCAGTGGCCAAACCTTGGGTAGGACGTTCATTTCTCACAGGAGTAACTGAATCTTTCTCTTCCATTTTCTTTCAAGTATTAAAGACAAACTGGTGCCCCGTTAAAAATCTTTGAAAATTTCCACCAGATGCTTATCAACTGAGGGGAGAGATACCTCATGCACAGGATAGGGATGGAAAGGGCAGGTGGGGGGGAAGCATTTTCCTATACTGCACAGGTAGAAGGTCATTCCAAGGTACCAGACGTGATGACAATTATTTATTTCATCAGCCTCCACTTCATGCCATCGATATTCCAGGAAAGCGAAAGTCTGGGCTTTGGTGTTTCCTTAGGTGCCAACAGGGCTGAATTTAACGGAGGTTTTCGACTAACACGATAAACATTCTTGAGACGTCGCTTCTCCCTGCCAAGGTCTTAAAAGGCGTTTTCTGTCACGAATTATCTATTTGGCCTATAAAGTGCTACGTTTGTGTATTTTAAGTGACACGGTGATTTTATAGTGTTTCTCTATCCCACAGAAGTGACGCGTCTCGCTACTTAATCTTCAGACATCTAGCAACTGTGTTTCACGGAACCAAGCTCCCTGTGGGTACTGCCTGCGAAAATCATCCTTTTGTGTTTACAGATGGTGTTTCCACCTTCCCCACCCCCCCCCCGCCCTGGAAAAACTTCTTTTCTAGTTGACTGAAATGGCTCTATGATGGACGTACTCCCAGCCATTCAGAAGGCCCACTGAGTCACCCAGAGAGCTGGATTTACCATCCTGCAAGCCGCTGAGGTTGTTTCTTGACATTTTCATGGTGGCCCTTTGTTTTCCTAGAAATTCATTTACCCTTCCTTACCCTGCAAGTGTCTAGTTTTCCCATTTCGGATCCTTATCGCTGACTCCTTCTCCCTGAGGATTTGAATCCTTTAGAAAGTAACTGTGTGCCACCTGTCACCGGGTCCCTTTGCAACAGGAATTGGAAGAAGAGTCTATTTGGAAGAAACAGAGAGAGCAGTGAAGCGGCTACGAAACAAAACCCATTAGAAATCTCCTGGCGGGGGCGCCTGGGTGGCGCAGTCGGTTAAGCGTCCGGCTTCAGCCCGGGTCACGATCTCGCAGTCCGTGAGTTCGAGCCCTGCGTCAGGCTCTGGGCTGATGGCTCGGAGCCTGGAGCCTGTTTCCGATTCTGTGTCTCCCTCTCTCTCTGCCCCTCCCCCGTTCATGCTCTGTCTCTCTCTGTCCCAAAAAATAAATAAACGTTGAAAAAAAAATTAAAAAAAAAATCTCCTGGCCAACTGTCTCGATCACCTACTGCTGTTTTGCAACATGCTCAAAACTTAATGCTTAAAACGATACAAAGCATTCATGTGTTCATGCTTCCGTATTTTAGGAAGGGCTCGACTAAGCGGTTCTTCCGTTCCGTGTGATGTCAGTAGCACCCATTCACCTTCACTCATCCTGGAGCTCAGCGGGGGCCAGAATGACCAAGATGGCTACCCTCACGTATCTAGGTGCTCAGCTGGGAGGCCAAAAGACCTGGGGGCTGGCTGACCTCTCTCCCCAGTGGGGTGGCCGGCCTCTGAGATGGTGGCTCAGCGCTCCAAGGCTCAACAGAAGCCGTCATGCCTCCACATGGCTAAGCCTAGAACTGACCCAGCATTGCTTCTGCCTCATTCTACCAGCCTCTGCAAGTCACAGACCAACCCAGATCCAAGGGGGAGGAAATAACCGGAGTCTACCTCTTGATGGGAGACGTGGAATGCCCAAATGTGGATTGCCATTGTTGGAGTAATCCCACAACTATTGTCAGTGTTCTTCTAAATCCAGACCCTACTTCACAGGAGGGTACTAACGGCCAGGTTTGGGGGTGGGGGTGGGGTCATGGTGATTCTCCATAATTTCACTCCACAGGTTAGCAACACCGCCCAAGAACACTTTTCTCCTTGTATTTGTTATGATGTCCTAGTTTCAAATTTATTTAAGTCACAAGGTAGTTCCATCACCAGGAGTCAACCTGTGGCTAAAGTAGGACATCTGTATGGTGGAATCAGATCATGTGCAAACCCATCCACATACTCAACCAATCAAGGTCACAGAGAACAAAACGCATAACACATTTATGCCACCTTGTTCCGTCCAAAAGAGACCCTGACTTCCAACATCACAGGAAAAGGAACATCTCAGCCAAATTTTCAGAGACACAAATAACAGATGATAGGTCTTCGAGCTCGTAAGAGTCAAAAGGACGTTTAAAAAGGGTGGGGTGATGCCTGGGTGGCTCAGTCGGTTAGGTGTCCGACTTCAGCTCAGGTCACGATCTCACAGTTTGTAAGTCCGAGCCCCGCGTCAGGCTCTGTGCTGACAGCTCAGAGCCTAGAGCCTGCTTCGGATTCCGTGTCTCCCTCTCTCTCTCTCTCTGCCCCCACCCCGCTCACACTCGGTCTCTTTCTGTCTCCCGACGATGAATAAAATGTTTTTAAAAAATGAGTCCAAAGGATTCTCAGAGATAATTTTGATTTTGTAGGATCTTTGCCTTTTATACTGATTTTAGAAACTCACCAGCAACCACATAAGATGAAAGTCCACTCTACATTTTCCAACATGTATCACTGAAGAGCTATAAAGAGAAGGAGGGTGCCCCTGTGCTCCCCAGTTTGGGCTTAGGTCAGTCAGCTTCCATGCCCTCCATGAACAGGCTTCAGACTTACAGGTCCAGTCTGATGGCCTTGTCTTTTGTGTACCAACAACAAACAGTTCCTTGGGATTCATCTCAGGTAGAGATGAAACACACTTTTTATATGAGAGAGAGTATTGTCCTTTCTGACTGGCCTCTGACCAGTAGGCTTTTGTGCCTTGATCAAAACGTCCTCAAGCAACAATCTATGTTCTAGCGTCCCCTGTGTCACTGACTACCTGCTTGACCCTGGGCAAGATATTTTCCCCATTTCTGAGCTCCATTTAAGGGGGTCAGGGGCTAACCATCAAAGGAATATTAAAGTTCCAGTTAAAGGAAAAGAGGGAAACATCACCATCAACACTTACTCTTGCAAAACGTTCTAGATGTTACAAAAAATAGTTTTATGTAATGATCTCATTTGATGTCAATATATAAGGTCTCCTCCATGTTCAACCCCCCCCCCCTTTTTTGAGCAGTTTGTTTTAAACAGTCCGAGTTTTAAATGTTCCCGCTGTGAGGAAAATTCACCTCCTTTCGTTTCTGCGTTTATGTTGGAAGACCGCGTCGCTTTCAAAATATTTTTGCAAAACCTAAGGAGAGGTGTGACTTACTATTTAATGATCGACTGTCGTTCACACATGTTCTGTGGTTCACCGGGAGACATTCACTGTAGAGTAATAATCTCTAAGAGAACAAGTATTCAACCTATCGTCTTCGCAGGTCTGGCATTTAAGGGTTACCCAAAAGGGTGACACAGGAACCCTGGGGTCTCTGAGACCCCATATCCTGATCTAAACAAATCCACTTTCCTTGTATCTATCAATTATGTTTCATTTCACTTCAGTGTAAAATTTCATTTGAACCAAGACTTCCAAGGTCATCAAATATCTGAAAACTACGGCTTAAGGGAACATGTGGATTTGTAAATCCTGCTAAGCCTACTTGTATACTGTGATAGAATTCTCCCTACTGATGCTGTAAAAGAATTTTTTTTTCCTGAAAACTATGATAGAAACTATTCAGACTGACCCTACATATCCCAAAGGCCACCTTTATAGTTCTACCCTGTGGTTTGAATGAGCTTTGAATGGATGCCAAACATTTCTATCTCCCTGGCTAAAAAGACTACAGAAGAAGTCAAGCCAGGAAAAAAAGAAATCTCAGCCCTAAAGTCTTAAAGAATTTTCGGATGTTAATTTTGACCCCAGTGCCAGAGTGATTCACTGGTCGGTGATGCTGAGTAATCTGACTGGGCTTCCTAATCCATGTTCTATTAATGGACTTTAGCCACAGCTCAAAAGGTTAGGAATTAAAGGCCCCGTTTCCACCTTTTTTCTTATTAAATTATTCTAACCTCATCGCGGGTAATTCATCACTGTCTCACTCACTCTTGGGATACACGTCGGGAATGGAAGGGTCAGTTTCTGTAATTACCCTCACCACCTTCCCAAAAACAGACTGTAAGAAAACAAGATCTCAGTCCAGTGTCTTTGAGATTTGAGAGGGCCGGGGGGAGCCTTCCAATTTTACATCCTGTGCTGCTCTGAGAGACTCGGGTTCCTGGAGAGCTCTCTCTCCTTCGTGGAATTATACCCCTTGCCTTGGGGGTGACCTTGCGATGGGTTTGATCATCCTCAATGCTGATCTAGCTTGCGTTTTTGAGTGCCATGGCCAGACAGCCATCTGTTGGCCACTGACCCAGAATGCACACGGTGGACACAGCCCCTGAAGGCTACTCAAATCTACTCAAATAACAGAGATGCACCTCGGGGCCTTCTCCACCTGTGAATGGTGCCGGCTTTCCATTTCCTGTACAGGTGACAACACAGGCTGAAGAAACGGATGCCTTGACTTAACTGTACCTTTATGGACTGAGTCATGCCCCCCCCCACCCAAATTCATGTGTTGAACCCTTAACTCCCAACGCGACTACATTCAGAGATAGGGCCTCTAAGGACGTGTTTACAGCTAAGTGAGGTCCTAGGGGTGAGCTTTTGTCTAATAAGACTTAGAGGCTCTTCTAACAAGAAGAGAGAGAGAGAGACACCAGGGCGCATGTGCACAAAGGCAAGGCCATGTGAGGACACAAGAAGGCAAGGAGAGAGGCGTCAGGAGAAACCAGCTCGGCTAACATCTTGACCTTGGACTTCTAGCCTCCAGACTGTGAGACAACAAATCTCTGTAGTTTAAGTCACCCAGTCTCTGGTACTTTGTTATGGCAGCCGTAGAAGACAGAGACACCACCACATACCTCCATACCTGAAATTAGCCTGAAGGAAAGAAGATTCCAGACTCCTATGTCTGTCTTTAAACCTCTGGCGGGCTACCAGAATCAGATTTTTTCCACGTGTACCTAGGAGGAAATCTAGAATAGGTGGGAAACGGCAAAGATAAAGATTTTTGGCTCAGGGCACCTGCGTGGCTCAGTCAACTAAGCATCTGACTTCAGCTCAGGTCATGATCTCATGGTTCGTGAGTTCAAGCCCCGAGTCAGGTTCTCTGCTGTCAGCACAGAGCCTGCTTTGGATCCTGTGACCCCTCCTCTCTCTCTGCCCCTCCTCAGCTCGTTCTCTCACAAAAAAATAAATAAACAAATAAATTTAAAAAAAGATTTTTGGCTCAATTATTAAAAAGAGGATTTCGGGGCCCCCAGTGGCTGTCGGTTATGCGTCCGACTCTTGATTTTGGCTCAGGCCATGATCTCACAGTTCATGCGTCTGAGCCCCATGTGGGTCTTCTGTCTCTCCCTTCTCTCTGCCCCTCCCCTGCTCTCTCTCTCTCTCTCTCTCTCTCCCTCTCAAAATAAAACTAAAACTTTAAGAAAATTATCCAAAATGAAGAAATAAAGAAAAAGGTAACCGCCGAGACTCCTTAAAAGCCAAACTCTGAAAATCGGTGGTCCTTCAGAAGAACAACAAAAAGCCTCGGTGAAATCGGACAGGGGATTCTTCCCCGAAATGGGTGAGAGGTCACCCCAAACCAGCTGTGGATGCAGAAACCACCCGTCCTTCATCAGAAGGGTCTAGAACCAGACTAGGACGACCTCTTGATCGTGGGCAACGCCGTCTGTCCTGCCTCTCCCTTCCAGGGCAGGGGCTCTCTGCCTGGGAGCACTTTTGTGTCCCCCTGCTCCCGCTCATCCTTTGCAACGTCTGGCCCGGCCCCCTCCTCTTTATGTGCTCTGTTTGGCTCGTGCTGCTGTGAAGTGATGCTGGGAGGCTCTGACTCAGGTAACCCGTGAGGGGCAGATGGCACCCTCCACAGCCCTGGATCCTCTCCCCGGGCCTCCGCTCCTTAGAAGAAGAGTTAATTATTACCAACGGGCAGCGATGGGATGAGCAGAGTCACGTTTTCCACGGGGATCTGGAGAGCGGCCTCCTCCAAAACAGCCAGGCAGCCGCTGCCCAGGGCAACACAAAGGCACCCTGATTGGCTATTGTTTACGAACGTGGTGCCCACTCCGTGGGTTATTGTCCCCATCTGATTAATGACACGGTGACGCTGACGGGGTGGCCGGCCTGCCGCATCCCATGGCTGACCCACACTGGGCGATGCCCCCGGAACATCAATTCTCGGCACCCTTGTCACAGGACTGCTTACGGGAAGACGGATGCGTGCGGCACTCTCGGGCGAAGGAGGCTGATGTATGTGTTGTTAATGATCGAAACGATCAGTTGGGTAGTAAGTGGCGTGTGGGTTTGTCAAGTGGCGAGCTGAAGAGGATTAGCATTCTTCAGGCGCCTCGCCTTTATCTCCGGGCTGGTGCCTGACAATTCCCCAAGATCCCCATGAATAAATACCGAGCCTTACCCAGACAGAATGAAACTGCCAATGCAGATACACCTAAATAGCGTTGATATCTTAATGACAGCAGATAGTGTTCAAATAATGAAAGCAGCGTGCGAGGGGACCGTGCACAACGAATGGAGACATCGATTGCTCCGTGCGCTCCACAGAGAGCGCCGTCCCGAATAACTCGTCCTAGGCTCTGCTTGTCCTCACGGCGGAGCTTTCACGTCTCGAATTTTCTCTTCCATTGGTTTGCCTTCACCATCTGAGAAACCTTTTCTCCCTTCTCCCTACCTATGCTTGGGAGCTAAGCATCTCTCTGCAGGGAGGAGGTTTTATAGTTTCCAGAACAGTCCACTGGCCCTGGAGGAGGTAGTCCTGTGATCTCTGAAATGACCCAAGTGGGCTTGGGACACGGAATACGGTTGATCCCGGATCTGAGGCGGAATTGCATCTCCCGCGAGATCATGGAGAAGTCCTCTCTTCCACGGAAGGGATACGCTGTCTTCCTCGTGTCTGCGTCAGCCAGGGCATCTAACACAGTAACTCAGAAAGTATCCGATGAATCCTTAACTCCAATCTCTTGCCATTTCGGAGGCTGCCTGAGGGTGGGATTATACATATGTATTTCTCTACTTAACTTCTACCGATCCTTTTAGACCGATTCTCTATGAGACCAAACTTTCACAGCACCCTGCCATCCAGTAGATGTTCAGTAAATAGGTGTTAAATGGATGAAAACACACGTACCATGAAAAATCTCCGTTTCTCCCCTCAGCATCTAACACTGTATGTCGTGCCTTTTCAAGTCGCCATTATTTAATTACACTAACAAGTCCACGTCTTATGTTCATACTCTGATGCTTTCCGAGAGTCATTTCCACGGTCTTTAAATGACTTCGCAGCTGTACTGCTTTTATGTATCATCCAGCGTCGGGCTGCTGTTAACAAAAGTCTACAGACTAGGTGGCCTAGGCAACAGACTTTTATTTCTCACAGTGCTGGAGGCTGGAAGGTCCAAAATCAAGGCGCTGGCAGGCCTCGTGCTGAGTGAGAGCTCTTCTTCCTGATTTGTAGATATCCACCTTCTTACCGGGTCCTCACGTGGCACAGGGAGAGAGGGTTCTGTCTTCCTCTTCTCATAAGGACACTAATGCCAACCTGGGTGTTCGCCCATCATGGCCTCGTCTAAACCTAATCACGTTCCAAAGGCCCCACCTCCAAATATCATCACGTATGAACTTGAGGGGGATGCATATTTTCAATCCGTAGCCTATAACCACCATGTTTCTTAACATCCTAGATAGTATTCAGGTTAATGGAACCATCCATCACCTTGACCTTGGCTCTACCATCTTCTAAGACTTCGCTGATAGCCTCCATTCCACACCTGCCACCCATCAACAAAGGCACAAGCTTAGTTAATGGTACAGCACCAATCAGTCTCTGAGCTCTCAGATGCCTCTTATGGGGATATTTTCTCTTGCTGTATTGTTTGCTCACCACCACTCAACAATCCCCTGACCTCAGGGAAATTGACCTGACACTGATCCCTCCCCCATGAACCAACTGCACCGTTCCTCACTCTGTTGGGACCCTGTGGTTGAACTCATCAACACTACCATACACAAATCCCCTCAACCACCACAAAGACTTCACTATTTACAGTTGTCATAGCTGGAACTCTCTTGCCAGGTCTTTTTCCATTCTAGCCTCTAGGAAACTTACTGCAAAAAGTCACAAAATCTGCCTACCGTAAGTCCCAACAAATCCTTAAAAAAAAAGATTTTATTTTTTTACATAATCTCCATCCAACGTGGGGCTCAAACCCGTGACCTCAGGATCAGGAATCAAGACGCTCTACCGACCGAACCAGCCACATGCTTGAACATAAATTCTTGCCCATAAATATAACTGGGCTGTTAATGGTTAATGATTCTCGGAGGACCTTTTATTCATTTCCTATTAATTATCTGAAAACTTTCCTTTCCTCTAGACACACCATTTCCCAAAATGCCCACAGGATATTGACAGACATTCTATGAGAATGTCCACGGTCCTATATATTTGGGGGAACATAAGGTTAAATGAAAACAAGCTTGTTTCATTTATTGTCAGAGCTTTAAAATGTTATCATGCATTATGAATCTGCTAAAACAGAGTCCTTCCCTCTCAGGCTCCAAACCGTTCTTCCTGCTTAAATAGATCTCTTGTTCTCTGGGGGGGGGGCGGGGGGGGGGGAGAAAAAAGGAATTTTCTAAAACATTCTTTTGAATAAATTGCATTTTCTTCCATCTTTACGTGGTACTTGAACGGCTTCCATTCCTTAGCTCTTTTTTCTTTACCATCTTCATCCGACCAAACCCCCCTCGGTGAAGGTCCAAGCGTCTCCTCCGCGAGACTTCATCATAACGATCTACTTGTCTTGTGTCATTTCCTTGTTCTCTTTTATGGCTTCCGTACCTTATGTAACCCAAGAATTACTACTGAACATTCCGGGTCTGAGTCTACTCTGTCCAACGCAGCGACATGCTTTGTGAAAAGTCAAGAATCCTGTCTGCCTCCTCCTTCTAATCCCCAAGCACAAAGATCTCAATTGATGGGCACTTACTGATTTGATTTAGACCTGAGTTTATGGCTGTCTGACTGGCAATTGCTGTATTTGCTTCTCGAACACTTTAATTTTCCCTCGGCTGACCACAGTGCTTATAACCTAAGTGCCAGGTATGACAGGGCGAAGTAACGACTACGGCACTGATCAATATAGCTTCCCCAAGAAAGCATTCTCAAGGGCAAGGTCGAACTTGGATCTGTGCATGCCCTGCGGGAGGGGGCTCTTTCTACCTCCTCTTAGGTGTCTGGCTTCAGCCCTGTCACCTCTGTTCGTAAATATGGAAGAAGTTCCCATCTGTACTGAAATGTATTTTTCTCCAGAACTACGTCTCCCTGCCGAGGGGCTCGAGGGAGTGTGTTAAAATCTACCTTTGTTGATTTTTCAGTGGCGCATCGGTTAGGAACATTCGAGGCGGGTCTGGGCGACTTTTGAAGACTAAGAAAGGTACAGAGAAAACTTTTCCTCATCCAGCCTCGTCAACAGCCATTGTACTTGAGGTTATTCCAACAGCAGAGGGGGGGTGAAGGGCTTCCCACGGCTTACCTTTTCCACAGCAAGCAAATCATTTGAACCTTGAGTAAACCCAGTCAACTACTTCTCTCCGTGGTGGTTCCTGACTCACACATAATCCTTCCCCTTGAGCAGGGAGGAGAAATGCAATCGACTGCCCCAGAAAGTGGCCTTTCAGTGTCATTTGGACTTCCGGTTCCCAGGGTCTAAGGGTTCCTGCCTTTCCCGTAATCACGTTTAACTTAAATTCGTGTTTCTGTTGTTGTTTTTTTAAATTCCCATGGAGCAGAGTCTACAGAATAAGCCTAGATTTTTCTAGAGGCCCAAAGGCACATACCAAATCCAGGGCCCTGTTAAAGAGCGATTAGACTGTTTTTAACACGGAGTCATACAGCAGGGGCCTGTTCCTCCGGCTTCTTGCTGGTAGGGAGAGTACAGGTGGGACAGGAGAGTGAGGAGGGGGCCCTTCGAGTCCCAGGACAGGACACACGCTGCTCCCCACCTACAACAGGTGCAGCCAGGATGGCCGAGGAGAGCCCCTGCACAGACCCGGTGCGTGCAGAGCCCCTGGAGCAGTTCTCCGCCGCTGCACCTGCTAACGCGGAAGCTGCCAGAAGCCATCACCGCGCCGGCGGCTTTACACCAGCACCAGTAAAGACCCCCCTGTGAGAACGATACCGTGCTCTCTAAGTGGACGCCACTGATAACCTGTCTACTGTGCTTGGTGCAGGGTCCTGTCCGGATCAGACTACTTTCTGAACCACCTCCCCCGCCGTGGGCCAAAATTCTAAGCAGTAGTTCACATCTCCCTAAAAATCCCTGAGATGAGGATGCCTCACCAATCAAGATCAAGCTCCAATTCAGAGCAATCTCTGCCTTAAAGACGTTTCTTCTGGAGCGCCTGGGTGGCTCAGTCGGTTGAGCATCCGACTTTGGCTCAGGTCATGATCTCCCAGCTGAGGAGTTCGAGTCCCACATCAGGCTCTCTGCTGTCAGCACGGAGCCTGCTTCAGATCCTCTGTCCTCCCTCTCTCTGCCCCTCCCCCACTTGCTCTCGGTCTCTCTCCAAATAAACAAAAGAAAAATAAAGACTTTTCTTCTGAGGTGCCTTGGCCAGTTAAATTACTCCATTCTCAATACTCCTAGAGTTCTAAACATATGAAATAAGATGGATTCCTCAAAAATAAAATAAAATAAGCTCTTGATCCCTAACTTTCTACCCTTCTTCTTCCAAGTACTTTCTTTGAAAACTGTTCGTAGGCTCATAGCCTACCTACCCACATCTTTATCAAACTTCCCTTAAAATGATATCCAGAGGGAATTTTCTTTCTCTGATGCTGATGCCCTTTACAGATAGATACTTGATTTTTTAAATGTTTTTATATATTTATTTTGAGAGAGAGAGAGAGAAAGAGAGCAGGGAGGGGCAGAGAGAGAGAGAGAGGGAGAGAATCCCAAGCAGGCTCCAAGCTGCCAGTGCAAAGTCTGACGCAGAGCTCAATCCCATGACCTGAGCCACAAGATCATGACTTGAGCCGAAACCAAGAGTCAGACACTCAACTGACTGACCGCCCAGGCGCCCCTACGGATAGGTACTTTAGAGCAACGGACACTCTGATTAGTTTCCTTTGAAAAGTCTAGGCAAGAATCTCAAGGAAAAGTAGACAGCAAGATACAGGAATGAGGCCATTGACATGATCACCCCCAAGGACGGGCTCTGGGCACTGTGAGAAAACATCAGGGTTCAAAAGGAAAAACCACACCCTTGGAGAATTAACCAGAGTTGGCGATTTCCTGCCTCGTAAACAAGACATCATATCCATTTGACTGTAGGTTTATTTGGGGGGGGGAGGCGTTTGTTAGTTTGCTTTGCTTTGTTTTGCCTGGTTTCCGAGCGCTTCTGCTGAGGGGCCAGCCTGTGCTCCAGGCAGGACGGGGCTCAGCACTGTCCAGCCAGCCGTTGGGGGAGCTCAGAACCTTCCGCCGAAGGCAGACGAGTAGCAGAGAAATCCACAACGCTCAAAAGAGTAAAATTGCCCGGTCGCTGCTCTACTGGTTGCAATTTTAGTAGCGAATGAGCACTGTATAATGTATCCAGCTTATTAAAAATAAAAGTGGGAAATCCAAGTGCTTACCAGGGGACATGGCAAATCCACAAAGTTGTCCCAGACCCACTAGTGCACAGCACGAGGTCCCGTGTGGTGCTGATGTCACCGCGATGCGGTCCCGGATGGACACTTGCTCTCAGCCTTGACCCGCGCTCCTTGCTAAGCGCTGGTGGCTTAGGAACTGTCGAGTCCCAGACCTGTGAGGCCAACCTAGCTAGAAGCACGTTCAGCCTTCCTTCGCAAGAGGAGCCAGAGTTGCGTTTTCCAAGCGAGAAGAGGAGAAGCGCATCCAGAGTTTCCAACCCCGCCAGCGTGGGATAAAAGTGCCACCCCTGAGATTAAAACAGATCCCACCTCCCTGGCCATCCATCCAACTTCCTTACTGCCTTATAATCTCGAAACGCAACTATGGCAATATCCTCCTAAGTTATCTCCCTGCAGGCACACGGCCCCCTTTCTGTTCCATCCTACATCCAGGTGCTGTCAACTTTGTCCTCCCTAAGTCCCCCAAGGATGGTGTCACCTGAAGCCATTCGGTGGCACCCGGCTGCTTAGCAAATCGTGATGGAACCTTTCAGTCTGGAATTCACAGTTGTCCCCCAGTAGAGCCTCAGACCGCCTGCCTCTCTGGTGTGATCGCGCACCACTCCCCAGCTTGAGACCCACGTTTCTGCTGATCTGGAACACCTAGGGCTCCCCGAGTACAGCCTGAACCATCATGCCTCTCTGCGGAGCCCTCTGTCTGCCTGAAGCTCACCATCCGGCCACTGCCCTTCCCGAGATCCTTGTCCTTCTAAACCCGACCACGGGCTACCTGCAGTGTGGGAATGAGAAGAAGCAGATGGAAAAGCATCACCTACCCGACCCTTGTTTAGTCGGTGAAGCGTCCGACTTCGGCTCAGGACATGATTCTCACGGTCCGTGGGTTCGAGTCCTGCATCGGGCTCTGTGCTGATGGCTCAGAGCCTGGAACCTGCTTCGGATTCTGTGTCTCCCTCTCTCTCTGCCCCTCCCCTGCTTGCACTGTCTCTCTCTCTCTCTCTCAAAAATAAATTAAACATTAAAAAAAAAAAAAGGTGTCATACTAAACCCAAATCCCTTAGATAGATTTCAACTTGGTGGCAGAGAAAGAACATAAGTGAAACAGAGCAGGGGATTCAAACTGACGGTCAGCTGGGAGCTCATGACCTAGAAGGTTGGGAAGGGGCTGACACTCCATGATTTCATGCTTCATGGGTTCGAGCCCCGCATAGGGCTCTGTACTGGTGGTGCAGAGCCTGCTTGGGATTCTCTCTCTCCCTCTGTCTCTGCCCCTCCCCGACTCACACTGTCTCTGTCTCTCTCAAAATCAATGAATAAACTTAAAAAAAAGAAGACCTAACACCCAAACGAGACATGAACCACCCCCCCCGACCCCCCCACACACAAAGTAAAGGTGGGACGATCACGTAACTATTTGAAATAAGAAATAAAGTTCCATCTGTACCTCTGGCCACACACAGAAGTTCATTCCAGATGCGTGAAGAGTGAAATGTGTATATGACTGTATTATATTACGGCAGAAGACCTTGAACCCAGAGATGAATGCCCAGGCATCCCTGGAGAGGTTTTTGTCTGAGGTATAAATGACAGGAACAAATCACGAAGGTCAAAGATACCTCTGGCTTCATTACCACCCCTCCTTCTCACACCCTTCATCCATTTTAGGCAAAACGACCAAAGGAAGATCAAAGTGTGGGAAACCTCCCTCCAGCACTGAAAGTCACGTTCAGTGCCCAGGTCCTTCTGCGGAGGGGACACAGACGGAATCAGGCCAAGGGATGGTCATAGGGCTATGGTACCCGGTATCTTTCCTAAACAGCAGTGTGCTGTGATGAGCTTAGGTAAGCAGGGAATATCCTAGAAGAACATCTGGAAACATCTGGAATCCCCCTCGATTTGGGGAAGGGTCAGAGAGCAGGGAGAAGTCCTAGGATCCACAAAGAACCACTCAGAAACTCATTGGTGCTTGCACCCCGCAGAAAATCCTCAGGGCAGCAGAAATTCTCCCTGGAAGAAAAGGCAGCCACACAGGAGTATCAGACACAGTCACATCATCTACCCGAAGCCAGGGCTCAGCCCAGCGAATCGGACAAAAAGCACAGACTCACAAGGGACGCCCACGGAGAAGGAAGCCATCTTGTCCAGCAGATCCGCAAGAGTGAACAGGGGTCCGAGGGGCAGCCCAGAAAGGCTCTCTTGGTGGGTGCTCTGCCCTGTGGCCTCTTTTCCCTCCCGGCTGCTGCCGAAGCACTTCATCAGAATGTGTTTCATTAACTGGACATCCTGTTTATCGGAGGTGGCTCGCCCACCCTGTCCTTTTGAGCAAATTAAAGGGCTGAATAAAACTTTGAGCATTCAAGTATGAGTCAACAGATAACAACCGACATCAGTTCTAGAAAGGGAAGCCACAGAATTAAAGGAAAGGAACAGAGCCCTAAATAGAAAGAGACAACAAAGGTATGTTTTGGAGAGGAAAAAAAAAAAAAAAAAAAAGCACAGAACAACAAAACCCGAATTAAACCCCATATGCTCACAAAAGTGAAATAATGACTCTAAAAATAGAGCAGGCATGAAGCATGAAGACTAAAAACAGGCTAAGAAGGAGGTGCTGGAGGGGGTTGAATATCTGACTTCAGCTCAGGTCATGATCTCAAGGTTCGTGAGTTCGAGCCCCGCGTCGGGCTCCGTGCTGACAGCTCAGAGCTTGGAGCCTGCTTCGGATTCTGTGTCTCCCTCTCTCTGCCCCTCTCCCACTCGTGCTATCTCTCCCTCTCTCAAAATAAAGGAATAAACTCTTTTTTTTTTTTAAGAAAAAAGAAGGAGTTGCTGGATAGAGAGACAGAAATGAAAAGCAGATAGGTCAAAGACATCAGTAAAAGAAACCAAACCAGCTGACAAGTTAACCGTTGGAGGCCAAACTTGAAGTCCTTTTGGGCTGCTCAGAAACGCCATCAGGAGACCAGAACAGGAAGGGAGGAGAACAGAGATTAGAGCTAAGGGAACAGAGTCTGAGGATGCAGGTGACCTGATGTTCCAGAAAAATCTCTCATAATCTGGAAGCTGCAGGCAGAAGGGATTTACCACTGACGAGGCAAACTTACCGAAAAGGGACCATTGTGGGATGTGGCCCGGCAAATGTTTTGAATTTTAAGAACAAAGACAGAATCCTGTAAGTTACCAGACAGCAAGACACAAAGAAGTTGTCCAAGGCACCGGTGTCCCAACATTATTAAAGTGCCAGGAGACCGGGGCCTCCGATCAGGCAGAATTTCTGGAGGAAGGATCTGTGACTCAGGAAAGCTATACTCCACCAAGACTTCACTATGAGAAGACTTTTTTAAAAATTGATGTTCAGAGGCGTCTGGGTGGCTCAGTCGGGTAAGCGTCCGACTTCAGCTCAGGTCATGATCTCACAGTTTGTGAGTTTGAGCCCCGCATCGGGCTCTGTGCTGACAGCTCCGAGCCCCCTGGGGATTCTCACTCTCTCCTCTCTCTCTCTGCCCCTCCCCCACTTGCATTTTCTTTCTCTCTCAAAAATAAAGAAACAGGAACAAAACTGAAGTGCAAAGATTCATAGCGAAATGCTGAAAATATTACTTAAAACTAGCACTACAACGAAGACAGAAATCAGCCCTTTAATCAAAATCGAAATGCCAAATATGTGATACGAATTTTAAAATAAAAAAACAGCTGTTGTTATTTACAGTATACGTAAGTAATAACAATATCAAAATATGCATGCAAAGGACTCAAAAACAGATTGAGGAGTGTGGTTTCCTCAAGAAAGGAGGGAGGGGAGAAGGTACAAGAGGCCTACATTTAACTACAAAGTTTATGTCTCTTAAAAATGTCTCTGTCCATCTCCATCTAAGTCTGAAGCAAAGTATCAAGTCTAATACCCAAAAGATTATCTGTATCGTGTGTATGCTTGAAGAAATGTCTTTTTTTTTTCAACTTTTTTTTGGGGGGGAGGACAGAGAGAGACAGAGCATGAACGGGGGAGGGGCAGAGAGAGAGAGGGAGACACAGAATCGGAAACAGGCTCCAGGCTCCGAGCCATCAGCCCAGAGCCCGACGCGGGGCTCGAACTCCCGGACCGCGAGATCGTGACCTGGCTGAAGCCGGACGCTTAACCGACTGCGCCACCCAGACGCCCCTATGTGTCTTTTTAAATAACAGCATAACGGAGAGAGCAGAGAATAAAAGGCTTATCAAACAAGCGAAACCCAAAAGTCCATATCATTGTCATAAAGACGTTTATACAGAATGCCAGCGTCAGGAACAGCTCTTGAAAAAATGGCAACGGCATTGAAAAGTAATAATAAAATGCCAGGTGGTATAATACAGTTAAAGATTTGAGCTCAGGAATAATACGGAACAGGGTTCACAGCCTGACTTGAGCCCTTAATGGCTGTGTGACTAGCAGAAGTTGCAATGCCTCTTTCTCCCTTTCTGTAAAGGTGAATAATGCCACCTCATAGAGTAATTATAACAGATCTGTAAAACAAAGACTACAAATCTCTTATCCCACAGTCCGGAAATACGAACTCTCAATTAGCATTAGTTATGGATATTATTATCACCACAACAAAAGAAATGGGACCAGGTAGAAAAAAATGTGCTAAGAGGTAAAAGCAGGAATATTAGTTCATTTTATTTTTTTTTTAATTTTTTTTTTTAACGCTTATTTATTTTTGAGACAGAGAGAGACAGAGCATGAATGAGGGAGGGTCAGAGAGAGGGAGACACAGAATCTGAAACAGGCTCCAGGCTCTGAACTGTCAGCACAGATCCCGACGCGGGGCTCGAACTCACGAGCCGTGAGATCGTGACCTGAGCCGAAGTCGGACGCTCAACCGACTGAGCCACCCAGGCGCCCCAGGAATATTAGTTCATTTTATAGAGGGAGAGTCAATAGATCCTTTCTCTCCGTGCTCTGATGATAAAAGAAATGCATTTTCCATTTTAAAAAATATTAAATATAATTAGCAGATAAGAAAAATGAATACCATTCAGATTACGTTTACAGAGTTAGCAAAAATCATAGTCCATATAAGAAAATGATGATCGCTCGGCCAAATGCACCACTTACAGTGACATCAGTGAAAGAAAGTGAGGTAATCCTATCAGACTGGCAGATGTATTTTTTAAAAAAAATGCATGAATACATTTCTCTGAAAAGATGTATTAAAACAAAGTGGCACCAAACGGCTTTGAAAAGTAAAACTCAAGGCAAAGCTGACCAAGCAAAAATGAATAAATTACTGAAGCAGAAAAGGAAGAGTTAAAGGGAAGATGCCCTAAGGAATGGTTATGAGTTAAAACCTCTAGGGTCTCCTGGGTGGCTCAGTCGGTTAAGCATTTGACCTCAGCTCAGGTCACGATCTCACGGTTTGTGGGTTCGAGCCCCGCGTCGGGCTCTGTGCCGACAGCTCGGAGCCTGGAGCCTGCTTCGGATTCTGTGTCTCCTCTCTCCGTCCCACCCCTGCCTGCACTCTGTCTCTCTCTCTGCCTCTCAAAAATGAATAAAAATTTTAAAAACTTTTTAAAAATTACAAAATAAAGAGTTAAAAACTGTCACCCCTATAGTACCTTGATGCAAACCTAAAAAAGCACCCCCCAGGCTGTATGTGTGTGTATATATTTATATATATATATGTAAATGTATATATATATGTATATGTGAATATATATACATATATGTGTGTGTGTATACGCATACATATATACACACAATATATACACACACATAATATATGTGTTATATATATTATATATATGTGTATGTGTATATATATATAGGTTTAAGTAATTTATCATCTTTCCAGCATTCTTCCTCTTATAGAATCACAGAAATTAGCCAACCATGAACAGACCGCCTCAGTGAAGAGCCGACAGCGGCTAGCATGGTCTTCCTCGAATTCTTGGCCCGGAACGTAGGAATGTACTATCCTTAAAGTAACAGAGGAGACTCCTGAACAATATGACAAGATACTGATTGACTGATCGACGGGACAGATTTTTGCTGGGACTGTGCAATCAGCACTCTTCATTCTTCAAAGAGTCACTTTAGAACTGGAATGCCAATTTTCTTAATCGACCCCAAATTTTCATTTTGAAAACTTTCAAAGTTGGGGGCGCCTGGGTGGCGCAGTCGGTTGAGCGTCCGACTTCAGCCAGGTCGCGATCTCGTGGTCCGTGAGTTCGAGCCCCGCGTCAGGCTCTGGGCTGATGGCTCGGAGCCTGGAGCCTGTTTCCGATTCTGTGTCTCCCTCTCTCTCTGCCCCTCCCCCGTTCATGCTCTGTCTCTCTCTGTCCCAAAAATAAATAAATGTTGAAAAAAAAATTAAAAAAAAATTTTAAAAAAGAAAACTTTCAAAGTTGTAGGAGAGTCGTCAGAGCGAGTGTCTGTAATACTCCTCGCCCAGAATCACCCACTGTTGTTGATTTTTTTTTTTTTTGGTTCTGCCACACTGGCCTCGGCGTGCGTGGGAATGTATCTGTTCTTTTCGCGGAGGCATAGCAGAGATGGTTGGAGGCCTGGTGACATCTCCCCGCTAAAGACTTCTGTGAGGACACCTCTTAACAAAAACATTCTCTGGGGCGCCTAGGTGGCTCATTCAGCGGAGTCGTGATCTCCCAGTTTGCGAGTTCGAGCCCCGTGTAGGGCTCTGCGCTGTCAACACAGCTTGGGATTCTCTGTCTCCCTCTCTCGCTTTCAAAAATAAACTTAAAAAAAAAAAAAAAAAAAAGAACGAAAACATTCTCCTAGGTAACCAAACCATGATCACACTCTGCATATTTAACCTGGAGAGACTTCTGCTTTTTCGTCATAACACGTGTCTGGATGTTTGGTTTAGAATATAGGGTTTTCGTCAGTCTGGATACCCCGTGTCTTCTGCCCACGCTAGTGAGCTGACCTCTTTCAGGACAAAACGAGACAGCTCCATAACTCAATACCATAGATGAATATCTCTAAGTAATTAAATGCTCGAATTCTATTTTGCTCAAAGTACACCTGCAATACAAGTCCCGGGGAAGAACTTCACGTTGAACTAAAATACTTGGCACTTTGGGAACTTTTTAAATTTTTTTTTTTTTTTTAAGACAAAGACACCAACGTTTGAAAAATTAAAGAGGCACGCCTCAAGTTTACTGGCTGAGGAAACATCAGTAAAATTCAGACTTAAAATTCCAGCAGTCTTAAAAAAAAAAAAAAAAAAAATTCCAGCAGTCTTGTCCAGCAAAGCCCAAAACCTTAAAACGCACAGCCTTTGGGGATGGGGGTGCGAGAGTGTCACCCCAGGCCAGGCGCAAACTGCTTCCATGTCCCATATTTCTGTTCATAACCCGTCTACACAGAGGTGCCCATCCATCATGCCCTTTAGAACCATCTCGAGGGGCGCCTGGGGGGCTCCGTCAGTTAGGCGTCCGATGTCGGTTCAGGTCATGATCTCACAGTTTGTGGGTTCGGGCCCCGGGTCGGGGTCTGTGCCGACAGCTCAGAGCGTAGAACCTGCTTCGGATTCTGTGTCTCCCTCTTGCTCTGACCCTCCCCTGCTCACGCTCTGTCTCTCTCAACAATAAATAAACATTAAAAAATTAAAAAAAAAAAAGAACCAGGACCTTTGAAAGGACACATAGATGCCTGGGAGACTACCCTGGGCCAATTAAACAGGAGTCCCGGGGAGAAAGCCAAGGCATCAGTATTTACAAGCTCCCCAGGGGATTCTGAGAAGCAGCCAGCTCGGGGACCCAATGTCCTGAAGGAACAGAAGCCCAGGCACTGGCTGCAGCTGTTCATTTCTGTCCGCCTCCAACCGTCTCTGGTCTCAGCACATCATGCTACCCTGCATTTTTCTCTCCCCTGCTGCTGATCTCGCAAGCCTTCACCCCGAGATGCAGCCGGGCCAGAACCGTTCCTAAAGGCGCTGACCGCAGACCTCCCACCAGGCCGGAGACACCGGGGAATTCTCTAGCAGGGTGGACATGGCAGGTCTTTGGGTCCCACCAAAAAAGAGCTGTGCATTCTGCCGGCGGGAAGGTCCCGCATCGCCAGGGGGTGGGGACGGGAGGAACCAAAAGCAAAGGGAGGACGAGGTGTGCTGGTCCGTGCGGGGCTTTCTCAGCTAAGTCCTTGGCCGTGAAGGGTGGTCACTGGGCCAGGATGCTCAGCGACAGGAGAAATCTGTAGGCACCGAAATGTCCCTTAAGGACAATTCAATCCTCAAGCAAAGCCGGGCGTTGGTGCTAAAATACCTAAAAACGAGAACACAGGGCAGTGCGACTCTGTCCCTTCGTTCCCTTCTCCCCGTCACAACTGCCACACTGTCTTCTCTAGAACCTGGGCTCCGGCTCCAGGGAAGGCGAGCCCTGCGACGTGCCAGGAGTTTCCTGGGCTCCCGCGACAGGCCGGGAGAGGAGTCTGAGACAGCCAACTCCGCAAGACGTGGGGACACCCAGACCCTTCTGTGGACACCTCACATCCTGTCACCAGGGAGGCAGCCGGGGCACACACGGACAAACAGCGGGCCGGGCCGGTAACCCTATCCGATTCCTGACATTGCGGCCCCCTCCCGCCCCCTCTGATCTCCCTTACATCCTGGGATTGAATGGCCCTATAAAAATGTCCAGCGTGAAAGACAGATTCAAAAACCGAAGAAACATTATCCTGATGGCAGTCTTTTAACATCCTCTGTCTTCAGGCCCTTCCCCCAACCCTCCCCCCCCCCACCCCCAGCCAGGCAAGAGAATTTATGGGCTGTAAGTCCTGTTTTTCTACATTGATGGAAACGGCTGGCAAACATTTCCACTGGGCCAAACTCCATCCAAAGAGTCAAATATCAAGGCACCCAGCTGAGCTCCCGGAGTCAGGGTTTATGAAGCCAATCGATGTGCCCCGCGACCATAAACCATCTTATATTTACTATGACAGGACAGTATTTGAGTTCATAAAAAGATGATTTTTGTCTAACTTCGGGTGCCCGCAAGGAGACTGTGTATCAGGCGCGGATACAGAGCCTGAAAAGCTAAGTCAGCCAGCTGTTGTGGGCTCATTTTGTTGGAGAAAAGGGGTCGGCGTCAGAGGTAAAGGGGCCCTAAGCAAGATCCCAGTGATCGGGGGTGCGCTCAGAAGTGGCAAATAGTTACCTGGTCTGAGCGCGCTCCAGATGCAAGGTGGGAGGAAGAGAACCGATTTCCTCAACCTTCCAGACCCTACCTCCTCCAGGGATGGATCCCATTGGGAAAGGAAGAAAGTCAGTTAGGAACCTCTCCAACATGCCACCAGAATCCCGGGGCAGGTCAGAGTCACTGGTCATCATTTCATGGGGGGCCGTGGTACCAAAAGGGAGTAAAATTAAACTACGAGGGGTGTTTTGAGCAGGGGGGGTGACAAGGGCAGCGCCTGCCACAGAAAAGGGCAGCAAGTTCTCTGCTGTTTCAGGAAACTGAAGGATCTGTGTGTTGGTTAGACCAATGTCATGATTCACTCAATCATTAAGCCTCGTTACAGGACCTGGCGTCGGCTGGAGCCAGCGAAACCCGAGTAGGATTTTCGTACGTCATTTATTTTTAAATGTTTCTTTATTTTTGAGACAGAGAGAGAGAGAGAGACAACAGTGTGAGCCAGGGAGGCGCAGAGAGAGAGGGAGACACAGAATCCGAAGCAGGGTCCAGGCTCCGAGCTGTCAGCACAGAGCCCAACACGGGGCTCGAACCCGCGAACTGTGAGATCATGATCTGAGCTAAAGTCAGACGCTTAACTGACTGAGCCACCCAGGAGCCCCTTGTACCTCATCTTGTAATAGGAATTTGGGCAAACTATGAAAAGTATCAGATGTCCAGCTATTCCCCTGATCCCATGCGGGGGCTGGGGGGGGGGGGGTGGAGGTGTAAAGGTTTCTTCACCTTGATAGTGGCTTGACGGGTTGGAAATTCAGAAGGTTCTTTCCAGCTCTGACACTCTCTGCCTCTAAGGAATCAGTAAGTGGATGGAGTCCAGAGGGTTTTTAGCCTAGCAGAACATAAGGAAATGTCCTTCCCTCAAGACATATGTCCATGATGCTGAACTGAAGGCTGTTATTCTCCCCCCTTCTGGCGGTAGACATTTCTCCCTAGAGAACATGGCTGGCACTCCTTCCTTTCCTGAGTCTATGTTTCCGAACTTTTTAAATGCTTTTTCATGAACTGTTGGAGGGCAACGTAAAAATCGCGAAATTGCAACTGTTAGCACTGGGGCCAGGGTTATGGTTTTTCTTAATTAATTATTGTCGAATGAATGGTCCAATCTTCTTTTACACAAAGAAACATTTGGACCCGTCCCACTGACCGAAAAGCTGCCTTACCACTGCTCTGTAGGAAGTTTAAGAGTTTAGAATTGGTTTTAGAAAGTTTTTAATGTTAATCCAAGAAAAGCAGTCAGTTCTTCCATCAGCAACACCTCAGGACATGTGTTCATGTGTTTTTGGGTTTTTTTTTTTTCTATACGCTGATTTTATTCGCCCGTGCACTGCAACATGTATTTTTATCCCTTGCTGTAGAAAACACCAGAAGTGGAATGCATTGAGGAAGTTTGCAGGGCGTAAGGATCTTCTCTAAAGACCCAGGTGCTTTTTGACAGAGATTTATTTTTCTGAGGAAATCACTCAATCCAAGAATCTTTCCATATTTGAGTTTAATCCATTTACGTTTATTTTGATAAGTTACGCATCTGAACTTGTTTTCTACCACCTTATTGGGTGCTTTCCGCCTGCTAGGTCTGTTTCTTTGCTCCTTCCTTAACTTCTTTTGGATCGAACAAATTTATTTGTATTTTGTTCTATAGTCTCTCCAGCTTGCATTTTATTCTTTTAGCGGCTGAGTTGAAATGTTGTGCATGATAAAGGACTTAAGAACATCGAAAGTTAATGTCGCTATCCTTCTTGCCATCCACACAAAGACTTTAAAATGCCTTGACACTGTCCCCTCTTCCCCGCCCCACTTCCCTTCTTTATTCCTTCTGTTCATTTTATATTCATTGCTCATTTAGACTTCCTAGTTTAACAATTTCTTGCCTCAACGCTGCTTTAATTACACCACGCTTTCTTCACGGAGTCAGTCTTGCTAAAGTACGTCATCGAGTAGTGGTTTCATTCAAAGCCTGTGTGCAGTTAGTTCACTGTCCACATTCTCCCTGCTCCGTCCTAGGGAAGTCTTACTATTTGGAAAATGTATCAGGGTGACCCTTTATTTATGACTGCGTTTTCCCGTTTCACTCCGAGGGTTATCTCATCCACAGAGTTGCTAATCTCAAGTCTACTTTTTATTTCACATTCTCTCTGGTTCTTTTCCAAATCTTCTTTGTGCGGGCATGAGTCTTCGTCCTGGATTCTACATTTCATTTGACTTCTTTACTCATTTGAGATAAGCATTTCTGTATCTTTGGGATGTATTATATAAAGTCTCTCTTGAGGTTTACAAGGCCAATAGCCCCTCCCTCGTGGTTGATGTCTGTCCTGAAGTAACTGACATTGGTAATGGTGCACTTGTCCTCAGTCATGGTTGTGCATTCTGGGGAAGTGGTGAAAAGCAAGGGAACCAAGTTACGAAATTCACCCAGGGGCACCCGGGTGACTCGGTTGAGCATCCACCTCTTGATTTCGGCTCCGATCGTGACCTCATGGTTCGTGGCTTTGAGTCCCACATCGGGCTCTGTGCTGACAGCCCCAGAAACTGCTTGGGATTCTCTCTCTCCCTTTCTCTCTGCCCCTCCCCCGCTCTCTCTCTCTTTCAAAATAAATAAATAAAAATTAAAAAAGAAGAAGAAGAAGAAGAAGAACAAAGAAAATCACCCAGGGTAGTTTCAGGTTTTCTTCTGCCTAAGATACAGGGTGTTCAAGGCAGGTTCTTATGTTCGTTTCTCAGCTTGGACTTGTCACACTTCACAGGAAATATAAATTCAGACCACATGCAAACATACAACTCCTATAGCCGTGGTTTGAATTCCCTGGGGGCAAATTTCTTCTTGTGTCCAAAAGCCTAGAGAGAGGGAAAGCTTCCTCAGCACTTTATGTTCTGAGCTGGGAGGCGAGCCATGAGGTCAAAGAGCACGGAGTTTGTCAAAGCATTTTGGTTTTATGTCGGGGGCAAAATCTGGATCTCCCGGCAAACCCAGGCCAAATCCCAGAACCCCAGCCTTTCCACCTGCGGGTCCTTTTTCCTGCTTCGCCTCTGTGGGTTCCTGCGGCCTCGGGCTCTCCTTACTGTTCTGGCAGGATTTCCTTTCTTTAAACTTTGACTGGGTGTACTTGTTTTTACTGTGGTGGTTGTGAGATTTTTATGCAACATTCCTATGTGTTTATTGTTCATCGTTGGAGGGAGGCAGGAAGGAGATCTCGTCTTTCCCCAGCTCCATCCATCTCCGCACTGGAAGTGTTTCTAAGATAATGAAAGGCTTTAATAACGAGGTTATATTTGTACAGCATCTCAGGAGCCGAGAGGCTAACGAGCACCCAGCACCTACATGCAGGGCCCTCACACAGCAGACGTCCGCGACAACACGAGCCCTCCGGTGGAGACCGCTATGGAATGCCGTCGGGGGCACAAAGCCCGATGCCCCGAGATGATACCAGAATGAATCAGATGATTCACTGCTCACGTTCCCAAGCTGTGCCTTGCCAGCTCCTGCAATCTCTACCTCTCTATGTAACCATTAACGATTTTTAAGGCTCTCATTTTTCACAACTATCGGCTTCTGAAAACTTTAGTGCGGAAGACCAGACTGGAAGTCAAATTCTGATGTAAATTCAATCCCTTGGAAATGAGAGCAAGGGGAAAAGGGTAAAAATGGGAACTTCTGAATCGCACACCCGAAGAATCTCAATGATGCCTCCCCTGTGACCTTCCTGGGGTTCACATTCTGTGCTCTACAAATCTCAAATGGATCTGTAGCCGTTCCACACTCCTCCCACCTTCCTGCTCACATAAACTGTGTCCTAGATGGGTAGACTGGAAATTCTATTCTGGGAGTCACCACTAATCCAGCTTGGAAAGTAGCACAGACAGCAGTTAGCAGGTTAACCAACAGCTAACCCCACCTCACAAAGTCGTCTTCTAGCTCAAAAGTGGTAAAATCTGCTAGAAGTTTTGACTTTCAAATATTCTCAACACATTTGAGAGATCCCAGGCCTCTCCCCTTTGCAGGGGTGCAAGTAAAGGAATGTTCTTAGGATATGGAAAGCATAAATCAGGAGTCAGTGTTCGTATTAGGCAAAGAAAGGTCATCTCTGTAATCTTTCAATTTCTCTCCCAAATGACTGGTCATTTTCTTCTTCAGCTATCTACTACAGAGATCACGTCTTGCCTTTTGTCCCCAAATGGTAAGAAAAGATGCTTAGTCCTAATGCATTTTTTAAAATGTTTTCTTTATTTCTGAGACAGAGAAAGACACAGCATGAGCAGGGAGGGGCAGAAAGAGAGGCAGACACAGAACCCGAAGCAGGCTCCAGGCTCTGAGCTATCAGCACAGAGCCCGACGTGGGGCTCGAACTCACAAACTGAGAGATCACGTGGGGCTCGAACTCACAAACCTGAGCCAAAGTTGGACACTCAATGGACCGAGCCACCCAGGTGCCCCTGCATTTTTAAAAAAAAAAAAATAAAGATAGTATCACCTGATAAATAACTCTGGAAATAAGAAGAGGAAATAATCCCTCATCGATAATTCTAGCATGCTAGCCTCTTAATGTATTTCCTTCTAGTCATTTTTTTTGCCTTATGATTTTTATTTCAATAATTGAAATTTTTATGTATTTATAGGAGTTTTAGGTTCCTAAACTTCCTCTTCCTTTCTTCCTTCCCTTCTCCCTCCTTTTCTTCCTTCCTCCCTTTCTATCTCTTCTCCTTTCTTTCTTTTTCCCTTTCTTCCTTGTTCCTTCCTTTCTTCCTTCTTTCCTTCCTTCCTTCCTTCCTTCCTTCCTTCCTTCCCCTTTCTCTCACTCTCTCTCTCTTCAATCACAACAACCCTCAAACTAGAGCAAGGTAAAAATTCCTGGCCATATTTTACAGAGAAGGAAACTGAGATCCAGGCATTTGACAGTCCGTTGCTCAGTATCAGAGAGACAGGAGGCGTCTGTGGTTATTAAAGCTTTTCTTCGCTGACTGCAGACCCAGGGCGCTCACATTTGCTACTTCAGCCCACACAAACTCCTGGGTGGTGAATGGTGAGCCACTGCCAGAACTACAGGGAGAGAGGAGGACAGGTGGTGACTTGAGAAGTGCCGATGACGAGTCTAATCAGCATGTGCCTACCAAGAGGCAACTAAGCCAGTTTTCTTGTGAGCTGGACAGTTGTGAGAAGAAAAAAATCCCTCTCCCCCCCCACCCCCGCCCCCACCCATACTCTGTGTGATAGCAAGGCTGCTTTGATGAACTTCAGTCATTTAAAACAACAAATCTTGTGTTTCATAAAAAAAGGCCTCCGTGTCCTTATGTTCGTATTTTATGTTATACAGTTGACACATTACTTTAGTAAATGCTGGCCTCTGTAGACTGAAGGACGACAATCTCCCGCACAGGACATCCAAGATGGCGCTGGTGACCAACTGGCCAACTCCAATTTGTCTCAGAGGTTAACTGGCAACTTTTCCGACCCTTCCCATGGCCCTGTGGTGCCTCGGGAGATTCCTCATGCCCTGAGGGCTATGAAAATGGAAGAGAATTCACACCGGACAGAGGATAAAGAGATGGAAAGGTATGCGACAACACAAGTGCAGTCAAATGTTAAGTAGAACGTAGGCGGTGAGTGGATGTACGTGCCCTGTACAATTCTTTCCGCTTTGCTACATATCAAATTTTTCTTTGTAAGAAAATGCTATTTTAAAGAAGAAAACTAAAGGGAGACCGCCTCCCCAGAAAATGCTTTCCTAAGTAACAAAATGCTGCTGGTTAGACTCTTTTTCCACGTCTCCTCGTCTTTGTTTACCTCGCCCCCTCACCGTGTCCTTCTTACCTCCACGAATTGCTTGGGAACACTTCTCTAAAGATGACCGAATGATCAAAAAGCATTGCGCCGAACCCATTTTGGGGAGGGCAAAAGTGAGTCCTAAAAAGGGGAACCGACTTGTCCCACATCAAGCCGTCACACGGCAAGTTCAGGACCATAAGACAAATCTTCTGTGATCTAGAACATGCAGCACTGCTGTATACTGTCCTTCCAAGGGGATGAGCAGTTGGACTCCCTTCTTGTGGGACCTTAATCGGGAGGGACTAGAACAGTACGTTTAGAAACTTTAAGTGGAGGTTTTAAAGAAGCTGGGATGCTGAGCGCAACCTACGAGCTAGCCAAGGGGACGGGAGGGATTTGATTTGATTCCGTGGTTGACACTGGGCACACAGCTAAAGTGGTTGTTCTTGAACTTCTGTTCATAAAGGCTGGGCTCCCTAGAGGGGAACGTCTGGGCTGCCCAGAGGTGATTGAGGTGACACTCATCTGCCTAAGGTCATTCCACCTGCCTGACATTCAGACCCACTCTCTTATTTTGCAAGAACAAGGAGATGGGGAATTCAAGAGCTAAGTGTCTGAGTTTCTACCAGGTGTGGGGCACTGGGCCAGAAACCACAGGAATTTTTTTTTTTTTTAATTCAGCAAAACACACACTCAAGGAACTAACCATCCTATTAAGGATACAGGAGACACGAAAAGAGTAAGTTAAAACGTTGTGTATTGAATTGCAGGAAAGTGATGACCCGTTTTCCAACCCTATGATCATGCTTACTTCATAGCTCAATCCCAGTGGGCAGGAAGCGATTTTTACGTGTGGGCCTGGAGTTCAGGAGATCCTGGAGAAGCAGAACAACCCATCCCATTGGCGTTTTCCCGCTTACATCTGGATTTCGGTCAAGATATCGAACGCCCATCAGATTGCTCGCCCTGACCTCCTAACCGCCAAACCTACTCGATTCTCACTGTTCTGGGTTCTCCAAGCCTCCTGCCTGTCTGCACAGAAGATGAACACCGTCCTGGCCTCTGCAGCATGGCAGTGACCCTTCGTTTCATCTGACCCCTCTTGGATGCATTTCAAATACCCTTCTGTGGCCCAATGGCCCCGACGAAGGCTTCTTCCAAGGCCTCCTGCTCCCCATCTCTTGTAAGTGCAATCCATCCCCGGTTTGTCCCCTGTGATGTGCTCCAAAACATCACTCCAAGTCGGCCTTGCAGTGTCACTCCTCCGGCTGATGACGGTTCCGCCTGGAACTCACCTCCTGACGTCTCTGAGAACCCAGAACCACAACCTTTTACCCATGCTCGCTTACCTTCCCCTGTTGCCATACAATCATGATGAACATCTAAGAACGCTCACTTTAAGCTTATTTACTTATTTTAAGAGACAAAACCCAAGCGGGGAAGGGGCAGAGAGAGGGAGAGACAGAATCCCAAGCAGGTTCCGCGCCATCAGCGTGGAGCCCGATGTAGGCTTGAACCCACGAACTGGGAGATCGGGCCCCGAGCTGAGATCAAGAGTCGGATGCTTAACCGACCACGCCACCCAGGAGCCCCAACAAGGGTCACTTTTAATTCCTTGTTATTCTCCCAAACCAATCAGACACCGACATATGTGATGATTCGGCCCCTGCAGGTGTCTTCCTGATACGAGACTGTCTCTTCACCGCCTCTCGCTCAAATGACAGAAATGGTGGGCTGGTGGGAGTTCTCACCGCCCACTGTGCTCCAGCCCACACCCAGCACCCCCTCCGTTAATTCAATCTATCTTCAGTGCCGTAACAGTCTTCCAAAAACACTGAAGGGCACCCGTCATCACCCTGCTCTGAAACTTTCCCTACTTCCGTGGGAAAGAATTTCCAAACTTTTCAAGGGACTTTCAAGATGCCCCACCACGAGGTTCTAACTTTTCTTTCTCATCTTGTCTCATAATCCCCTTTGTCGCCAAAACATCGCGCCCAGTTAAATGAATTCTCTTGTTTCCCCACTACGACAGCCCCCAAGTATAATCCCCCTTCCCACTTCGCCATTGCCCCTACCTGGAATTTTCCCCGATGTTTCCTTGTGTATCTAATTTCTATCCGTTTGTTGAAGTTTATTTATTTTTGAGGGAGAAAGAGCATGAGTGGGGGAGGGGCAGAGATAGAGGGAGATTTGGATTCGAAGTGGGATCTGCACCTGACATGAGACAGCCTGACGCAGGGCTTGAACTCATGAACCGTGAGATCGTGACCTGAGCCAAAGTCAGATGCTCAACCGACTGAGCCACCCAGGTGCCCCCTACCCGTTTTTAATGATCCAGGAGGCTTTACTCCAATGCCCCGCCACACAAAGATCTCTCCTGCTCTCTTAGCTCGACATTCTCTGATATTTGCCACCTGTTCCCCCTCACGGGGCATTGCGCCTCCCACCCTCTACCGCGATGCTTTCCCGATTTCTCCACCAAACTGCAAACTCCTGCACGAAGGGGTAGAAAGTATCAAAAAAAAGTCGGGTGATGAGGCTTGAGGTCAGAAAGGAATGCAATCCCCAGCCTTCATCCTGATTTCACCCTTTGCCAAATTCATGAGACAACGTAAACAGAACCGCATTGCTTAGATAAAGACGGAACCACAGAGGCGCACAAGGGAGTCTGGATCCAGTGGATTCCTAGCTCCGATCGGGGAGTTCTTGCACTCGCTCTCGCTCTCGCTCTCTCTCCCTCTCTCCCCTAATTAGGTGACTCGTGTTGGGAGAACAAAAAGTAGGAAAACCATTCTTACCCTTCAACTGCCTTCCATTGTAGCTTACAGCTTATTCTATGGGTGTTCCGAGATTTTAGTTCTTTTGCATTTGTCTACGCGATTCCCAGACGGCGCAAGACCATGCCAAGGGTTGGCAAAGAGTCTGCCAAGATAAGAGAGAAACTGTACTGGTAAAGAGTGAGTGGGAAGGCTGACTCATTATTGGAATGGCTACCAACACACCAGCAGATTGAGAAGCCGCAGAAGGCTTCACTGTAAGTATTAACCTTCATTCACAGCTTCAATGCCGAATAGCAAGCCTCGGGTAGATTAGGAAGGCTGGAAAAATTCCCCAGGACAGTGCCATGGAGAAGCTCTGCTCTGCTGTGAATGAGATGATCACAGCAATGTTTTCCAGGAAGGAGATAAAGGCCTTTGCGCTTAACAGGCGGTCCCTGACCATCGTTTAAACAAGAACTTGTTAGAAACGCAAAGCCTGAGGCCCCACACTAAGCCTCCTCAATCAGATTCTCAGGAGCTGGGGCCAGGAGTCCGTATGTGTGTGTTGGGGTGGGGGCGGGGGGGAGGTTGTGGTTATTGAGATATATTTGACATCCAAATTGTGTTAGCTTCCGCTGTACTCCATGATTCGATATTTGTACGTATGGCAAAACGATCACCGCTGTAAATCTAGTTAACGTCCTTCATCGAGCAGAGTTACAGAATCATCTCTCGACGAGAACTGTTAAGATTTACTCTCTTTCTTAGCTGGGGCGCCTGTTGACCGTCCGACTCTTGGTTTCGGCTCAGGTCATGATCTCACAGCGTGTGAGTTCAAGCCTGACATCGTGTTCTGTGCTGACAGTGCAGAGCCTGCTTGAGATGCGCTCTCTCCCCCTCTCTCTCAGCCCTTCCCCCCCTGTATATACTACATTCTCATGACTGACTTACTGTAAATTAAGGTTTCATTCCTACCAACCATGCACAAGGGTTCTCTTTTTTCCACATCCTCACCAACACTTGTTATGTCTTGTGTTTTTGACAACAGCCATTCTAACAGGTGTGGGGTGACAGCTCATTGTGGTTTCAGTTTATAACTTCCCTGACAACGAGTGATGTTGGGCAATTTTCCACATACCTGATGGCCGTCTATAGGTCTTCTTTACAAAGAATGTTTATTCAGATCCTCTGCCCATTTTTTAATCAAATTGTGTGTTTTTCTTGCTACTGAGCTGTTATGAGATCTTTATGTATCTTGGATACTAGCCACTTCTCACACATAGGATTTCCAAATATCTTCCCTTATTCAGCGGGTCTGTTCATTTTGTTGATGGTTTCCTCGGCTGTGCAAAAGCTTTTTAGTTTGGTGTAGTCCCAATTATTTATTTTTGTTTTATTGCCTTTGCTTTTGGTTGTCAAAATTATCTCTAAGACTGATGTCAAGGAGCCTACTGTCTATGTCTTCTTCTAGGCATTTTAGGATTTCAGGTCTTACGTTCGAGCCTTTAATCCATCGTGAGTTACTTTTAGTATAATGCAGAAGAGAGAGGTCCAGTTTTCCCATCACCATTTATTGAGGACACTGTGATTTCTTGGCTCCTCTGTCATAAATTAATTGACCATCTATGCATGGGTTTATTTCTGGGCTCTCTATGCTGCCATTGATCGAGGTGTCTGTTTTTATGCCAGTACCATACTGTTTTGATTCCTACAGCTTTGTAATATCATTTGAAGTCCGACAGCATGATGCCTCCAGCTTTGTTTTTCTTTCTCAACATTGCTTCCACAGTACAGGGCCTTTTATGGTTATATGCACATTTTAGAACTTTCTTCTATTTCTGTGGAAATTGCCATTGATATCTGATAGGAGTTGGACTGAATCTGTAGACTGCTTGGGGTAATAGAGACATTTTAACGATATCAGTTTCTGATCCATGAACATAGACCATCTTCCCACTTATTTGTGTCTTCTTCAACGTCTTTCATCAAAAGAATCTGTGCTTTCATGGCTGTCTCTAGGAAATTCTAACACCCACTTAGATTTGGGAAGGAAGAGCTTCACAAATGGTGCTACGTTGTGTTAGGAACGGCCATGGAGCAGATAACTCTAGAACTTAGTGACTGAAAACAGCAGACATTGATTACCTCTCACAGGTCCAAGACAGCTTGTCAGGCTCAGGGTTATCTCTTAAGATTGCAGTCGAGTTGTCAGCAGGGGCTGCAGTCACATGGAGGCTTGACCATGGTGAAGGACCCACTTTCAAGCCACTAATGTGGCTGTGGCAGGAGGCTTCAGTTCCTCACCGTATGGGCCTCTCTACCAAATATCGCAGCCGACTTCCTCATGTCAAGTAATCCCAGAAAAAGGGCACACCCAACCTGGAAAGCACAATCTCTTAATAAATGAACCCTGAGAAACAGCATTCTATCGCTTCGGCCATATTGAATTTGTTGTCATAAACCAGTCACTGGGCTCAGCCCACACTCAAAGGAGAAGGATTAAGCTCCACCTCTTGAGGGAAGGACCATCAAAGAATCTGTGGCCCAGTCTTCAAAACCACCACAGTAGTGTTGGGGGCGTCCAAAAACCATTAAGAGCGCACAGCACCCATTTTAATGAAGACCTCTGCAGCCTGTGAGATCAAGGGACATGGTCACCATCGGTTAGTTATTCTGAGAACAAGCAACTACTCTACTTCCTTTCTTTACCATTAAGCTGATGAGTGTCGCTCCTCCCAAATTCCATTCCTGCAAGAACAGGCATGGGGGTTTGGTAGGATGGCCTACCCAGCATGCTGTCATTTAGTGGAGTTGAGGGATCTTCATCCTGATCCTGCCCAGTCTGGATTGGACGCGATCCTCTGAGCTATTACGGGCTCTGTCTCCAACATGGGTCCATGGGCTTGCTTCCCAGCTGCTTCCATAGGGAAGCCTGTCTTCCCCCCAGCCTTTCACCCTAAAGAGCCTTTAGGGAACAAAGCCCACTGCCCCCTCCTAAAAGAAAGGAAGAATGGGACCTTGAGAATATTGGTCATGATAGAAAAGCCCAGAAGCTTTCCTCAGCCTATATTCATACAGCACAGTACAGAATGCATGCGGAACAGCACAGTTTTAGGCCAAGGGAACAGAAATCCCTTCGTTTGATGGAATTCTGCAGAAGAAGGAATTCGGCCACAGGGAAGTCAAGTTTAAGTTCACTCATCAATGTCAAAGCCAGGACTAGATCCTGGGCTTCTCAACTCCACAGCGGTTGGTTTTGGGGTTTTGTTTTGTTTTTTTTTATGTTTATTTTTGAGAGAGAGCGCGCAAGCACGGGAAGGGCAGAGGGACAGGGGGACAGAGGACCTGAAGCAGGCTCCATGCTGACGGCAGAGAGCCCGATGTGGGGCTCCACTCACGAACCCGTGAGACTGTGACCTGAGAGCTAAAGTAGGACGCTTTACAGACTGAGCCACCCAGGGAAGTGACGCTTAGTTTACTAAGTAAGCCATCCAGGTGCCCCTGTTTTGTAAATGGTCAGATGCTTAACTGACCGGCGTCTTAATACGTTAATTCCGTTGGGACACATTCGTGCTTTCAAAACAAGTCTGACCGCAGAACTGACTGTATTCTCTTTCTAACAAGTAAATAAGCTTTAATAGGAGCTAATGAAACATTTGTAATACATTCGTCTACACACTCCGCAGGGTCTCAGAACACCGAGTCCCATGAACTAAGAATAAATAGATGTGAGTCTGCCTGGCACCCAGTAGGCAAAAGCAGCAACAGATGACTTAATAGTTCGCTCTGCAAAGAAGTTGTGTTAGATCAGTGTTTTGGAGACATCTCTCAAAAGCACTACTTGATGATTAGAATAGCTATGAAGCTGTTTTGAGAAACTTCCGTCTATCAGATAAGAATTGGACTAGATGACCCAGAGGTCATTCCCAATGCTAATGATGAGATTTTTTGAGAGGGTGCTGTTTTTCTCTTAATGTAACAAGGTATTTATTTTTGGATGAAGAGTAAAGGAGTTCACGTCCCAAAGGGCTGAGATTTAGTACAGGCTCCATAAATTCCAAACAGGAACTGAATATAACAACAGTAAATCCAATCACGCCATTCTGAGCCTAAATATTTCACATTTTGCAAACAAAAAAAAAGCCCCCAAAATAACATTTAGAATACATTTCGTGTTTTGTTGGGGCGGCATCTTAAACAACCGCAAACATGTGAAACATGTCTTGTCTCTGTCATTTTTATATGAACATATGCCGTGAAATAGTCCAAATTACTTTCTTCTGATTATGGAAGACACTTCTTTCCTTCGACTGCTGTCTTACCATCTCTGTGCCGATAGAACAGAATCCACAGACTCAATCCTTTTCACTTCCTGAATGTCACCGGAGAACAATATCAAGTTTTCCTCTGATTTTAAAATTACCTTGACTTCAGCAAATACACAAAAAGGCCTTTCCTGGGAAACAGTTTGTCTGACTGGACACTTCCTTTTTTTCTGATGGATGTTATAAAAGGGGAAGCGACTCATTTGGCAAAGTATAGTACATCATTAGTCAGATCTGAGTTCAATAGTTCAGATTTTTAGAGGCCTTGGGGAGGAAGAAAAAGAACTTTCTGTTTTCAAGGAAAATGATGTTGCCCAAGCCTTCACCACTAAGCTAACATATTCTACAAAATTCTGATAAGCATATAGAAGTCGGATGTCCAGATCAATATACTGAAATTGCTTACACATCTGATTACTTTCCAATTTTTAATGACTTCCTGTTTTGAAGGGCAATGATTTCACCCAAACCTTTCAAATGATGCTGGCATATTATGATAACGGGTATACATAATTCACACGTTCAAGCCAATATACTAATAGAGTTGTCTAAATGAACTATTACTTATTTGATTTTTTTTTTTAATTTTTTAATGTTTATTCATTTTGAGAGAGAGAGAAAGAGCTTGAGCAGGGGAGGGGCAGAGAGAGAGAGGCAGAGGGAGTGATAGAATCCCAAGCAGGCTCTGTGCTGCCAGAGCAGAGCCAGATGCGGGGCTCGAACCCACAAACTGTGAGATCGGGACCTGAGCCGAACTCAAAAGTCAGATGCTTAACCGACTGAGCCAGCCAGCCCTTCCTATTTGATTTTCTTATACATGCAGGTGAAACATGCTTGTGAAAACAGAGCCAAACTATAATTTACCCATTTGAGGTAGTTTGCTACACAATCAAGGGGTTACACGCGGAAGCTTCAACGTCCCACGGATTTCTAAGCATTTTCTAACAATCATCTTTTACACTTACAGAGCACTGCTCCCACAATATATCATTTGATTAACAATTTTTATGCTTCCTCCCCCTGAGAAATCAATCATCTATTATCAGAAACAGTATCTGAGACACCAGCCATGTTTCTGAACGCCTTACTTTTTTTTTTTTTTTTTTAATTTTTTTTTCAATGTTTATTTATTTTTGGGACAGAGAGAGACAGAGCATGAGCAGGGGAGGGGCAGAGAGAGAGGGAGACACAGAATCGGAAGCAGGCTCCAGGCTCTGAGCCATCAGCCCAGAGCCCGATGCGGGGCTCGAACTCACGGACCGCGAGATCGTGACCTGGCTGAAGTCAGACGCTTAACCGGCTGCGCCACCCAGGCGCCCCATGAACGCCTTACTTTTTTAAGCTAGCATCTCCACGTAGAGTGACCCCGGGCACGCGCTCTGATGATGTGTAAAGAGACCGCACAGTTCGTGAGATTCTGCCATTTGCTCATCTTTCTAGAAGCGGATGATTTAAATTCCTACGAAAGACAGCACAGCCATTCGGCATCCAGAAACAGGGGGACACGTTTCTTTTCAAAAAAGAGCGAGGGAGGGGAAAAAATTATGGTGGAAACTGAAAAGGCAATACATTGAGGGTCTCGGGAAATTTACTGGAAACCCATGGCTGCAGGGAAAAAGCGTGTGATCGGGGCCACAGACACAGAGGGGCAGGAACGACATTTCTGCAGCTGAGAACTTCAGGACGCCAAAGCGTCTCCAGAGGCTTCTGCTGGAAATGCCAAGGTTGGCCATGCACAAGGCCTGTGTCTGCTTTTGCATCCCGCTCCGCTTGGTGGCGGTCCCTTCGCCCGGTGGCTGGTGGCCCTCCGAAGCATCTGGCCAGTGCTGCTTTTTCTTTCATTTTCCCTCCTGGGTCTCTACGTTCTCCTCTGCTGTCATTATGCAGGGTGTCTGGACACCCAAAGAAAACGCTGTCACGTTCTGTCACATACATGCAGAGGCCACATATGGTGGCTGGCTTTATCTCAATCAGGATACTAGACGTGTAAAGATTTCATGCAGGTCTCTGTTTCGACTCGAGCCCCCTAGCTCATTTCATCGTTTTCTCCTCTGGGCTCTGTACCCTCTCCCCTCTAGGGAGAGAGGAAAGGATCAGTAGCAGAGTAAGGAACGTCTGATCCTTGGTGTTCATAGTGAAGAAGTGAGAGGTCACTTATTTTATGGTTGAAACTTAAGAAAAAAAATTTTCAGTGCTGATGACAGAAGAAGAAAACACAATGCAGTTAAATTTCTGCCTTTTCTCATGGAACTTCCAAGCGAGTGTTCAAAAGATGAATGCTCTTCTTTTTTTAAGGTTTATTTATTATCGAGAGAGTGCAACCAGGGAGGGGCAGAGAGAGAGAGAGAGAGGCAGAGGATCCGAAGTGGGCTCTGATGGGCTCTGAGCTGACAGCAGCGAGCCCGATGGGGGGCTTGAACTCATGCACCGCGAAAGATCCATGACCCGAGGTGAAGTTGGATGCTCAACCGACTGAGCCCCCCCAGGTGCCCCAAAAGATAAACGCTCTTAAGGCAAGTTAATTTTCCTTCGCACACTTGCAGGGGAATTTAGGATAGGCTGGTGCAGCGTTGCCTTGAAAACTGGCTAAAGTTTTCAAGAAAACAGGCATAGCAGACACTACTTGTGTTTGATAATTAATGCTGAAAGCCTTAAGCATCCAGTAAAAAAAAAAAAAGTCCTAGCTAAAGCCCTCTGATTAAAAAAAAAAAAACAAAAAAAAACCTCTCAATCAAGTCACTGCACATTACTAATCACATTGGTGCAGAAAGCAGGTTGTACAAATGCAATAACCCAGATAAAAGCCCACTAAACACGTTTTAAGCCCCCCTTTCACACAAGGCAGTTTTATCTACATGGATGACCCACTATAATGGTCATAAAGCATGTTTGAAGACCCCACTGGTTGACCCCGGTCCAGGCAAGAAGAGGGAGACAGACACACGGGGGACGTTCATTTACATTCCCTGTGTATTTCTAATTTTTTTTAACGTTTTTATTTATTTTTGATAGAGAGAGACAGAGCATGAACGGGGGAGGGTCAGAGAGAGAGAGAGGGAGACACAGAATCTGAAGCAGGCTCCAGGCTCCGAGCTGTCAGCACAGAGCCCGACACGGGGCTCGAACTCACAAATCGTGAGATCATGACCTGAGCTGAAGTCGGACACTTAATGGACTGAGCCACCCAGGTGCCCCCCACTTTTTTTATACAACATTTGATAACACTGACCTTAAAACTTTTCCCCTCTGCCGCCAACATTTTATTATAAAAATTTTCAACAGCAAAAACTGGAAGGAATTGTACAAAACAAAACACCCTTTGCCCACCAGCTAAATGCTCAATCTGTATTTTCCTTAAAAGTCGTAAGAGACTCTTGAGTATGGAGAACAGACTGAGGCATACTGGAGGGGTACTGGGGGGAGGGATGGGCTAAATGGGTGATGGGCGTTAAGGAGGGCACCTGCTGGGATGAGCTTTGGGTGTTATTTGTAAATGATGAATCACCAAATTCTACGCCCAAAACCAATACTGCACTGTATGTTAACTAAATTGAATTTAAATTAAAAAAAGAATCTAGGGGCGCCTGGATGGTTCAGTTGGTTAAGTGTCTGACTTCCACTCAGGTCACGATCGGTTCACGAGTTCAAGCTGTACATGGGGCTCTGTGCTGACAGCTCAGAGCCCGGAGCCTTCTTGGGATTCTGTGTCTCCCTCTCTCTCTGCCCCTCCTCCGATTGTGCGCTGTCTCTCTCTCTCTTTCTCTCAAAAGTAAATAAAGATTAAAAAAAAATTTTTTTTAAGAATCTCTATTTGTATTACCACATTACCTATCCATCCCTCCATCCAATTCATCCTCTCTTTTTTACCGTGTTCCAAAATAAATGATAAACATGAGTCCTGTTCCCTCTAAACACTTCTACATGTATGACATAAACTATAGAAACTATATTTCTTTGGGGCAAAAATATAAACGTGTTTTCCTGGTCCCGCTCTCTTCTCCCCCCTTCCTTCCGTCTGCCACACTGTCACGTCTCAGCTTTGTGACAGCGGGCAAAATCTCAACAATCATGCCTTACATGCTCCCAAGCCTGACCTCACTCACGAGCTCCAGCTTACCCCAAAAGCCCTTTCCATTTCACGCCTAAGACACGTCTAAGTTGTTTGTTCTCGATGGTGCCTGGTGTTTCCGTGCTCCCTACCACAGTCACAGTTATTGATAAATAAACCTGAGCTAGCAATCTTCAAAGATTCTCCAATTTCTCCTGCCTCCCTCATGCCTAGAATTCCACGGGAAGTTTTGTAATTCTTACTACCAAAACTTCTAGCAAATCTTTCTCCCACTTACCCACGCCCACTGCTGTGCTCCAGTTCAAGCCTCCCTCATCCATCTTCTAGACTCTGAGACAGCCACGCAGCTCGGTCTACCTGTTCTAGGCCTCTTATGCCACCTGGGATTAGATGTCCACAGCAGAACCAAAGGCGGTCTGTAGGATCAGTCCTCTGCTGAAAGCCTTCACTGCCCTCTCCCCCCACCCCGGCCCGGCTTCCAGAGCTATGCCGTCCAATATGGTGGCCACTGGCCTCACGGGGCCATTCAAACTGTATGACATGTGGCTAGTCAGAATGGAGATGCATTGCAAGCATAAAACGTGTAGATTTGGAAGATGCTGCATGAAAAATGCAAAACGTCTCCTCGAGAATGTGTTTTTGATTATCTGTTGAAATCACTGTATTTCAGACGTACCGCCTTTCAGTCTAAATAGTTATTGGAATTAATTTCGCCCCTTCGGTCTTACTTTTTATAAGGTGGCCACTAGGAAATTTAAAATGACATATGTGGTTTCCATTATATTTCTATTGGACAGTGCTGATCTAGAAGAAAACCCCTCAAACATGCCACTTACTAACCCTCAAAACTCTTTCCCCGTGCTTGCTTCCCAACATGATGTCTCACCTCCCCTTCTACAAAGGCAACGTTGAATTAAACCACATAGTAGGATTGTTCCTCGTCATGGTGATCCATCAGGGGATAAGTATGACCTCCTTGTGTCCCCCGTGACTCCTTTCAAATGCTTCATAGAATGCCCAGGCATAACACAAAAGAGAAAATGGAGGTGCAAGGGAAAATCTATAAATGAATCACGCACTCAAGTACAAAGTCAAGGAAACCTCAAAATGGATTATTAAGATGCCCAAAGGCTGCTTTGATTTGTTTTCATAGGGTATCTCTTCCAAAATAGAATGCGTGTAGTTGAGCGTATAATCCCCTTGACATGAAATGCCACCATCCCGAACAAATCCGCAGATTTCAAAAAGTTCCCACAGGTCGCTGCCATGCTGTTCTGGGGTGGGGTGAACTATTCTGCTGTTACACAACCACAAGGAGGTCCTCTATCTGAGTCGTATCTCAAGTGCAAGGTTACTTCTACATCATGTGTTGAAGACGCCTGCAATAAATGTTGGGTGGGGGTACTCACCTGAGAGCAAGGTAAGTAAAGGAAGGGAAATCGGCATGTTTGAGGCCCTCAGCTTCCCCTAGAAGTCTTCAATCCATAGCCAGGGGGCCAAAAGCCTATTTTGCTAAATAAAGTTTTATTGGCACACGGCCCTGCCCATTCATTTACATATTGGCTAAAGCTGCTTTTCTGTTACAGAAGTAGCACTGAATAGTTGAGACCTGAGAGCCTAGAAAGCCTAAAATATTTACTACCAGGCCTTTTCCGGGGGGGGGTGGGGGGGGTGGGGGGGGAGGCTGACCTCTGGCCTAAGGGTCAGTTTTTCTTTACACCAATAAAGAGGGGCGCCTGGGTGGCTCAGTCGGTTAAGCGTCCAACTTCAGCTCAGGTCATGATCTCGCGGTCGGTGAGTTCACGATCTCGCGAGATCTCGAGTGATCTCGCGTGAGTTCGAGCCCCGCGTCAGGCTCTGGGCTGATGGTTCAGAGCCTGGAGCCTGTTTCTGATTCTGTGTCTCCCTCTCTCTCTGCCCCTCCCCCATTCATGCTCCGTGTCTGTCTCTCTCTCTCTCTCTCTCTCTCTGTCAAAAATAAATAAACATTAAAATAAAAAAATTAAAAAAAAATAATAAACCAATAAAGAATGTCTTAGGCAGAAGGAGAGCTTCCGGCCCTGGAGATACAAGGTTGAAAAACACAGAGATGATGAATCTGCAGCCTGGAACACTCCCATTCAGTTTCTCGAGGAACCCCGAAAACACATTCTTTTTGGACTTTTCAAACAGGACTTCAGTTCACACTCGTCAGGATTTTTCAATTATTTTTTTTTTACGTCGGGGGCCACTGTTAACAAATACTCTGGCCTTCACCACAGACCAGAGGCTACGTTTCACCTTCAGATGAGACTGAGTTGCTTCACCCACGCAGAATTTTGTTTTTAGCATTGCTTCGGGTTTTTCATTATGATTAAATTATTTCCCAGTATTTTTTTTTTTTTAATCAAGAGTCCAAGATTCTTTTGAAACATCCGAGGGCATGGCCATAATGAGTCTACTTTCTTACTTGGTAATAACAATGAGCTAGAGCTGAGAAGTAATTTCTTCAATGCTTAGTTCAATGCAACTCACCACCCTTTGCCACAGGGCAAATGCACCTGAAAATCCCAAGAATTTCCACCACCCCATCACAGGCATTAGCTCCCCATGACTTCCCCCCCAAGATAAATATAAAACAGATCCAATTTGTTTTGTTTCCATCATTAAACCCTCCCAGGGCATTCTAGTAGACCCGCTGGGTTGGGGGTAGGGCTTTTTTAACAGATACTTTTGTAATCCCAAATCCTCCCACACTAAGAAGAAAGAGTGAGAGCTCATTAGAAAGAAAAACAAGTAGCTTTTATTTCTTTAAAAAAAAAAAAAAAAAGCAACCACAGCGTTTGATGAAAGAAACTACAGGAATAATTAGAGTCCGCCAGGAAATTAAAAAAAAAAAAAAATCAAAAAAACAGACGACAGATTTTGTTTACTGAAAAGCTTTGCTGGGGAAACTTCATCTCTGCAGCATCATCCTACAGCCAGAGCTTTCCAAACCATCAACACAGCAAACGGGGCCTCGGTCTGGAAAGGTGAGGAAGCCCAATGTTTAGCTCCAAGGACGTCACTTTAGTTAACTGCTTAATCCAGTTCTCTCTTTATAAACACCTGAACTTCGTGAGAATCTATAAAGATTTATGACAGCCCCAAACACACCGTTTTTGACTCTGTCCTCCTGCCCAGCTTGGTACTTTTGTTACTTCTTATTGAAAGGAGAGATCGACTCCAAGTAAAAACGCTGAAACAGGGAAAAGGATTTTTATTCCCATAATCTGATTGATTACTTCCTACTCTGAGCACTCAGGAGAGAAAAAGCAAACTAGAGAAGAGAAGAGAAGAGAAAAAAGAAAAGAAAGAAAGCAAACGTTTACCTGTCTGTACTTGGATGTCCCCCACTAATCTTCTACAAGCAGGCAACGTCCATAAAACACAAGTTACTGACGAGAACCCACAGGCCAGCCGTGCTAGCTGGGTCCCCTAATCCATATGCATCAAAATATGGGGGAAGACATCTGAGATGAAAAGCAGACATTTAAAGATGTCCTGACCGCTGACTCAGGTGAATTCGATGCTTTAATTCACCCATTCTGGGAGGAGGAAAAAAAAAAAAAAATCTGTGACTTGTTCCATTCTCTGGAATATTTTTAATAGTTTCTGTCATTGTTGCAAAACTTCCCAAGTGGAATTTTTATCATTTGGAGTCTGTCATTTTATTCTGCAGAATTCTACCCTGGGAATTAGAACCCCTGGGTTCCTATTTAGCTGAACCTTGAGCGAGGCACCTCGCTTTCTCCATAAACCAAAGACCATCTCAATCTCTCGGATACCATCGAACGCCAGCATCCTTCAGAGTTTATGATCCTATCTGGCTCGAACCAATGGAAATGTGAATCAGCAACCATGTCTTACGCAGCAATGAATGACCTGACCACTACAGCAAAGGGCCTGGGGACTGATAACGACCAGCTGCCAGGAAAGCAATTAGATGACGGTTATTGACGACAACGATAACGAAGACGGACAGGGCAGTGCTGTGGGGTAACAACTGGGCTGTGCCCTGACTGGGAGGACTAGCATACCTCAAAGAATTAAAAAAGGAATGTCAATCAAAAGACGCACGCACAGAAGAGTGAGAGAGCTGGGCTTCGGCAGTGACACAGCCACGTCCGGGGGAGGGGGTGCCTGCAGGGAAACAGAGCAAGGCACCGCTTGGTAACGCCAGCAACTGGGCACTGCCACCAGCTCGGCTGGGCCCCAATTTCTAGGAGCAGGGAGAAGCCTTCTGACTGTGTTTCCGACAGTATTTTGGCTTTCCCACACGGCAGGGTAGGACGAAACTGGCTCATTGGGGCCACGTAATAGTTGAGAGTTGTTTTCACGGATACTGGTCGTTTTTAGTGGATGGGGAGAAAAATCCACTGAATGGCCCAGGATGTTTTTTGTTTTGTTTTGTTTTAACGTTTATTTTTGAGAGAGAGAGAGAGAGAGAGAGGAGACACAGAATCCAAAGCAGGTGCCAGGCTCTGAGCTGTCAACGCAGAACCCAACACGGGGCTGGAACTCGTGAACCGGGAGATCGTGACCTGAGCCAAAATCAAGAGTTGGACGCTTAACCGAATGAAACACCCCGGCGCCCCCAGGACTTCATATATGCTCAATAAGATGAATACTGTGATCAAATTACTTTTTAAAAAGAGAGAGGGAGAAAGAGAAGCCGAGAAAAAACACAAGTGGTTTTAAGTTATTCCATACAGGCTAACACTCACAAGGATATATAATTACCCTTAAAAGTTTACTTTTTCAACTATGCTGATGCATTGCCCAGTCTTTTTTTTTTTTTTAATTTTTTTGAAAGAGAGAGAGAGAAAGGTAGGGGCAGAGAGAGAGGGAGAGAGAGTATCCCAAGCAGACTCTGCACTGTCAGCACAGAGCCCGATGCAGGGCTCAAACTCACGAACCGTGAGATCATGACCTGAGCTGAAATCGAGTCGGACCCTTCACCACCCGAGCCACCCAGGTGCCCCTACATCGTCCAGTTTGGAGCAGCCTTGACCCACAAGCTGTGAGCCACTGATGGCTTGCTGTCTGGGCAGGAACCACACAGAGCAATCCTGAGAACATGACAGATTACCCCAGTGGCAAAGCAGTGACACGCGGGAGGTAGACAGACCCAGATCCAGCACTGGTCCACCATTCACTTGGCTAAAAGACCTTGGGCAAGTTACTTCACCTTTCCTGGGTCTCTGTTTCCTGATCTCTAAAAAGCAAACAGTGACATGATCTACCCAATATTAGTCACCACATTAATAAAATATTCAGACTACACACAGCAGACCATTCAGCAACAGGGTGAAGCCGCACCCCAAGTGGCTATGGTTACCTTTCGTCTAAAATGATACATCATCCATGGGGAGCTCGGGTGGCTCAGTCGGTTAAGCGCCCGACCTCGGCTCAGGTCATGATCTTGAGGTTCGTGAGTTGGAGCCCCCATCGGGCTCTGTGCTGAGAGCTCGGAGCCTGGAGCCTGCTCAGATTCTGTGTCTCCCTCTCTCTCTCTGTCTTACCCCCCTCTCACACTGTCTCTCAATAAGTGAATAAATATTTGAAAATTTTTTTTAGCAATAGATCATCCAGACAGAAAATCACAGAGGGAACAAACACTGACTTGTGCGACACTTTAGACCAGATGGACCTCACAGATACACGCAGACCATTATACCCAACAGCACCAGAAACACACATTGCATCTCTAGGACACGTAGAACATTCTCCAGGACAGATCACCTGCCGCTCCACAGAACAAGTATCAACAAATTTAGGAAGACTGAAACCCTATCAAGTATCTTTCCCGACCAAATCACATGAAACCAGCAGGTAATAACAAGAGGCAAACTGCTAACCTCACAAATATGTGGAGATTGAACAACGTGCTCCTAAAACAGATTTAAGAGGGACGTTTATAGCCACAAACGCCTAACTAACTACCCTGGAAAAAAAAGAAAGCTCTCAAATGAGCAACCTAACTTGACATCTCAAGGAACTAGAAAAAACCCACTTAAGCCCAAAGTTAGTAGAAGAAAGGGAGTAACAAAGATCAGAGCAGAAATAAATGACAGAGAGACTAAAATGATATATTTCATCAGGGTTCAAATATTTTGCTATTTAAAAAATTTAAAAAAAGTTTCAAGATGGGGCATCTGGGTGGCTCAGTCGGTTAAGCAGCCGACTTCGGCTCAGGTCATGATCTCTCAGTTTGTGAGTTTGAGCCCTTCGTCAGGCTCTGTGCTGACAGCTTAGAGCCTGGAGCCTGCTTCAGATTCTGTCTCTGTCTCTCTCTCTCTGCCCCTCCCCGACTCACACTCTGTCTCTGTCTCTCAAAAAAAATGAATACACGTTAAAAAATTTTTTTTCAAAGTTCAAGATGCATAAAGAAAAGCATATGCAACTGAGATGGAAAAAAGCCAAACAAGTAAGGAATTAAACCACAAAAATTATTTTATCTACATCAGCATGAGTAGCCTGTCCTTTGCACAAAACAGGCTCGTAAAACTGATCCGATAAAGATAAGTGAGGGATGATTAAAAGGAAACACTAAGTTCTTGAGATGCAGTCGAGGCTGTTTTGTTTTGCTTAAGTCAAAACGTAACGTGGATAAAACTATTTTTACAGTTGTTAAAAATATCAGAGGAAACGTTTCGAAGGAGATTTTCATTACTGTGTCAAACCAGAATCTCAGACGCACAACTGTGTGTTAAAAACAGAAGCAAAGGGGCGCCTGGGTGGCGCAGTCGGTTAGGCGTCCGACTTCAGCCAGGTCACGATCTCGCGGTCCGGGAGTTCGAGCCCCGCGTCAGGCTCTGGGCTGATGGCTCGGAGCCTGGAGCCTGTTTCCGATTCGGTGTCTCCTTCTCTCTCTGCCCCTCCCCCGTTCATGCTCTGTCTCTCTCTGTCCCAAAAATGAATAAACGTTGAAAAAAAAATTAAAAAAAAAAAAAAAAACAGAAGCAGAAAATGCCAGCCTGTCACCTGGGCTGGACATGGAGTCCAACGGACAGTGGCACCGGGCTCAGCAGCCCCGGCGGGAAGAACCACCCAGGACACCCTGGTCCGGGTTCTCCAGCACTCTAGAAGTTGGATTTTCTCCAATCCTTCCTCGTCCGTGAACTCTGTGGTCATTCCACGTCTGTTCTGCTCCAGTGGCTCGTCTCATAAGCCACTCACCAAAGCCAGTGTCTAAATCAAAGGCAGAAAGCACCAGGTCAAGCAAGCAGATAGAATAGGGAAGCTGGTCAAGAAAATGGGGGCTGTAGGGGCGCCTGGGTGGCTCAGTCGGTTGAGCGTCCGACTTCGGCTCAGGTCACGATCTCGCGGTCCGGGAGTTCGAGCCCCGCGTCGGGCTCTGGGCTGATGGCTCAGAGCCTGGATCCTGCTTCCGATTCTGTGTCTCCATCTCTCTCTGGCCCTCCCCCGTTCATGCTGTCTCTCTCTGTCTCAAAAATAAATAAAATGTTAAAAAAAAAATTAAAAAAAAAAGAAAATGGGGGCTGTGCTGTCACCTCAAGCCACGAGCCACAGTGCCATGGGTCCACCCCATAACCAGCTTTCTAACCCCCCACAACTGCTCCTCCTACATTGTAGCAAAAAAAAAAAAAAAAAAAAAAAAAAGAAACCCAGATGCCCCAGACGGATTTTCCTCTGACCCCTCCCCTTCAGTTGTGTTCTCAAAAACCTTGTCCTTTACATCCAAGTTTCTGCTCTCCGGCACGAGGATCCGGTCAGGGTGGGTGACTTTTCACGCCTTCTTCACTTTACATGTGCCAGCCATTAGAGAAAAAGAGAGAGAGAGAGAGAGAGAAACAAAACCGTCTCTGTGTCTGTTTCAGGGACAAGAGAGTAGGAGGGAGCCGTGAGCCAATTTTACTACGGAATAAGCCGAGAGAAAGGTCAGCACGTCTGGAAGCAACAGGTGCTGGCAGTGCAGGGGAGAAGCTGGCAGGGCTGTGCCGGGGGCCTTCGGAAGGAAAGAAGGAGGAAGGCACAAAAGGGAGCTGGCGTGCAAAGGAGTTGAAGCCTTTATCCCTGGATGCTGTCGGGCATCCTTTGGTTTTAGAGCAATTCGGGATGTTAAAACTGCTCCCCAATAATGGCACCGCAAAGCCTCAGATACCCCTCCACCCAGATCCCAAGGCGATCATCTTACAAGACTCTACGACGGGGATCAAAACTAGAAACTGATCTTGGTCTAATTCCACGAACGAAACCTAAAGACGCGCAATACTCCATTTCACCAGCTTTTGCACCAACTTTGTTCCTCCAACAGGATCTAATCAGGTCCCGCACTGTTTTTACTCACTGGTGAGGAGTCTCTGATCTGTGACAGTTTACCGGTCTTTGGTTTTCACCATCTTGACTTTATTTGTTTGAGAAAGAGAGAGAGAGCGAGCATGATCAGGGCAGGGGCAGAGAGAAGGAGAGAGAGAATCACAAGCGGGCTCCGCACGGTCAGCACAGAGCCCGACAACGGGGCTCGAACCCACAAACCGTGGGATCGTGACCTGAGCCGAAATCAAGAGTCATGATGCTTAACTGCCTGAGCCTTCCAGGCACCCCATGATCTTGATTACTTTTTTAAGAATACCTTTGGGGCACCCGGGTGGCTCAGTCACTTAAGTGTCCAACTGCGAGGCTCAGGTCATGATCTCGCGGTTCGCGAGTTCGAGTCCCAGGTCGGGCTCTGTGCTGACAGCTCAGAGCCTGGAGCCTGCTTCGGATTCTGTGTCTCCCTCTCTCTCTGCCCCTCCTCTGCCCACGGTCTGTGTCTCTCTGTCTCTCAATAATAAATAAACGTTAAAAAAATTAAAAAAAAAATACCGGTGGTCAGGGATTTACTTTGTAGCTACCCTGCCATTTGGGTTGGTCCAATGTTTTCTCATTAGACTGGGATTAGGGATTTGGGGGAAGAATACCCCCACAGGTGAGGTGCCCTCCTTGCTGCCACATACCGGGGGTGTGTGATCTCCACGTGATACAAGGCAGTGTTAACATTATCGCCTGGCTACACTTGGGGTCTGCCGATCTCTCCGCTCTAATGTTCCTATTTTTCCCCTCCCCCCTGCCTTACTTTCACCTGATCGCCACCCCTCTCCCCCCCCCCCCCCCCCCCCGCTTCCATCCTCCCCAGGCACTGGGCTGCAGTCACAGGAAGGGCTCTCCTGTTGGGACCCTGAAATCATCTTCCCGTGCAACTGTCCCTCATGGGCAGGATCTTCACGGTGTGTCTGTGGAATCGGGGTGAAACAGGCTTCTTCTGTGCGGTGCCTGTTCCTGGACAGCTCGGGGGAAGGAATACGCCTGCATCACTGCTGTAGAACTAAAATCATCTGGAAGTATTTTCATTTGAAGCTGGCTTACAGAAAGGGAGGGGGAAAAAAACACACTAACCAAACTAATCTGGGGCAGCAGGCATCCCGTTTCACTCATGCACGTTTCCAATATAAATCTCCTAATCACTTATATCTTGTTTCTCAGGTTTATTGTGAAGGCAAGTCTCTTTGATTCCTCTCCAAAGGATCAACCCCCTGCCTGAAAGGAGCGAGCTCAGGCAGACAGGCAAAAAAACACTGTTCAGCCACGCCCAACAGACCATCCTTGCTGTAAGATGCTACCTAAAGGCGACCGGCCCCCCCTTTCCCTAATCAAGACTGCACTTTACTCTCTGGTAAGGGAGGTTTTTCTCCCCAAGTTCAGCGGCTTGGGTCCCTTGCAGACTCTCCCTCCCACTAGGTGGCACCAGATGTCACCTTCAACGTGGGCTGCTCTCCACTGATTTTCTTTTTCGGCTGTGCAAGAGGGTCCCGCGCCTAACGGCAAGCACTAAATTTCACTCGTAATGAACGCTTCCTCTTTTCTGACACGCACGGTCATCTGACGGGTTCTGAAACAGGTCAACTCTGAACTGTTGGAATACGGTCCTCAAGTGATCACAGGGTCACAATGTTAACGGTCACGGCCATGGTACTCACGACCGCAGGAGCAGAGGCGAGCAACTGGGAAGAGGTTTCAGAGGGCCCTGAACGCAGCGCTGACCCAATTTCTAAGCTCTGGTTTCACATCAGTTTATCTACCAACTGGATCACTATCCCCCCCCACCCCCCGAGAGGGTTCAACTGTGTCCAGTTAGCGAATGTGCTATCAAACATTTTAAGATGTTCCTTCTACATGCCCGTAGTTACAATAGGACTCCCATTACATATTAAAGGCACAGATTTAATGATAAACCTCGTTTTCACCACTGTTAACTCATCCCCTCGGCAGAAACCAATTTTCCAAAAGCGTGGAGGCGGACATCACCGGGAAACGTACCAAGAGAGGACACTCTCTATCAGCCAAGTTACCATTACTTGGGTGGAAGAGGATGTCCCCTCCCCCAAGGGAAAGCGTTACGTGTGTGAAGTTCCCAATGGGGCCCGGCAATCTGTCCCATGGTAACTGCGATTTACAGTTGTTCGAATGCATCCCTTAGAGATGTGAGGCCCTTCGTTGTTAATATTGTAGCAACTCTGTGACAGTCTCCTCACAGTGTGAGCATCTGGTCTGTGGAAGGTCGGCCCCTGATGTCGTTAATTGCACAGGCTTATTGTTTTATTCCCATGACCCCTCCAAAATACAGACCTGGCATCTATTCTTTCCCGGGCCGATCAACAGACTTACGTAGAAGAGACAAATATTTTGGCCCCAGGGCTTTCTTTTTAAGTGGAGAGCAGATCATATCAAGGAGGAGTTTTCAATCCAAGAGAGTCATGCATCTCACATCGAATGTATCCACAAAACGCATCCGTACGTGATAAATCTCATTGTTCTAAACGAGTATTCACGCCCGCAAAGTATTCCAGTTCTGGGCTACACCACCTAAGTGTTTTTTGTTGCTGTTGTTTTTCATGCCTGGACTCAATCATCAAGAAGCTGTTCCGTATGCTGGCTGGCTGATCTTGTCCAGAAGCTCCTCCCCCAATTAATAACTTGTCTGTTACCAATTTCATCACCTTCCCTACCTACTAGGCGTCTGCTTTTGCACGTACGCGTGGACACACACACACACACACACACAAGAACTAGGCTGTCTGACTGGTACTGCTGGGGCAGTCTACTGGGATGCTAAGCCCAGAGTACAGACATTCAGCTAACAAATGACAACACTGTGGCTTCTCAGCCCCTGGGAACTATATGCGCCAGAGAAATTACATCCTCCCCCCTGTACACGTGCACCCTCAGCTCGCGGTCCAAAGCAACGTCTTCCTGCTTTCCTCCTACCCCACACCCCTTCTCAGCGCTCTTCGCTCCGATCTAAGGACAGAAGAGCCTCTCTGGACTTCAGTCCACATGACCTTGCATGGGTGGCCACAGACTTCGCAGCTCCCTTGGCTCGAATTTCATTTCCACCCCTTCACGCAGAAGGGGTGTGTGGCTCGGGAGGGGGGGAAATGGCACAGGGAGGTACTCTGCAGCTGCTCCCAGCTGCTGAGAAATGCCGGTTTCCCCTGATAGGAACCGAAAGTTCCTCTGTTCTGTCTGCCTCTTCAGGGGGACGTGAAAAACAAGGCACTGATCATGAGAGGCCAGAACACTTGAAATTTTGACGAAGCTGTGGTGGGGAGTGGGGGACGGGAGGGGGGAAGAACTCATTTCTACTAAACTACAAGCTGAGTGATCTTGGATCTTCCTGGATCCTGTAAGAGTACAATATTTTAGTGATATTCTTCTTCACTCAAATTATCCAGTTATTACTAAAAAAAACACATCACAGCGTAGGAAAGAAATATGCTCTAAGAGATTAGGTATGTCCAAACAGAAACTGAAGTGTTACGTATACGTACGTTCACAGTCCTTTAAACACTACATCCTTTAAATACTTTATAAATACGTATCTCTTATCTTACACACACACACACACACACACACACACACACACACAAACCGCATCTTGTTGGTGCAGAAATACACAGGGAGAGAGGGGGGGCCTCTTTATTCCATTCCAAGCTCACCTGCTCTTAAACTCCCAAAGTTTTAAAGCTAATAAAACAGTTCCCTACTTTCATTTACGAACCTGCCACCCCTATAATGGAAACGCAGACTGTTCGTTGCAAAGGATTGCTTTCCCATGACACGTAAGCCACAGACATTTGTTGTCCTGATATCATGTCTGCTAAATTAAGTAATGCGGAATGTTGTTTTAAACCCCATCAGGGTGGAGTTTCATCCCAGAACACTCCACTGAAGCCATTTTTTTAGAGATTTGCAGTAAAATTTCATTTTCTTGCCATCACTACAAATCTGTTCCCACGAAGAAACAGATTATACTATTCTCGGGGTGCAATTTACAAAGTACTTTATGTTTTCTCTCAGTGAGAGAAACTTACGAGATATCCTGGCCGGGGTGGTCTTAATTCTCAAACTCATTGTCCATGGTGTTTTTTTCCAACTTCCTAACAGGAACACACTTCTCCTTCTGTCACGACGGTAGGGGGCGCTGCCACAACGAACTATTATGGCCTACTGAGAGATTTCACCAGGCAAAAAAAACAAGGCTGGGTTTACAAGATTGTCCCATGTCAACGAGCATCTAAAAAATATCTTACAGGGTTTTTTTTTTCTTCCATAATTCACTTCAGGGCGCAAACACTGGAGTTTTCCTTCTGTTCATGTGTGGGGAGGAAGTGAGGTGGGGCGGTGGGGGGAGACAGAAGTATGTGATAGAAATCCCATATTACAAATTTGGGGCTGACTCCGGAAGGTCTCACCAAATCCCTAACTGTAAATATGGGCTAAACACAAAGCCGTAACATGCACTTAATATAGGTAAGTAGCATTCTGCGTAAGAGAATGTATATATATATATATATTTGTCTTCAATCTTTCTCATGAACATCACACTCGCAAGTTCAGAGACAAGATCAAAGAGAACTGTGGCAAAATTTCATTAACTAATCGCACGATCCTGGCTCCATAGGTGGAGGTTTTTTTTTTAATAAGATTTTTATACGTAATTGAGTTAAACTTAAATTTATGCATCCAATAAAACACCATTGCGAATGGTAAAACAAAGACATTACTCCAACACTTAGAAAATTAAATTCACCAAACCATGAAGTCTACTGTATTTTTGTAACCACCGTAAATTGCTTTACAGCACTCTTCTGCTGAAATAAACAATCCAAGGAGAGATTTACTTTACAGCGTGCATCTAGTTTCCAAAAGAGAGAGTGACCTAAAAGCTTACGGCTCTTTCTTTTGTTAATACTTGTGTTTCTAGTTACCTTGAAACCTTCCTTCTCTTACATGAGCTTAGAAAGATTCACGTAAAGTAAGATCCAGGTCTGTAGAGACACTGTGCCCTCAAGGACTCACTTCTGGAAGAAGAAACCATCCTACTTTGTGGAAACAAAGGCTACACAGCAATACGAAAATAAAGGGTTTTTAGGACTACATATTTCACCATATTTAATGGCACCTCAGAGTCAAAAGTTGTCTTAGGCGTTCCGCAAAGTTGGCTTGAAATGTGTTCACTCACAGCACCGTGCAAGGCCCGATTCAATGCAAACTGCTACAGATAAGAGTTTTAGGGGTCTTTAATCACTTCTTTCTTGTGTCCTTGATGGAAAAAACAGAGAAGTCTTTGTGCTAAAAAGAAGGACCTGTTGTTTCCAGATTCAACAGGTCATTTTTATAAGAACTTCCCAGAGGATACAACATAAATGTCAGAAACACAAGGGGATTTTTTAAGTGGCTGATGATTTTAAATGATATATATTCTATATTAAGGGAAGGTTGTTTGTTTTTCTTTCCAACAAATGGAAAGTTACTGTTTTGAAAGTGTTTAATGTTTGAACTTGACTTTTAAGACCAAATGTTTTCTCATGAGTTGGATTACTGTAAATTCGGCTCCCGAAATCAATCCGAGGGGTATGCATGACCCCTCAAGTAAATAAACTTGTCAGATCATGTTCATTTTTGTTTTGGAGATGAATTATTTACTTAGTGGACTTTTGAAATATATCTGAATTGTGTCATAACTTTTGTAATGTTGTTTCACTTAAAATAACAAAAAGAATGCATACTTAATGAAATAGATTACACTTTAAAAAATGAAAATTCTGGCCACACGATTTTTCCTTGTTCTCCGAGAAAAAAGAACATGCCAATATTTTATGGCAAACAAAATCCAGGTGACACTTGGATTTACTGGAGTTTGGCTGATTCTGTTATTAAAGGTGGTCTAAATTTGAGAAGACTGGCAAATTTAAGATTAAGATCTTAATCAGACCTGTTTCCTAAACTTTATTAGGAGAGTTGTTCACAATGTGACCAGTGTCATTCCCACCCCCCCACCCCCCCACCCGTCTTTCTTCTTAAAAAAAAAAAAAAAAAAATTGGCTACCTCATTTGTAAAGAGAAGTGCTTGAAGATCTTTAGAAAAGTTTCAGCCAGGCCCAAGACACAAGGTACTTTTTTTCCCCTTTAAATACAGAAAACACTTTCCAAAAGTCATTCCTCACTCCAAACAAAAGTTATTATCCAGGAAACCTTTCCTGCCCGGACATAGACCTAGATTTCCCGACTGCCTTAGCTTCTGGTTCTTGACACTTTTACTAAGTCTCCAGATTACTTACCACCTAGGACAGTGATCTGGCAAAGGGTCAAGGGAAATGAATGCCTGATGGCAAAGACCAAGCGTGAGCCGGGGGTTTGTTCGGCAGATAGAGAAGAAATAAAAACAGGCTTTCTTGGGAAAGGCACGGAGTAAACGACGTTGCCTAATAATTGATGAACAGGTTTCTAACTTAAGTACGCCCCCCCCCCCCTTTAGCCCACAACAGGGATACTTTCGCAGAGCAGAAGAAAAAGAGGAGGAAGATTGGCTGTTTGAGGGAAAGGAAATCCCAAAAACCAAAGAAAAAGTCATCAAGGCCAAAATGTCCCTCCCACCGCCCCTCTCAACACCTACCTCCCTGCAAACAGAAGGCAGGCACGGTGGGGAACGAGACCCCCGAACCCAAGAATTACTGATGACCTTCTGCCTTCTGCAGAAAATGGGGAGGGAGGTGAGTAGAGGGGTTCCCCCCCACCTCGCCCACCCGAAGCCCCGGCTGCCCCCCACCCCCCACCCCGGCGGCACCCGGAGCCAGCTCACCGGTACCAGGCGAGGCCCTTGTCGTAGCTGCGGTCGAAGAAGTGGGGCTCGGCGCCCACGGCGCGCACGTCGGGGTGCACGCGCAGGAACTCGAGCAGCGCCCGCGTGCCGCCCTTCTTCACGCCGATGATGATGGCCTGCGGCAGCTGCTTGCTGCCCTCGTCCAGCAGCAGGGCCAGGGTCCCCGGCGGGGCCTCGGCCGCGCTGCTCCCGGCCCCGGAGCCGCCGGGACCTCCGGCCAGGCCGGGGGGCTCCTCTTCCCAGGCCGCCTCCTCGCCGTCGTCGCGTGGCGCGGGCGGCCGGCGCCTCCGCCGCTGCTGCCGCTGCAGGAGCCGCTTCCTCTGCGCCGCCGCGGGCCACACCGCCAGCTCCCTCGGGCCTCCGGCCAGGGCGCCGCGCCCCGGGGCCCCCGCCTCCTCGCCGCCGCCCGACGGCCGCACCACGGGGCCCGCCAGGGTCTGGCAGCGCTCGGCCAGACAGTAGAAGACGTAAAGGGACGTGAGCAGGGAGCAGAGCATCAGCAAGAACTTCCGGAAGATGCTGCGGGACAGCGGCTCGGCCGGGGTGGGGTGGGCGCCGGCCGGGCCCGGAGGGGCCATCCTAGCCGGAGGCGACGTCGGGCCGCGCGCGGGCCATGCTAGGCCGGGACTCCGCCGGGGGCCGCGACCTCGTGCGGGGGGGCCCGCATCGCCCGTGCGTCTCTGCGGCCGTGCGCGCTGCCCCGCGGAGACGTAGCCGCGGGCGCCCGGCGCGGGATCCCTGCCTCCGGTCGAGGGGGCGGGAGGGGGACGTGGTGCGGTGCTTAAGAAACCATCGTCTCAGACTCCCCCGAGTCCTGAGCCTTGGGGACGCGCTCTGCGACAGTGACCGGAATGGGGAGTCCTGGCGGCGGCGAAGGCGCGCGTCTCAGCCCCGGCCCCGAGCGGCCTCCCGGCCTGGATCCCTGCTCAGCGATCGCGCATCCCTCGCTCGGTCGCGGGGAAGAGACTCCAGGCCCCGGGGCCGCGGAGCTCCGTGCGCTGCAGACGACAGCGTGCGACAGTGCCTCTTCCTTCGTGACCGTGGCCGCCGGGGCGCGCCCTCAGCGCCCCGCTGCGAGGTCCCGCCGAGTCCCGCTGCCCGAGCGGGAGCCCGAGGCCCGCGCCAAGCCGTGCGCCCCTTTCTGTGCGCTCCCGGCTGCTCCAAACTGCTCTCGGTCCCCACCTGGGTGCGGCGCGCCGGAGCCCGGCGGCGCAGGACCTGTCAGCGGCCGCGGCCACAGCGCTCGCAGACGCTCCCCCGCCGCCTCCGGGCGGTCGCCGCCGCCGCCACACGTGGGGCGCCGAGGGCAGCAAACTTGGCGGTGACGTCAACGTCCCGGGCCGCACCAGCCGCCTGACGAGCGCAGCCGGGCGGACCGGGTGGGATGGAGAAAAGGTGGCGCGGACCCCGCAGCGTCGGCCCAATGACATCGGAGAGGGCGGGGGCGATCGGGGCGACGCCCCTTCCCCACTCCGCCCTCCCTCCACTCCCCGCACCGCCGCAGCCTCGCCCCCTTTCCGGCGAGCTGGGGGCTCCGGGGGAGTCTGACTGACAGCTAGGACCGGCCGGATCCCCGGGGGCCTGACTTCCACCCGGCGAGCCACCTCTCAGACTCGGCTCAGCCCAACGCAGCACTGACCTCCTCCGAGTCCCCGCTCCCGCCTGTGTCCCTACATTCTCCCCTACCCCGCCCCGCCCCCTGCCACCTCCCCGGCCCTCTGGAAGTTTTGTTGGCTTCAGTTGCGCGTACCGCGCTGCTCGCCACGCCCCCGTTTGTCTCGGGCGACCCGAATTCCTCCCAGCAGCTCCTGCTTGACTTGCACCTACGGAGTTGGTCCGCCGCGGGCCAAGGGCGAGCGAAGCCTTTTCTCCCGAGGGCGGTATTTCGTCTTTGCTTTTGGTTGTTTTTGGCTTGTGTTCGTCTAGGATGATCGAGAGTTCCCCAGGACCGAGAAAGGAACCACCTCTTGGGAAATGAGCCAGTAGAATCAAGGAGAGAAATGAAGAGGTTTATAAAAATAAAAAATAAAAAAAATCAGCTCCGATTCCAAATCCATATGCCCAGCTTTTGACGAAGGAATTTTTTTTATGTTGTTTGTATTGCTGCGTGTGCGTGCGTGTGTGTGTGTGTGTGTGCGCGCGCGCGCGCGCGTGTGCGCACGCGTCTCGGTAAAGGAGTTCAATTGCCTTCCATAAACAGCGGTTTCCTCTTTCTCTTGCCTCCCCTGACCCTATATCCTCTTCGCGCGTTCCGCTGAGAGTAGGTCAGGAAGGGATACAAATCACCTTGCTGTGTAATGGAGGGAGGTGGCCCGTGGAACCTGCATGAGGTAGAGGGTTTTTTTTTTATTCCATTCTGATTTGTTGCTGATTTCCTAGCTTCCTGGTCTCAGCGGGACGCCCGGCAGTGTGGGCGGTAGCCTGGCAGCTGGGCACCAGCCCGTGTAAATTACAGAGGCAGCTCTCTGGGCCCGCTAACCTGGCCCCGCAGCAGGCTCGGCGTCCTGTGCCTTCCAGGGAATTCTGCTGCCCACTGCTGGGACTTTCCAGCCGTCCTCTTGCCTGCCTTCCTGCGCTGCGTGCTCTATTTGACCCTGGAAGTGCAAGTCAGCGAAGACCGCCTCGACCTTCCAAAGAAGAGCTGGTGATTCTAACTCTATGCTTGGGTGGAGCTTGGGGGGTACTTGTGGCTTGCTAGACACGTTTTTGTGTTGAGAAGTACCAATCCCAACCTATTCTACAAACGAGCCAAGAGCTTATTAGCTTCTGATGCCTTAAAGCAATGAACTTTTACAAGGATGAACACCAAGGTCTGAGGTCTCCTTGTGTCCTAAAATTGGATATCGACAAACCAGTTCAGTTTTAATACTATTTTGAGCTGTAATATATTTTGAACTTTTTCTCTAGACGTTTCAGTCCGATTTGCGGGGGGGGGGGGGGGGGGGGGGAGGATTTAAAAAAATCAAACACCATTTTAAAGTTAGTCTGAAAGCATATGCTGTCTCACAAATGCTGACAAACAGGCCTTGGTTTCCTCCTTGGGGAAATGATGGTCTCCAAATTCCCTTCTGGCTCCAACAGGTTACAATGTCGTGCATTTCTGCTTTCACATTTCAAACATAGGTATTTTCTTTATGTGGATATTGAAGACCTCCCCTACTTAGGAGACATAGTTTCAGGATCACTCACAATACCTAGGGCGGCTCTGTACATTAGAAATTAAAAAATCTAGAAGGAAAAAGTCCTTTGGAGGAAACCCTTCACAGAGGAAGCAAGCTTCATTGCTGGGACCCAGACCACCTAAGGCAATGAATAGCTCAGGGAAGCAGTCAGGGAAAGAAAGATCTTTGACCAAACAGCAGGAGGGAAGACTGTGGCATTTTGTCTCATCAGGAAAAAAACATGCAGAAACCTGATTAAAGTTTCTGGATAACATTTGTGAGAGTCCCACTCCACAACTCCTTAGAAAATACTTTTTCTTTGATCCACTCAGATGCATTTGTTAGAATGGAAAGCAATTGCAGCTGATCGTTACCGGGACTCTTTGAGAGAGAAAAAATGGCCATGAAAACAAGTACAATGGACTTAGTTGCAGTTTCTTCTTGTTTCTCCCTGTCCCCTGTCCTTCCATGGCAGAGCACACAGCCACTCCTTGAAAATGATCAGGTTGTGCCAGGAAAAGGGTCTGCTGTCATAGAATCTGGTCTCCTACTGGTGGGGGAGGGGGAGTGACATAGATGAGGTTGATGTTTGGCGACTTCCAGCTTCTTTCATCTTCCCTAGTGAGCACTCACTCCTCCTCTGGCGTCCTTGTCTGGTGCCTTACCCTCAGACCTTTCCCAGCCCTGGATCTCAAAAACCCGTTCACTCTGCTGTACAGGCACTTGCTTACCTTCTCTCACGTGGCACCCACAGTGGATTTACATTTTAGGGTGAGGAATCCCTTTAAGAATGACTTTCTCCTACCTGCCCCAAAAGCAATCATTTAAGCTATTTTTAAAAATGCAGCACCCAGGGGTGCCTGGGTGGCCCGGTCAGTTAAGCGTCCAATTCTTGATTTCGGCTCATGATCTCATAGTTCATGAGTTTGAGCCCGGCATGGGACTCTGTGCTGACAGTGCGGGGCCTACTTGGGATTCTCTCTCTCTCTCCCTCTCTCTCTGCCCCTCCCCCGCATGTGCTCTCTCCCTCTCTCTTTCTCTCAAAATACATAAAAAGAAACTTTAACAAATGCAAAACACAATAAAGCATAAAGAATAAAACAAATCATACCCAAAATTTCAAATTTTTTGGCCCAGAAATGACCATGATTAATATACTGGCCAGTTATTTATATATATTATACATTATTTATATATATTTCTGTATAATCTTATATACATAAGTATATGTAAGTTGTATATATAAGTAGTATATATATAACTTATAGTTAATATATATATTAACTTATATATAATAACTTATATATAATAAGTTATATATATACTTATTATATATATAACTACTTATATATAAGTACTTATATATAAGTAGTTATATATATAACTTATAGTTAATATATATATTAACATATATATATTATTATATATAACTTATTATATATAACTTATATAACTTATATAACATATATATAACATATAAGTAGTTATATATATATAAGTAGTATATATATATAACTTATAGTTAATATATATATTAACTTATATATAATAACTTATATATATATAACTTATTATATATATAACTACTTATATATAAGTAGTATATATATAGCTTATAGTTCTATATGCTTATATATACTAATCATAGTATATATATATATAACATATATATATAACTTGTATATATATATGTGCTTTATATATACATAAGTATATATAAGTTATATATAAAGTTATATACATAAGTATACATAAATACATATAGACAGGTGGATGTAGGTATATATGAGACAGATAGATAAAAAGATAGATGATAGATAAAGATAGATAGATAGATAGATATAGGTAATAGATAGATGGTAGGTAGATATAGATGACAGTTAGACGATAGAGCTAGATAATTCTTTAAAAATACTAAGACTTTCTAGCAGTGTGGAGAATACAGAGAGAATCCTTTGGACATCTGTAATAATGAGCCTAATTGATGTGTATGAACCCACAAATGGTCCTGCTCAAGGAACCTGCATGCTTCACTGGACCTGTGTTACCTCCCTTACCCCAGAAAACACGCATATAGCGCTCCATTGCCCCATTCCTTTACCGTCCGTCCTACACTCCCGGCCCTCCTTCCAGGTCTTTCCAACCCCACTGGCCACACCAACATGGAAGCCAGAGAGTTCAGGAGCCCATTGATACAACAGATGAAAGTCATCTCCTCCTGGGGCTGGAACAGGGGGTAAAATGGATCTGGCAGAGCAGAGTCTGTCCTGCAAATGGGGAAGCATGAGCCTTAGGAGCTTATAATCTTAATGAGACGAGACACGCACACACTCTTTAGCATGCAAATTTGCATTGTGTTCTACTGAAGTAGCAGATATTTTGCTACACGTTCACCAGGTTCATTTTCAGTTCTCGGCTATGCGTTCCCCTTCCTGTCTCAGCATCCCTGGTGTCTCTACCTATAATATGCATCCCCTTCACCCTTCAGCTATCAGCCGGAACACATCTTAAGGATGCCTTCTGTGTCCCTCCCCCACCCCTATTTTGATCAAGTCTCCTGGCACGGATTCTCTGGAGTCCCCAGCTATCTTTCTTACAGACTCTATGAGGGTTTGTAACATTAAAGGTATGAGCGTACGCTATGCCCCCCCCTTAGACTATAAGCACTCCAAAGAGCCCAAGGCCATCGCTCAGTAGTGCCCGTGGACATCTAGCATATCACTTGGTGCAAGGAGATGTCCAGTAAAGACGTGTTGACGGGCTAAGGGACCCAGGGAAGAATGGACCTGGGCATTCCCGTCAGAGAGCACCTCACAAAAAGGCCAGTCAAGAGAGGGCACTGTGTGTTGTAAACTGCTTGTGTTTCAGCCTGAATGAAGCATAGGCTTGGCCTGGGGAAGTCACTGGAGGGGAGCTAGAAGGAACACAAGAAATGACGACAGAGATGAAAGCCAGGAGCCAGATCCCGAGGGCCTCGTGTGATTTTTCTTGAGAGTTTGTACTTTTATCGGACATCTGTGGAGATCAACAGGCAAATGCTTGGCTTTTTAAGGAAGATTTCTCCAAGAGAAGGATTTCTCAGCAGCGTCGAGACTGGAGGGCGGGATTCCAGCTCAGTGACCGATTCCTGTTAGCACAGAGCCATTGTGGCAATAAATAATCAGCTAGAAATTAGGGGGAGGGTGGATTTTGAAGTGGGTCCTGAGGAATTGAATGGGGGCAGAGGCCTGATAGGTTGGATCACAAGGGAAATTCCCAGTGTGGCGGTCACAACGGGCAGCCAATAAATGTTGAATGCGTAACTGTGACCAAATCTTTATTTATACTTGTTTTAGCCCCCAAGAAAGTGTTTCTCTTAGTCAACTAACTTATTTTTAATGTTTATTTATTTTTTGAGAGAGAGCATGAGAAGGGGAGGGGCAGAGAAAGAGAAGGGAGACACAGAACACAGAACCGGAAGCAGGCTCCAGGCTCCAAGCTGTCAGCACAGAGCCCGGCGCGGGGCTCGAACTCACAAACTGTGAGATGGTGACGTGAGCCGAAGTCAGACACTCAACTGCTTAACCGACTGAGCCACCCAGGCGCCCCTAATCGATGAACTTAAGGAAGTTTTCTAGAAGCCGGAGTGTGATTTTAGTAGCCTCAGAGCTTGCCTTAGGCTCTTGTATTGCTTTAGTCTCTATTTAACCACATACCCCTGTCTTTTCTTTAGGGGACTCACTATTCCTGAGAATGAAGTTACCAGATAAGATGCCATTCTCCTTTTTTTCTTCATGTTCTCACCTAACGCTTCTGTTATCATCAGCTCTCTCCCTCTCAAGACCTGCATCAGACATTTTGCATCTAGGAATTTTCCTGAAGACCCAAAAAGATCAACTTCGGTCAGAAACAGCCTCGAAAAAGCCTTTGTTCATCAGAAGGCGGGAGGCAAGGACCAAAGGAATATCTACCGTGGGCCAGACTTTCGACGTACAGGCTGTCCCTTCCTTCATGAATGCCAGGAGACACGTCCACATGGTAATCACTGCAGGGGTACAATTTCTTGTGACAGCTTCCTGCCCGATGGCAGTACAGCGTTTTGGGGATGAAACACCTTGATCATTGTCAACGGCACTCACACGGGCGCTGAACGCCTCCAGGATGAAGTTTGCTTATGACCTGTGGGGGGTCCTGGGAAGAGGTGCTTTCTGCCTCAAGTGTTGACAATTCAGACCAGAGATGGGTGGCTGTTGCAATGGATGTCTATAATGTCTGTCTGCCCTTTTTTCTAAAAACCGCTCCCAAGGCTTCCTCTAGGCAAAAACTCCTTCTTATGCTCATGCCGTGAAATCTCAGTACAGCTAAACTCACCCTTGGCTTTCGATGTCAGAGTAATCTATCTGCCAGTCTGTAGCATCTGCTTTTCCAGACTTCGGGGAAATAAGCAAGACGCAGAATCCATCAACGACAGGGCTTTGCCGGGCGGGGTGACTGCTGGACGATCCGTGCCCTTGCCCTAGGTTTCCAGGCCGTTACATTTCCTCACTGAGGGAGAACATGCCTGAGGTTGAAGTCAACACAGGAATACGAAGGTGAGCCAGGGAGAGAGAGCGATTCCAGGAAACTTGCTCTGAGACCCCGATTCATCTCCACCGCGGAGTAAAATCTGCTCTTTCCAACGTTCTTTGAGATTTTAGGAAAGCATGCCTGTCTCTGTGTCATCAGATCCGGTTTCGTATTCCACCACACAGACTCTCTTGCCAGCCGACCAGACCGTCCCGCCAGTGATGTTATTAATGACCCCAGCCTAAATGGAGCGTGCTCACCATTGAGACCGACCAGGTGTTACCCCATGCACCTGACTGATCGTACCTGCCCTTTTGTCCGCATCCACCAGCCAGGCCTGAACCGCTCACCACCTACCTAGCCTGACTCCAGAAAGTGTAGCCCAAACACAGTAAACTAATTCCGACATTTTATTTTTAAGGTCTATTTATTTATTTTGAGAGAGACGGAGATGGCGTGAGCGGGGTGGGAGCAGAGAAAGAGGGAGAGAGAGAATCCCAAGCAGGCTCCATGATGCCCAGCACAGAGCTCGAACTCACGAAACCGTGAGATCATGACCTGAGCCAAAACCGAGAGTCAGATGCTTAACCAACTGAGCCACTGGGGTGCCCCTCATTTTGACATTTTAAGTTATCTCTGTATTGAGGCACCTGGGTGGTTCATCAGTTAAGCGTCTGATCAGTTAAGGTCATGATTCACAGTTCGTCGGTTTGAGCCCCGTGTCGGGCTCTGTGCTGACAGCTTGGAGCCTGGAGCCTGTTTCAGATTCTGTGTCTCCCTCTCTCCCTGGCCCTCCCCTGCTTATGCTCTCTCTCTCTCTCTCTCTCTCTCTCTTTCAAAAATAAACATTAAAAAAATTTTAAACATAAAATAAATTGTATTTACCTCATGAGAGGTTTAACACATTGCTAATTTATTTTTTTACCATCATAGAAGAATGTTAGCCCTTGAAATCCAACTGACAACTCTTACACAACAGATATACCTGTTGCTTTGAATTCTACATGTGCGACATTCCTGTACAGTTTGTAAAAGCTTTATCATTCATAAATGGAAACATTTTGCTTCTCAGAACTTCCATCAATCACAGCAACATGAAGAGAATAGAAGGTTGGTACATCCTTGCTTGGGGTATAGACCTACCTGGTCCCACAGACTTGGACTTATTTATAAATCCACACAGACAAAAACAAAGAGGCAACAAGGAGGTCCAGGATCTTCAGACCTCAAACGCAAATGCCCAATTTCTGGTCCTCAGCCCCAGGCATAATAAAGGTAGCATTTTAGAAGAAGACGCTGAGAACCGAATTCGGGACAAGTGAGAAAAGCTTGCAGCCAACAACCTAGTAAAGAAGCTCTAGTTTGGGGCGCCCGGGTGGTGCAGTCCGTTAAGCGTCCGACTTCAGCCAGGTCACGATCTCGCGGTCCGGGAGTTCGAGCCCCGCGTCGGGCTCTGGGCTGATGGCTCAGAGCCTGGAGCCTGTTTCCGATTCTGTGTCTCCCTTTCTCTCTGCCCCTCCCCCGTTCATGCTCTGTCTCTCTCTGTCCCAAAAATAAGTAAAAAAACGTTGAAAAAAAATTTTTTAAAAAAAGAAGCTATAGTTAGATGCCAGCCATAGAATCATAGAATCCCAAACTGCAGTGTCAGTAGAGGGTACAAACAGGAAGAGAAAATCTAAAATATCTCCCAGAGCAAGGAACTCGATAGCGTCGATACAACAGAGGAAGGAATAGCAGAAGTCGGGACCCACTCCACATGGAAGGAGGGTCAAGTGCCATTCAGAACTGAAGGTAGCATCTTGGTGTCGAGTCAGTTCCCCCCAGACGTGGAGGCAGGCTTGAAACGAGGCCGCAGGGACTCTGCTGACCTTTATCCAAATCCTCTATGGTTCTCGCTAATCTCACGCCAGGGTAAAAATTGCTTCCTCGATCGCAAGTGACTTGATGGCGAACAATTTATTATTATCGAGCTGTGAGTTACTGAGGATTCAGATCCAATGGAGAGGTGACCAGGAATTTCCGAAGTAAGTGGAATTTAGAAAGACCTTGTTGAAGAAGGAGTATGATTTTTTGCAGAGGGGGATGAGCGAGGGGTGGTTGTTCCAGATTGGGAAACAAATAAAAATTAGGGCAAGGCAATAGTAAGACGCCTCGAGCATTCCTGTTCAGTAGTAGCATAGTCTAGTCTCTGAGTCGACTTTTCAGTAAAGAAGACAGAAAGGAAATTTGCTCGCTCCGATGTTTTCAAGCCTTTTGGACCACGGGCTCTCTTTACCCGTGCCCTAGCTAGTAACGGTCACTGTTCTGAGGAACACGGGTCAAGAAACATAATCCTAAGCTGTACAGGACTTGTTATTGTCAGGAACCCCAGAGGACACGTGTTTTGTGGACGTCCCGGGGCCTCAGCTGCATACAGCAAGGGCTTGGTTTACTTTGAGACCACGTGGAGGACAAGTCACCAAGTATCTGGGGTTTTCTTTGTTCTGTTATTTCCCCAGAGGCCCACCGCCCCCAAGGGATAGGGTTTTAACTAAGGACTTGACAAATGGCAGTTTTCATGAATTATTGATTTGGCCAAAAATCATTGGAAAGATTGATAATTGCATAAAGATTTCCTCATGCTTCCTGCCTCTGGTCTGGGTCAATTATTTCACATATGAAAGGAAGGGGTGCAGGTTTTGAAAGATACCCTATCAAAAACTGAATTAGCATGCAAAAGTGTGGAGACCTTTTTTTTTTTTTCAGGAGACTAACCATCCCGGCTTTCAAAATCTCTTGGGTACAATAATAATGATAATAAAAGAACATCAGAAGAAACAACTGTTCGTTGAAAAACGGGTCCTGTTTAGATAAGTAAAGGAGAGAGAAAAGTCGATTCATCGAGGGTCATGTTCTGCTTTTTTTTTATTTTTTTTTAATGTTTATTTATTTTTGAGAGAGCGAGAGAGACAGAGTGTTGAGTGGGGGAGAGGCAGAGAGAAAGGGAGACGCAGAAGCAGGCTCCAGGCTCTGAGCTGTCAGCACAGAGCCTGACGCGGGGCTCGAACTCAAGAGCCGTGAGATCATGACCTGAGCTAAAGTCGGACGCTCAACCAACTGAGCCACCCAGGTGCCCCGTTCTGCTTCTTTTCTGAACATAGAAGACAGTCCACAGGTTTGTTTGTTTGTTTGTTTGTTTTAATGTAGTTTAGCTACTTTCTTTTATTTTAAATATATCCTACACTTTTCATAGTAGATAAAAATTACGTTAATCTTTTAAGTGAACTTTAAAGGATGTAGGATGTAAATAATAAATCTGAAACATAAGGGGACTCTGGGTGAGTTTCCTTGGGTCCCCACCTCTATGAGAGATTAAATTTTTTTTCTTTGTGTTGTAAGAGAGGGGGATAAATCAGAGGGAAAGGGAAAGAGAGATATGCTGATGCTTTCTGAGCAGAAGCCAATGTCCTGTCCCTTCTACTCCAAGGCATGTGTTCGTCAGGAGCTGGAGGAGAGACGTAGACTAAGCCTGAGGGAATCTCAGAGCAAAGGAGGCTTGCACCTCAGTCCCCAAGAAGGGTTCAGGGAAGGGGCAAGTCTCCGAGAGCAGAAAAGAAGGGCTGTGGTGCTCCTTAGCACAAAGGACCCACAACACCTCTTTAGGGGCCCCTCAAAGCTCCGGAGGCATGGAGAAGGGTCTGAACATAACGGAGAGGGAGCAGGGGCTAGATAAGGGAGTGACATCCAGAGAAGCCTGGCAATCTGGAACAAGGCATAAAACACAACTGTTTAAAAAAAAAGAAAAACAGGGGCGCCTGGGTGGCTCAGTGGGTTCAGAATCTGACTCTTCTTTTGGTTTTAATTTTTTTTTTTTAATGTTTATTTGTTCTTGAGAGATAGAGAGATACAGAGCATGAGTGGGGGAGGGGCAGAGAGAGAGAGGGAGACACAGATTCTGAAGCAGGCCCCAGGCTCCGAGCTGTCAGCGCAGAGCCCAATGTGGGGCTCGATCTCATGAACCGTGAGATCATGACCTGAGCTGAAGTCCACACTTAAGTGATGGAGCCTCCCAGGTGGCCATAAGTGACTGACTCTTGATCTCAGCTCAGGTCATGATCTCACGGTTTTGTGAGTTCGAGCCCCACATCGGGCTCTGTGCTGATGGTTCAGAGCCCACATGGGATTCTCTCTCTGTCCCTCCCCTGCTCACACTGTCTCTGTCTCTCTCAAAAATAAATCAATAAATTTAAAAACAGACACACACACACACACACACAACTGTGACAGGCACGGACTAGTGATGGAAGATGGGTAGGGCAAAAGGCCAGCTCATCATTTGCCCCGTGGCTGGGTAACAATGGCCAAGGCCCAGATTCCCTATGATGTCTTGGCACTCTCTAAGACCAACCGGGAGATATTGGGTGGGAGCAGAGGGATTAGAGAAGGGTACAGGGGGGAGAGGATCAGGGAGTGCCCCTGAGATGACCCAGAATGTTCTGAGATTACATCTCTACCACTTAGGAAGATGGGCATTTGAATGGAAACGCAGTTCGGTTTTCAAAGGCGTAAGCAAGAGAGTTCTTTTTTGCCCACCCGATTTCGCAGCCAGACATTTTTGTGTCTGTGGCACTCACTGACGTAGGCATAGACGCTTATGCTTGGTTTTCTCATGAGAACCTAGAAGGCGTGCCTTCAAACACCTATGGATGGCACATCTTTCTGTAGATGGTTTTTATTTTTCTTTTTAGTCCCGCCTATTATGTTCTGCGTAATAATATAGTTTTTTCGGTCATATCATTAAGCACCTAAAAGTGCAAGATTCGTTAGTCCGCGCTGTATTATTTTTCCAAGGCCGCCATAACGATTTACCACCAACGGGGTGGTTTTAGACAACAGAAAATTACTTTCTCGTAGTTCTGGAGACTGAAAGTCTGAAACAAGGTGTCTGCAGAGCCATACTCCCTCCGTCAGCCCTAGGGAAGGATCGATCCTTCCTTGCCTCTTTCCGGCTTCTGGTGGTTGCACTAATTCTTGGAGTTTCTTGGCGCGTAGATGCTTAGCTCCAGTTTCTGTCTCTATCATATCCCAAGGTCATCTCCCCTCAGTGTTTCCGTCTCTGTTTCTTCTTATCAGGAGGCCAGTGATCAGTCTGGGAGCCCACCTTAATCCAGCATGACTTCGTTTTAACGTAAATGTTAATTGCAGCCGTGAAGACCGTATTTTTAAACGAGATCACGTTCACAGGTATTAAGGACTAGGAATCGAACATATACCTTTTGGGAGAACACAATTCAAAGCACAACAAATGTGTCAATGCGGTTAGTTTAATAATAACAGCTAACACTGATGAGCTCCCACCCAGCGTTAAGTGCCTTTCAACCAGGCTTTCATTCAATCCTCACGTGGACCCCTGAGAGTAGGTTTTATAACCCCTATTTGACAGATGGAGAAGTTGAGGCCCAAAGACTAGGCAGCGTGCCCTGAGTTGTGCAGCTCAGAAGCACGTTGCTGTATCTTGTTCATACCTGTAGGTGTCCCAGAAATGTCCTCAGGTGGTAGAACTCCCAGGAGATTTCTGCTCTGGAAGCTTCTGCTCCTTCTCATCATTCTCATTTCCTGGAAAAGACCGAAAGTTGATTCTCTTACATCCCCCATCGCCTCCATAATTCTTGCAGGCTTTCCAGGAAAGAAAGGGGAGAGACAGAGAAAAAGAGAGAGAAGGAGAAAGAAAGAGAGGCAGTAGAGAGAGGAAGAGAGAGAGAGAGAGAGAAACAGACCGATTTTGCAAATGTCACTTCTCTGCGGGTAGAGGACCATTTTATCCATCTGATCGTCTCTTCTCTTTAGCATTCTGCCCTTTAACTGTTGAAATAATATTAGCTGAGGCTGCAAAGAAACTGCTTATTTTTACTAACCAAACACTGGACGCCCAAGGTCACCTCTATGCTCTTTACAGCTTGACCTCTGACACAGGTGCAGTCTTGTAAAGGACTTAGAATAACTCACATCGCTACGTACGAATGTGACTTTTCAAGACCCATTGCACAGGACAAAATAATGTTTTTCAACACGGTTATCTAGTGAGTTTAAGAACGGCCCCTTCTTTGCTTGGATATGATTAGGTCTCTTTGTTCTCCTTTATAAACAGGGAGCAAGAGTGCGACTAGGGAGAGTGACCAAGAAAGAGATCCTCCCAGTGCGCTTCTTACCTGATCAATTTCTCTGTTTGTAATGAAGGAACCATCTAACTTTTTTTCTTTCCAAATGATGAACTAGTTTTCCTAATACCTATTCTTTTCTCGCTGATGTGAATCAACACATTTATCTTGTATTTAAATTGATACATACTTGAATCTCTCTTGGGATGTCTTATTTTGGTCCACTGATCTGTCATTGTCATGAGAACCTCACGTTGTCGTCATAGTATTTATTACATGCTTTCACTCAAAGACTCCAAATGCTATCATTTCAAAACGTCTTGGTTATTCTCGCATGGTTATTCTCCCCCAGATTTTAGGCTTATTAGGTCAGTCACCCTCAAAACATGCTGTTTACATTTTTATTGGACTTTCATTACTCCTATGGATTGTTGCAGGGGAGGGAATTCACATATTTATAATGTAATACATTATCACCCCTTCAAAGAACATGGAATGCCTTATTATATTGTATGATGTGGGAAAATTTTTCATTGCCTTCGTACAATTCCTGCTTTTTTTTTTTTTTTGCTGTGGTTGTTCCCAAACAATTTAGATAAATGATTGCTCTGTGAATGAATCTTTCCCCCGTGATATCTTCATGGTTTTCCCCCCTGAATCTAAGCAGGTTATGAACTTTTCCATATATATTTAGTAACTGGCACCTTTACTGGCCACACCTATTACTTTTAATGTTTCAGTAGACAATTACCTAATTTCTCGTTGATAATTTTTTTCCCCCCCATGGGTTCCTGTTAAGTTTCTCAGGATCCACATAAGAGTGAAACCATATGGTATCTGTCTTTCTCTGTATGGCTTATTTCACTTAGCATCACACTCTTCAGTTCCATCCACGTTGCTACAAAAGGCCATATTTCATTTTTTCTCATTGCCACGTAATATTCCATTGTGTATATAAACCACATTTTCTTTATCCATTCATCAGTTGATGGACATTTAGGCTCTTTCCATAATTTGGCTATTGTTGAGAGTGCTGCTATGAACATTGGGGTACAAGTGGCCCTATGCATCAGTGCTCCTGTATCCCTTGGATAAATTCCTAGCAGTGCTATTGCTGGGTCATAGGGTAGGTCTATTTTTAATTTTCTGAGGAACCTCCACACTGCTTTCCAGAGTGGCTGCACCAATTTGCATTCCCACCAACAGTGCAAGAGGGTTCCCGTTTCTCCACATCCTCTCCAGCATCTATAGTCTCCTGATTTGTTCATTTTGGCCACTCTGACTGGCGTGAGGTGATACCTGAGTGTGGTTTTGATTTGTATTTCCCTGATAAGGAGCGACGCTGAACATCTTTTCATGTGCCTGTTGGCCATCCGGATGTCTTCTTTAGAGAAGTGTCTATTCATGTTTTCTGCCCATTTCTTCACTGGGTTGTTTTTTGGGTGTGGAGTTTGTTGAGCTCTTTATAGATTTTGGATACTAGCCCTTTGTCCGATATGTCATTTGCGAATATCTTTTCCCATTCCGTTGGTTGCCTTTTAGTTTTGTTGGTTGTTTCCTTTGCTGTGCAGAAGCTTTTTATCTTCATAAGGTCCCAGTAATTCACTTTTGCTTTTAATTCCCTTGCCTTTGGGGATGTGTCGAGTAAGAGATTGCTACGGCTGAGGTCAGAGAGGTCTTTTCCTGCTTTCTCCTCTAAGGTTTTGATGGTTTCCTGTCTCACATTTAGGTCCTTTATCCATTTTGAGTTTATTTTTGTGAATGGTGTGAGAAAGTGGTCTAGTTCCAACCTTCTGCATGTTGCTGTCCAGTTCTCCCAGCACCATTTGTTAAAGAGGCTGTCTTTTTTCCATTGGATGTTCTTTCCTGCTTTGTCAAAGATGAGTTGGCCATACGTTTGTGGGTCTAGTTCTGAGGTTTCTATTCTATTCCATTGGTCTATGTGTCTGTTTTGGTGCCAATACCATGCTGTCTTGATGATGACAGCTTTGTAGTAGAGATAAAATTTTTTTTTAAAATTTTTTAATGTTTGTTTTTGAGAGGGAGAGAGAGAGAAGGAGAGGCACGTGCACAAGCAGGGGAGGGGCTGAGAGAGAGGGGGACAGAAGGCTGACAGCAGAGAGCCTGATGTGGGGCTCAAACTCACAAACCCTGAGATCATGAACCCCTTAACTGACTGAGCCACCCAGGCACCCCTAAATGGTTTGGATTTTGTGTAGGACCTTTTACAGATGCTTAGATACTTGAGGTTTGGGGGGTTTGTTTTGTTTATTTATTTTTTTTTTTGTGATCTAGTAACATTTTACAGTGCATCACTTTAATGCTTTATGCATTATTTTATGGTAATCACGTTAACGCACTTTAATGCACTCACATTCACTTCTTTGGTAATGTGGTATTGTTATTATGTTATTTTGTTATTGTATGTTTTCTGCTAAGGTTTTATTTGCTTACATCTACAGTAAGTACAGTATTTAAAAGGCCACCTTTTGCTGTGTTCAATTTTTGTCAGGTTTTTAGTATGATTAAGCTGGCTTTCTAAAATGACATGAAAACTTTCTGTACTTTTGAGGGCTCTCCGAGAGTAAACATAACCGATGGGTTAACTATTTCTTGAGAGTAATATCAAAATTACCCATGCAGCAATTCAGATCTGGGGCCCTAATAGAGACAATGAAAAATTTTTTCGCTGTTGTTATATTAAGAACTTCTAGCCTTTTTTGGAATCAGTAATGATTCCTTAAAGTCATTCGCAAGAAATGAGGTCCAGATGGCAAAGAGGACACCCATCCGTGTTTTCACCCACTCAAAGTGAATCAATTACCTTAAGGGTTGGCGGGGGGGGGGGGGGGGGGGGGGGGGGGGGGGGGGGTGGAAAATAATGTAACAAGGAGACCAGAAATGTTGCAGAATGCAGGCAAGCAGAATAGAAAAACAGATTCGCTACATGGAGCCGAGTGCTATCCAAAATACTGTATGAGACACTGATTCAGAGATGAGAGTGGTCCCATGTGGTCCCAATGTCACGGTCGACACGTGGGCTCAAAACGCGAAGGGCAACTCCTCAGGATGATGAAATGGGAAATGATGCTCAACCCTCTCCCTCCTCCCCTTCCACCCACAGCCACTTGCTGTGTGGCCCAGCAGTGGGAAACCCTCAGAGGCTCCGGTTCACAAAGGGCTCAACCGACCTCACCTGGCGACAGTGCCTAACCCCCCATCAGTGGCCACACTACAGAGAAAAGCAGAGGTGGAAAAACAAGAGATTCTTAAAGCTTTGCCAGATACGAAACTGCCCTTTTTGTAGGTTACACCACAGCAAGTATCAGTAATGACAGTTGGCTTAACCTGATTTGAACCATCAAGACAGATCGATACCTAGTTGCACTCAAAGGAGAAACAGGGGTACCTGGGTGGCTCAGTCAGTTAAGCGTCCCACTCTTGATTTCTGCTCAGGTCACGATCTTCCGGTTTGGTCTTTGTGAGCTCCCTGCTGGGTTCTGTGCTGACGGTGTAGAGCCTCCTTGGGATTCTCTCTCTCCCTCTCTCTCTCTGCTCCTCCCCCACTCCTGCTCGCTCGCGCACGCGCTCTCTCTCTCTCTCTCTCTCAAAAGAAATAAACTTAAAGAAAAGAAGAAGCAATGTTGGAGGAAAAATGGTTAACACAGGAGACAACTCTAAAAACCCTTTTCGAAAAGCAAAATGAAGATTACTGGTAAGGATCAAAAGAATATTGCATTCATAGAAAAAAAGCAACTCAATCTCTGCCTTAAAATGGAAACGTCTTCACAGAAAGTCTCTTTCCCAATACCTAAAGAGATGAGTAAAAATGAAGAAACAACATACCTCTTCCGCATTTCAAAATTCATCAATTAAATTTTAAAAAAAGAAAGAAAGATAGAGGAATCCTGATTCAATCAGAGCAGGGCAGGGGGATAAGGCTTGATTCTGCCCTATAGCTGCCTTTCAACCCCCAGAGACCGTTCTAGTGAACGGACATAATCCTGAGAACTTTTGCTAATATTCCCAAATCAGGAGGGAATAAAACTGTGGGGGCAGATTTATCTTTTTGACTCTTCTGATCAATGAGGAAATGCATGGAATGAATTACGGGGTGGCCTCATCCAATTAGCAGAGTAAAAACATCGGTGATAGAAAATGTTGTCGAGATGAGCAGAACAGAGAAAATCTAAAACAGCTATACGGAAAGTTTATTGGTGTTGACTTTTATGAAGGCAAGTTGCCACCATCTATCAAAATAGAAATGATAAATCCTTCCAGGAATTTATGCTAAATAAATACTTGCACTTGTATCCAAAGCTGCATACACAGAGATGCTCAGTTTCCATGTTGTTTGTAATAACAAAATTGTTAACATCCTAAATGTCCATCAACAGAGAAGTGGTTAAGTAATTTAAAAGGCAAGCCTTCCTGAGGGGCACTCTGAGGCTGTAAAATTGGATGAGATAGACCCATATGTCAACACCAGATTATCATCAACTCATTTGCTTAAGCGAAAAAGTACGTTTCGGAGAAGTATGGATAATATTAACTCACATGTGGATTTTTCCATATAACACAGAAGGCACAAATACATACATATGTAAAGGCACCAATGGGGGGAAAGAATGAATCCCCAAGTCTTGAGTGGTTATTTTTAAAAACAACGCAAGCAAAGAAATGTGAAAAAGAGGCATTCTTTTTCTTGCTATCTTTAATTGCTTGATTTCTTTTTGTGATAATCTATTCATGCTTCATTTGTATACTATTTGTGCAATAAACCTAAGCATGCTAAAAGCGATTCCGTTTGTCAAGTCATTCAGATTGCGTATGTATTCAAAGATATTTTTTAAAAACAGGACATCTCTTTATAATTCTAATTATTTTTTTTTTTAATTTTTTTTTTCAACGTTTATTTATTTTTGGGACAGAGAGAGACAGAGCATGAACGGGGGAGGGGCAGAGAGAGAGGGAGACACAGAATCGGAAACAGGCTCCAGACTCCGAGCCGTCAGCCCAGAGACCGACGCGGGGCTCGAACTCACGGGCCGCGAGATCGTGACCTGGCTGAAGTCGGACGCTTAACCGACTGCGCCACCCAGGCGCCCCTATAATTCTAATTCTTATGTAAGGCCCTTGTGCTGCACATGCCTGATTCATTGATTTTTGCTCCTAACTTTATTATTTCCTTTCTTCTTTCCTCAGATGCGTGTTTGTTGTGGCGTTCTAGAATCCTAAGCAGGCAACGATCGTATTTTATTCATTTTCCTTCCTTCTTGCTCAGTGGTACAAGTTTTGGGGGTTATGACTTCTTATCTCAGTAGATCTTTGCCCACATCCCAAAGCATTTCTGTGTGCTATTTGCATCTGATGGGTTCCTGGCTATATGCTGGGCATTGTGTTAGGTGTCCTACCTAAGTCCTACCACGTGTCACATATGTGGTAGGAACTCTTGCTTTGTTTTAGGTGTGAAGGACCCAAAACGTGTCTCCGGGGAACTGGTACTCCCTTATCCTTAGCCCATGTGGTTTAGGAAGCATGGGTGCACCCTGACTTTGAGGGGGGGGGCGGGCACATGAGCTGGTATGAGTCATTCCGTGGCCAGAGTCATTGACTGAGGACTAAGCAAATGACCCAGACCCAATTAGAGCTTTTCTCGGGACTTTTGCTAAAACGCTCAGAAAATAATAAATGTTCTTTCCTGTGGGATCTTCAGCTACTTGACGAAATGAAAACAGAGATATCTTTGCCCCATTGTGGATAGAGTTTGCCTCAGTTTGAACACAATCACGAGGTGCCTGTGGTGGTTTACAGAGAATAAGAGGCAAATTCTTAGTGATCGCGTCTGAGCACCAATAGCCAAATATACCTGAAGCCAAAAGAACTCCTAGAATTTCCTGATTTAATAAGCTGATACATTCTCTTTTTGGATTTCAGCTAGGTGAGGTGATTTTCTTTGCCTTTTTTTTTAATGTTTATTTATTTTTGAGAGAGGGAGAGGGAGAGGCAGAGGCAGAGGGAGAGGGAGACAGATAATCCCAAGCGGGCTCCACACTGCCAATGCAGAGCCCAACCCGGGGCTCAAACTCACGAACCTGAGTTCGTCACAACCTGAGCTGAAATCAAGAGTCGGACACTTAGCCAATGGAACCACCCAGGTGCCCCGAGGTGATTTTCTATCTCTTAAAATCAAAACAGTCCTTAGAGAGTTAAATCTGACAGATCCCATAACTATTAGTTGGTGGATCTGAAATACGACCACAGGTAATCTAATACCAGAGCCCACACTTAGAACCATAAATTCTGTTGCCTTTATTTGTTCATTTATTTATTTATCTAACCACTTATTCATTGAACACTTACGACATCGAAGAGGTATGGGTTAGATCATTTAGCGTCTCTCAAGACAGGGAAAAAGAGTATGGAGGTCATTCTAGTTGCGGTAGGAAAACCAACTATTTTCATATCTAAAAGATTACTCTAGGGGCGCCTGGGTGGCGCAGTCGGTTAAGCGTCCGACTTCAGCCAGGTCACGGTCTCGCGGTCCGTGAGTTCGAGCCCCGCGGCGGGCTCTGGGCTGATGGCTCAGAGCCTGGAGCCTGTTTCCGATTCCGTGTCTCCCTCTCTCTCTGCCCCTCCCCTGTTCATGCTCTGTCTCTCTCTGTCCCAAAAATAAATAAACGTTGAAAAAAAAAATTACTCTAGTGATGCATGGTGAGCAAGGTCTAAGGGGACAAGAGAAAGCACGAGAATACCGAAGAGGAGACGATCACAGTTTTCCAGTACAGAAATCATGTTGTGGAGTTGGGTGTTACTGGTGAAGATACTAATAAGATATTGAAATGCACTTTGGAGGTAGAGGCAATGGGATCCGCTGATGGATTAGATGTGGAGCATAAGGGAAAGAGAGGAATCAAGACTGGCTTCTAGGTCTTTGGCCCAAGCAACTCAGAGAATGATTATTACATTTACATAAATGGGGAAACACAGATTAGATAATGGCTTAGAAGCAGGAATCAAGAGTAGAGTTTTGGTCTCGCGAAGTTTGAGATGCTCATTGGACATCCACACGGAGATGTCAAACAGATACAAATCTGGAGCTCAATGGAGAAGTTGGAACCAAACATATAAATATGGAAGCCACCAGCTCGTTGAATGTACTTAAAACCACGGAAGTATGTTCAATCATGGCCCAAGGGAAGAACATAAATTAAAAAATGAAGAAACCCGAGCTCTGAGACGTTAGACGTTCCATATAGTGCGTCCCAATAAAGACTGGAAAAAGGGGGGAGGTGGTCAGAAAAGAAATGTGAGAACAAATAACCAGTAGGGTTGGAGGAAAATGATAATGTGGAGGAAGAACTTGTTTTAAGAAGGATCATTGGGGTGGGGGGCGGGCGGAGCTGGGTGGCTCAGTCAGTTAAGCAGCTGAGTCTTGATTTCGTCTCAGGTCATGATCTCATGGTTTGTGAATTCAAGCCTCACATCAGGCTCTGAGCTACAGTGCGGAGCATGCTTGGGAATCTCTCTCTCTCTCCCTACCCCTCCATTGCACTCTCTCTCTCTAAAAGTAAATAAATAAACTTTAAAACATTTAGAAAATAAAAGGAGGATCAATTGGGTCAACCGGTTCAAATTGGGCTGTTAATCAAACTTAATATGAGATTATAGAAATTTGGTGCATAAGACCAAAAAAGGGTCAATGAAACAAACCGTCACTGGATTGACACTACCCGATGCCAAATAGTATTTTCTCCCCCAGGGAATAAATTTAAAACTGAAATGTCTTCCATTTCTTTGTACATTTTCTTCTACTTATGGTCCTCTGCCTTGTAGTGAGTCTGCTGAAGTCAGAAGGCAGGAGACTTTTAAGGAAGAGTTCCACTTAAATTTCTTGGTATGGGTAACAGTTGATCCAATAATCTCTTGAAGCAAAGCTACGTCTTTCTATTTGATCCAAAATCTACCTATGACCATGATTAAGTCCCTCTCCATGAATCCCTTTGTCATCAACACTCAGTTATTAAAAACAGATCATTATTATTAAAGTACAGAGGATAAGAACAGATGTTTAAGACACATTTTGTGTTAAAAAGTCCCACTTCCAGAAGAATGCATACGTTATGAATTGTTGAGTTTTAGCCAAAAGGGCATGTCGGCATTGTGCTAGAGTGTGAGATACTCGGGACGATAAGCCTTGTGGAAATGTCAAAAAATTCTTTTAATACAAAAAACCGTCTAAAATATATGAAAATCTGAGGGAGTCCTTTAGTCCTGTGTCTCCATATCAACCACAACAGTTGCTATTATTATTATTTGTTTTTATTTTGTTGATTTAGCGAACATTTACCATGTGCCTTCCATGTGTGTGGTCCCAAAGGTGGAGTAGTATTGAATAAGGAGGGCAATTCTGACCCTCACCCAAGAGGTGGTACGAAGAAAGATAGAAACCAAGACAAGAAATCAGTAAGTTCCAACACTGAATGAGGGCTATGAAGACAAACAATATAGATGTGTGATTTGCAGAGGTTGGAGGGGAAAGGTCAATGGAAGAAGAGTCAAGAAAGGCCATCTCCTTCTACTGAGCATTTATTACGTCACACATTCAGCCAACGAGGTTGCGTAAATTATTTCCTACTTTGTGTCACCATCACCCCTCCAGGTATCACACCCAGTTTTCAGATGAGAATACCGAGGGTTAGCTATCTAGCATAACCTGTCCAAAGTCACCGACCTAGAAAATGGCGGATCTGGATACATACCTCAGGTTGTAGAAGTCTCAACCTCAAGGCTACGAGATTACTGCCTTGTGTTGTTGTTAGTATCTATTCACAATTACACTTAACTGTAACGCATACCGGTACTACCTTACTGAACATGCAGTGGGTATTAGTTGTATGTGAGATTCTCTACCTGTAGCAACGCTCAGCCTTACAGCCCTCCTACAGGATCTTAGAAACGCTAGACCAGGCTCAGAAAGTGGAACCGAGGTAGGTTGGAATGCATTCCAGATCTTTCTGCCTGTTCTCTTTCCCCTCTACTGCACTTGCAGCGGTCTGAGGGCCAAAGGTGTGCCCCAGAAGTCTCGTTAGCAAATGGCCTTTATCTGTTTGGCTACTGCACTCGACTTCACAGGGCAGCAAACGTATGCCACCAGCCCACGGCTCCTGCTGCATAACTAGCCTTGCCAGGCGTACGTCTCGCGTACTTGGATCAAGTAGTAGTTATAACTGAAGTGCAATGTCATTCCTCAAACAATTGTAAGCTGCTGAAGTAGAACTCCATTCAATTTACATCACCAAACTGACACAATGAAGGATTGCCGACAGAAGGAAAATAGGTACAAAGTATAGCTTCCTGTGCACTTGAATCATGGTTGAGCCGTATTGAATACTCAATCACCAACTGTAGACACTCTTAATTCAGTAAAGTTATCATTTTTTAAAAGCGCTTGGGACAGGAGCATCTGGGTGGCTCTGTCGGTTAAGCTTCCGACTCTCGATTTGCGCTCAGGTCATGATCTCATGGTTCATGAGATCAAGCCCTGCATCAAGCTCTAGGCTGACAGCTTGGAGCCTGCTTGGGACTCTCCCTCTCCCTCTCTTCCTTCCCCTCTCCCCCCAGTCTTCTCTTTCTCCCAAAATGAATAAACAAACATTTTTTTTTTGTTGTTATTCCTTGGAACTTGTGTACAGGTGAATTTCTCATCATATGCCCCTGGTAGAAATAAACTTGGAGCTATCAGATTGAATCCAACATCCCCATTTTGCAGATGAGAAACTGAGAGATTATAGGAAAGAGTAACTGACATTTCTATAGGGCTGTTCTAGAGCCTTCACACATAGCAACTTATGCTTCACACATAGCAACATATGCTTCACACATAGCAACTATTTTGATCTTCTGTGAATATTTTGATCTTCTGTGAAATAATGATTGTTCCCATGTTGAGTTGGGATAACTGAGGTATTTGAGGTGGTTAAGTGATGTGGAAGTGGTCAGGATTTGAACCCCACGGTCTGGCTCTGGGGTCCATGCCCCTAAACACTGCATGACATTGCACTGCCCCCTACACGCCTGCAGAGTGGAAGTAACCATTCACGTTGGAAGGAATGCAGCTCACTGAGCTCTTCACCCCTTCTTTCCTCTTTTTTCTCCTTCCTGCCATTGACCCTACACTGACTTGTGTATGCCCCTCTTCTAAAAGAGGAAGGGAAAAAATGGGAGAAGTTACAATACAGCCAAACTGGAAAATCTCTTTACTTTCTTTCCCCCCGAAGTATTTTTGGAACGTAGACACCTTTTTGTTCTTTGAGATGACATTTTCGATATTTCCTTGGAGGGGAAAAGTATTTATTTATTTATTTATTTATTTATTGGGCACCAGTGAGGAAGGGGCAGAGAGAGAGAAAGGGAGAGAGGCAGAGGGAGAGAAGTGGGGCTCACCCAATGTGGGACTCGAACTCATGAACCGTGAGTTCATGACTGGAGTGGAAGGCAGATGCTTCACGATTCAGGCGCCCAAAACATATTTCTTTTAAATCAATGCCCTGAACCCCTAAAAGACGAGTGAGAGCACATTCTTGTAATGAGGAAAATAATCAAACCGTTTTATTGGGGAACCCTATCAAAGCTCTGAAGTTCTAAAATATCTGTCCAGAGGCAAGGAAAGAACGAGAACTCTTGATGTGTCCGTGTGTTAAGAGCTGAGTGCGTCATTGTGAGCGGTAAATGAGCTCATACCTGTAAAGAGCTTCATAAAGCACCTGACTCATAGGAAGTGCTCAATAAATGCTACATCTTGTAATTACCATCATCTCACTGCACTTAACTCTTTAGACACAGCAATGGCAAAACCCAGTAGCCAAACTTACGGCATGTGTGTTTTACATCTTGTTTCAAAGCTATCTTAGCAAACAGGAATGAAAGCGTGCAAGTCCCTTGGAGGAAATAATGGTTTTTCGTTGGAGAAAACTGGAAGACTGTGAGCTCCATGGCAGTGAAAATGAATCTGTCTTGCTAACTGCAAGCACAGGGCGGGTGTTTGGTAAGTTTCGCTGCCTGATGTACTAATTTGCAATGTAGTTAGGGACCGAAGACAGCCACTTAAAAAGCTCGTTTACCATAAAAGGAAGAGGGTGCCTGGCTGGGTCAGTTGGTCGAGCGTGCGACTCTTGCTCTAGGTGTTGTGAGTTCGAGCCCCGTGCTGGGTGTAGAGGTTACTGAAAAAAATACAGAACAACCAAAGGAAGAAAATACATGCCCATTGAAGAAATAGAATTTGGACAACGAGGTGTCAAAATGGAATTTTCAGTGTTCATGAATCTAATGAAAACGTATACTGGAACTGACATTGTACGATACAAATGACTTATAATTAAGTGAAGGCTATGTGCTAAAAATAATGCAGGATTAGGAATTCAGAGAAGAAGGAACTTTCTGATGGTTGGAAGAAGCAGAAAGCTGAATAGATTTTTTTTAATGCTTGGGGTTTGGATAGGTGGAAAGAAAAAGAGAGGCCTTCCAAGCAAGGGAAATGACATAAGTAATGGCCTCCAGGTAGGAATAAATATGGGTAGAGATCATTGACAAATAGGGTCCAGGAAGAAATGACAACTTTTTAATGGGTGTGGCACAGGGTATCTTGGTTGAGTTGAGTATATCAATGGGTAAAGTTTGTGGACACCTTTTTTTTTTTTAAGTATTTATTTATTTATTTATTTTGAGAAAGAGAGAGAGAGAGAGAGAAAGCAGGGGAGGTGCAGAGAGAAAGGGAGAGAGAGAATCCCAAGCAGGCTCCATGTTGTCAGCATGGAGCCTGACATGGGGCTCGATCCCACAAATCGTGAGATCATGACCTGAGAGTTGGACCAAGAGTGGGATGTTTAACCGACTAAGTCACCCAGATGCCCCTGTGGACACCCTTTTCTGAGATCTTCTTTGAATTCAGGATGGAGAGGGAGCCTCCTTATTGATGTATGGATGCTTGGGGTTCCCCCAAACAGGTGCCTGATTACATCCTCTCATTTGGATGAGCCCAACAGCCCTCTGAGAAGTAACGTGCACCTATTCCAGAGGTAGGGCTAGATTTTGGAGATTTGGAAGGGGTGTGTGTGTGTGTGTGTGTGTGTATGTGTGTCTAGTTTACAGATATGGACAATAGGGAGGGATGCATAGGCCCAATTGGGGACAGAGCAGTCATGAGGTGGTGACTCCAATATCAGCGTCATATTGCGATCCAATTGCCCCCTTTTCAGGGTCTCTCCAGGTGGTGAAACTAGAAACAGCCCTTTTACCAGGATCCCAAGTTGCTCTCCTAGGGACATTTCTTCCCAGATGTGATTTAAAAATAAAAAAAAAGTCTAAAATTCATTAGAAACCTTAAAAACAAAATTTACTCTCAAGAAGATTGAATTACAAAATTGAGAGTAAAGAAGCTATTTCGTGGGGCGCCTGGGTGGCTCAGTTAAGCATCTGACTCCTGATTTCTACTCTGGTCATGATCTCACGATTCGTGAGTTCGAGCCCCACATCGGGTTCAGCGCTGACAGGCCAGAGCCTGCCTTGGATTCTCTCTCTCCCTCTCTCTGCCTCTTCCCTGCTCATGCTCTCTCTCTCAAAATAAAAAATTAACTTAAAAAAAAAAAAGAAGCTAGGCCAGGGTGGCAAGAGGAAAAAAAAAAAAGGTAATTTAAAAAATGAGAAAGAAGGTAAGAATGCAAACTGGCACAGCCTCTCTGGAAAATAGAACTACCCTACGACCCAGCAATAAGGCTACTAGGAATTTATCCAAAGGATACAGGAGTGCTGATTCATAGGGGCACATGTACCCCAATGTTTATAGCGGTGCTTTCAAAAATAGCCAAATCGTGGAAACAGCCCAAATGTCCATCAACTGATGAATGGATAAAGAAGATGTGGTTTATATCTACAATGGAATACTACTTGGCAATGAGAAAGAATGAAACCCTGCCATTTGCAACGACATGGATGGAACTGGAGGGTATTATGCTAAGCGAAATAAGTCAGTCAGAGAAAGACAGATATCATACGTTTTCACTCATATGGGGAACTTGGGAAACTTAACAGGACCGCGGGGGAAGGGGAGGGGAAAGATAGTTACAAACAGAGAGGGAGAAAACTATAAGAGACTCTTGAAGGTGGAAAACAAACCGAGGGTTGATGGGGGAGTGGGGAGGTGGGAATTGGGTGATGGGCATGGAGGAGGGCACTTGTTGGGATGAGCACTGGGTGTCGTATGTAAGTGATGAATCACGGGAATCTGCCCCCCAAACCAAGAGTACACTGTATCCATTGTGTGTTAGCTAACTTGACAATAAATTTTCAAAAATGAAAATAAAAAAGTAAAAATAAAAAATAAAATAAAATATGAGAAAGAAGACGATAGACACGGAGAAAAAAACAAGTTCAGGATTTATTACATAAACCTTTAGCGTTCTTGAGGTCTTCTCTAGAACAGACACAAGCAGAACAGAATCAACTTAAAACACCTGAGGCCTTTCGTGAGCTGAACGAAGCAAAGCAAACAAAAGCAAATCTTCAGATTCCAAGACCAGACGTAATCACCAAACGTCCCTGTGTCTCTCCTCTTCAACGTGGAGACAAGTAGCCAAGAATTTCGGGCCACAGCCCTACAGTCAACGGAGGCATCCCATGGTATCCAAGGTCAAAGGCGATCCCCCAGAGCATCTGCTCTGCAAAGACTTCATGACAGAAGTGGGCAACCTGGGTTGTATGTTAGACCCCTGCTCGTGCCAGAGGCTTTCACAAATGCAGTGCAAGAGTGTGGGCGGTCGGCCACAGAGTCTTCTGTTGATCAGACTCCCCTGGGACACTGGTGAGCCAGTAGAACCCCAGCTCGCCCACATCTACGGAGCCATAACCTCTATCAGAGGACCCTGGAGGGTCTTTAACAAGCACTCCGGGTTCCTTTTATCCCCAGGGCATGTTTGGACCACCTGATTTAAGGGACTTCTAGAAAGGTGCCAGGGTGCCATGGTGGAAGGAGGTCTGGCCACTTAGCATGCAAGGGGGTACTGACACAGCGGATCTGTTCCAGTGAGTAATGCAGGCCAGTGGTGCACAGAGGACATTGGGGTGAGCGCTGTAAACAATTCCAAGTTGGCATGTTCTGCAGACATCAACCTGTGTCTGTGGCATGCATTAAACGGGCCACAAATCCTGGGCGGGAGGGACAGTCTGCCATCAGCAAATGTATCATAAGTCTTTCTCCCTGAGAATTTTTCTGATGACAGTGTAGGAAACAAATCTAGACATTCCACTGAATCAATGTTGTCATTAACAGATTTACAATTTAATCAATAATACAGGCACTCTGGTCAAACAAAGCGCACAGGAATAACGGTATTAAATGCCCGACAGCTTAAGAAGTTATTTATCTGTGCCTCTCTCTCTAAATCTGTATCTATTTTTTTCCATCGGTAGAGGAAAGGAAATACGCATCGAAGTATCGATATATTCCTTGGAACAGCTACCAGCTTCCACTTTAAACTTACCTCCGTCCTCCGATGGCACTCTGAATATAAAATAATGGAAGAGTGCCAATAATTCGTCAAGCAAATCTTTGGGGACTGCAACGAAGTCTCCATGCCCCCAGAAGATAAAGCTTTTGGGCAGGGCTCACTGGGGAGAACCTTCGAGATCTTTCTGCCTTTGTACGCCGTAAACGTTGTCCGCTTTGCAAGTTGAGGTACCTACTATTTTAGTAGGAATTTGCACTTCCTGTCTGATATTGATCTGGCCCCCAGGTTCATGTAAACTGCAGAGGCTGCCCACCCCCCCCCCCCAGGAGAGAACGTCATTAAAGAAAACTTTTCTGTCCTTCTGGAATTCACCCCATTCCCCTCCTTTCTCTCTCCCCTTTCACCTTCACCCCTCTCCCAGCCCAATTCGGCCCTTCCCTTTAAAAAAAGTGGCATTAGTTCTTTACAAGTGAGCAGGAACAGAACGAAATGTTTCACATCTGCTCTCCGAGTTCACGGATTACCATGAGAATGAGTAGCCAGTGTTTCAATGATGCACAGTCCAGTGGATGAGAATGGGGCTCAAGCCCGGTATCAGAGAGCTCTCTGGCTCCTGCCAGATGTCCTAGGCCCAGGACACAAAAGCAGTGAACCCAGGGCTTTAACAAATCACCTTTCTCTGGGGCTAATCACTCAAGAAAAGGTTTTGTCTCGGGTTTGGAGAGGGTCAGGTTGGTATTTCTCCAGTGAGCTGTAGCCTTGCCCAGCCCCTCCAGCCTTCACCCTCAAGCCTTTCTAAAGAGACCTCTTATTTCTTCCTCCTCCCTCCCCCCCCCAAAATGCAGGGCTCTGAGGGCAAAAGCTGCATGCCGGAGTCTCCCACAAGGGCGGCAGGGGACTCATTAATCAATGGTGGCCATGTTGCTGGTCTACCTCTCCCTCTCTGTCTCTGAACAATAAAGACTTTAGCAAGAATAAAATGGCTCAGTGGGCATGTACAAGGTCAGGCTTAGTGGCAAGATGGTTCCGGTGTAATCACAGTTGGAGGAATCTTGTATTTTTCTGCAGGGAAGTTCTGTAAACCAGAGAGCGGCCGTTCTCAGAGGATGATGCCCAGACCAGCAGCATCAGCATCGTATGACAACTTGCTACCCTGACCTCCTGAATCAGAGCTGCGGCGTGGGCTCAGTCATCTGCGCCTTTAAAACACCTTCCAAGGCGTTCTGGTGTTCTCCTCATTCCAAAGAAAAGGAAATGGAGGCAAATGGCTTTTGGGTTTTACGTTCATCTTACAACCAGATCCTTGTTTATTCTCATCTCAGCAAGAGAGGGTGGCCAGCCACCCGGGGTCCGGGATCGTGGCGTTTTTCCAGGATGGAAAATCCCATGGATTTTGTATGAAAAACGTCTCCTTTGACAAATAAATGTTGTCTGCCTTTAGAGAAAAAGCTCAGAGGCTTCTTCGCAGACACAGGAGGAGAAGGCACAATCTTTTGTCACCTTTCTCTAACCTCAGCGGAAAATCGCTAGACCAGTTGAGTCTTTCCGTCTCCACTAACATTCTCCATGTTTCAGCTAGGGCTCTGTACTTTTTTTTTGGTCCAGATTTATCTCCTGTGCTGCTCTAGTAGGAAGTTATATATATGGATCTCAAGGTCAAAGGAGAGATGGGAGACAGAGATAAAGTTCAGGGGAGTTCCTGAATCTGAGATAGGATGTGGGAAGTGATGAGTTGCCTTGGAAAGTCAGGGATCTGTTAGTTAATGGGGATGTAGGACACAGGTGGAGGGGAGGTTAGTCTCACTTGGGGCTGGAGGGGGTGCTTATGGGAAAGGCATGCAAAGGTCACAGCATCGCCATTGCTGAGCTACTTGACCTAGAAGTCTTCCATCCCAGGAAGTGATGGGATTAGGCATCTGTACAGGGTGAGAGAGGGAGTATTTGGTCCCCAAGGAGGAAAAGTCTGGTGAGGACTGTGAGGAACGTGCTAATTTGCATAGATAGCAATGCATCAGGAAATTCCTGATCAGATTTGGAAACGTTCTGTTAAAAAATTATAGGAACAGAAGGGAAAAATCAGGGTTCAATGAAAGGAGCCTAGGTTTAGAGCTACACGAAGTCAGGTTCAAGTCTTGCCCTTTTACTTACTGCATGATCTTGGGTCATCTACTGAAGAAGCCTCCTTTCACAAGAAATCGGGACTAATAACATTTATTGCAAAAAGACTGAGGAGTAAATAAGGTAATGTGTGCAACATGCATCACAGAGTACCTGGTACAAGTTGGTGCTTTATAAATGTTCAGCAGCAATGTGAAAAGACTAGCAAGGGTTTTGGATTTTCGCTTCAATAGAAACTCAGGTTCCACTTCTAGCCCTGACCCTTTTGCGTATATGACTTTAATCGTTTAAGCTCCATCTGTGAAATTAACTGGACTGCATTTATCCCTTTGAGAATGGTTTCAGAAGTACATGAGATCCCATGGAGGTCAGTCCCCTTTCCCCTAACCGTGTTAACCACACCGTTCTCTGAATTCCCCCATCCCTGGGCTTGAACTTCCCCACCCTCCGCCATGAGTGATCATCCTAGGCCTGCCAGCTTCCCCATTTCTCTCTAAATTCCCTTTGCGTGTCTGTGTATCTCCAGCAAGGCATCTGGCAATGAACTCTGAGATGGACTGAGCTTTTAGAGAATGGACATCTGGTAATTAACAGGACCAATTTAGCCTGAGCCCTGGATCTGGGAAAGGCAGGTCAGTGAATACCCAGAACTTCACTGACTTCTCTGACTGCCAATGGCAGGCACGACAGGTGGCGAGGGGGCAGGACTTGGACTTAGGACTGGGCTCTCTTCCCGCAGGAGAGGGTTCTTCCTACTGGTGGTGCTTCTCTTCCCGCGACCCATGGATCGGAATTTTTGGGAGCCGTGTAGGATGGCTCTGGTTTCATTTTTGTTTCTGGGCTTCTGAGGTTCTTCAGGCGGCAGTGGGACGAATCCTGGAGCTGGAGGCAGCCACTGGGTCGGCCCCCAACAGCCACCCCACCGCGCCATTCAGAGGGCGCTCACCGCGCCCACGCCTGTCATCCCAGGCGGTCCCGCCCACAGCCTTGTGAAGCAGGCACATGGTTGGACACCAGGGTGTGGGATCATGCCAAGATGCGACCTCGAAAGGCCACATGAGCCGCTTAGTGACGCAGCCTGGGACTCGCAATCTCTCTGACTCCAGGCTGCCCTATTGCACTGCCTTATCTGAGGATCTCCACTCCGCCTTCACTTACCTCCTTTGCAAAATGAGGGAGTTGGGTGCTGGGAGCTCCAGAAAGAAGGTAAAATCAGACCATCTCTGGTCCCGGGGCCATACAGTTCTGAGACGTGGCTACAGATGTAGCCAAGAGCAGGCACTGGGGACCGGTCTATCAGCCTTGGAATCCTGGCCCTTAGCCATGGGCACAGGGGAAGTTGCTCAGTCTTAGTGGACTCATTAGTGAAATGGAGATAATGACACACGTAGTTGCAAGCCACCCAGAGATGTGTGGCATCTGGGAAGAGTTAATACAGGTAAGCCTAGGTACCAAGTCCAGCACTAGAGTCGGCCATCAGCCCTGCAAGGTGAAGATGGCCCAGCTCACACTGATCTCGGTTGGAGGCTCGAAAGCAAGCATGTCTGGATTTACGCCCCAAGGCAGGGCTGTGCCCCCTGTATTTGCTCGATTCCCCGCTTCTCGTTTGGCTCACTAGCTGTGGTGGGAGTTGAAACACCACAACGGTAATGATAATTAACTGAGGTAATGATAATCTACTGAGGGTTTACGAGGCACCAGGTCCCGTTTAATCGTTTCCATCAAGGAGCGACTGGGTGGCTCGGTTGGTTAAGCATCTGACTCTTGAGTTTGGCTCAGGCCGTGATCTCATGGCTCGTGAGTTCGAGCCCCGCATCAGGTTCTGTGCTGACAGCATGGAGCCTGCATGGGAGTCTCTGCCTCTCTCTCTCTCTCTCAAATAAGTAAATAAACTTAAAGCCTTTTCATCAAAATGCTCACAGCCTCCCAAGCGTGAGAATGAGAACCCGGAGGCAGCGAGATGCTGACTCAGTGGCCCTGGGCAGCTAGGAAATGGCCAAGCCTGACGTGAGACCAGGAAGGCAGAACCAGCAGAGGTTTGCTGAGCCAAGTGTTTTAGAAGGTGCTGATGGAAAGTGAGGCCCGTTGACCCGGGGTTGCTTTCTTGTCAGCAAACTCTGCTGCTCCCAGAGGGCCACCTGCGGCCGCTTTTCTCCTGATAGAAGAAAAAAGGAGAGGGTGGGCTTAAGGGCTGATCTCTTAGCAGTATTTGCTTAACGGCCACTTCCCCCTGTGTTTATAAATCATGAACGGAAATTGAGGTTTTTGCAAGCCGGGCAGCCGATCTGTGGAACAGCCCCTGGCCATGCCTCCCGGTGAGGACGATTCCAGATTTGCACGAAGCACCTCTGGCTCACTTATTCCGTTTTCAGTGCCGAGCAGATCAGGCAGCATCACTGAGGGAGACAACACCAGGCTCCCACCTCGGGTGTTGTTGTTGGTTTTTTTTTTTTTTTTTTTTTTTTTTTTGTCACAGCGTCGCAAGCAGATGGCAGCACGGGTCCTGCTGTGGCCGGGAGGCATCGAGCAAAGTAGCAAGTACCAGCTTACCCGGGGCTCCCCCTCATGCCGTAAATCAGGGCAGAAAGCAGCCTGAGGCCCCAGCAAACTGAACAAGGACCAGTCCCATCACTGATCTAATGGCCCGCAAGCACAGGGCCAAGAGGAAGTGAAACAAAGGGCTGGCCCCTTGCAGAAGGGAGCCAGGAAGCTGCTCAGCCCCGGCTGACTTCCACAGGCTGCTGGGCTCTAAATCTTGAATCAGGATTCAAGTGCTATTTAGCGTTGGGTGGATTGGGACTTGAAGCAGAATTAATTGCCTCCAAATTGTATCTTTCCTCCCAGCCATCCATTAGTTTGCTCTGGCAGAGGAAGAATGACACTTCATGAAATACGGCCGCAAAATCCAGCCTCGTTCCTTGAATCCCTGGAATGAGCTCAAAAAAAGGAAAAACTCTCCAACAATGGGTTTCCCCCTCCAGGGCGAGAGTGCATGTAAAACCATTAGGTCACTTTTGTTTTCTCTTAAAAGAAACCTATATTTGTTTGTCTTCTAATAATCGTCAAATTTCAGAACCTTCCAAATAAAGGGCTGTAAAGGCATGTGTATTGTTTTACATTGTGGTGAAAGAGTGAGATCTTCACTTTGGTTGGAGTTGTTTTACCCAAGGTGGACCGTCTTCTCGGCGAAGCTTACTGAGCAGAGAGGAGGAAGGGGGGACAAGTGAGGTTGAGATGGCACTATGACACAGCCCCCCTTGAAGAGTCTTCTCAATCCCTCCGGGAAATCGGTGGTAAAGGTCAAAGCTAAATCCTGATTCAAATAGAGGCTGAGTGTGACATTCACGGAGCCACGGGCTCCTTTAGAGTGAAGGTTATGCCAACGTCCTCTTAAATCCCCCTGAAGGTATTTAGGGCTCAGAAAAAGTAGCAGGAAGATGCCCACGAGGTATTGAATACCTGTATTCCACTGACTAGAGGCTGAAACTGACTAGCAACTGACTAGAGGCCGAAATGCTCCAGGATCTGTGATGCCCAAATGCAATTGAAAGGGAGCTAAAAGGATCTAACCCGTGGTATGTATGTGCATGTGTGTGTGTGCATGTGTGCATATATACATGCATATGCATATATGCATATATATGCATATATACGTGTGCGTGTACGTGTGTATATACACATATACATGCATACAATAAAACCTTGGATCGCAAGTAACTTGCCCTGCGAGTGTTCCACAAGACGAGCAAACATGGCTAATAAATGTTAACTCGATAAACGAGCCATGTCTTGCAATCCTAGTATGTGACGCTGAATGTCACATGATCACAACTGAGCCAGTGGCTCTTCACTCTCTCTTTCTCTCCCTGGGATTGTGGGTGATCATCTCCCAGGCTTGGATGCTTGGTCTCAGGCCACGGTGTTTGACCTGAATCAAGGATTTTCCAGAACGTTGGACGGTGCCCACAACTGGCATGAGTGTATTTTTTGTCACTTCGAGGCACCTAGGGACAGTCCTTTGCTTTTCCATCCAAGAGCAAGTCTAGGAATGCTGTGCTCCATTCTAGGTCGGGCTGCCTGCAGATAGAGACCCTTTCCTCTGCTGCCTTATGGCCAGTTACACTAAATGCAGTATAAGACAAGAGTTTATTAATACCGTACTGTAGTCAACTTCCGTTAGTGATGGTGAAAGTCGTCCTACGCAGTAACCCTCCTCTCTCTTGTCTCCCTCACACCAGCCACGAAGGTTTTGAAAGTAAGTGCGGGTGAATTTATTTTCCTTTATATTATGTATTTTCTTTATTATTTCATATTACATATATATTATATTCATATTATATTACATATTATATTCATAGTGTAATCATTTTTATACGAACACTTGGGTTATGGAACAAATCATCTGAGTTTCCATCAGTTCTTCTGGGGAAATGAGCTTTGATAGACAAGTGCTTTGGATGACAAGCATGTTTCCAGAACGAATTATGCTCGCAAACCAGGGTTTGACTGTACATATATATGTACACACACACACACATACACACACATATATATAATTTTAAAGTTTAAGTTTCAGGGCATATTGTGTTTGTAAGCAGAAACTAATATGACCTAAGTCATGTCCTTGTTTAAGTAAGGGCCCCCCAATCAATTGCCCACAGAGAACAGGCAGCCATGTAAATGAATGAAAGCCCTAGAAGGGAGAAGGAAACGATAAGATGTTGCCAAACTGAAACGCAAACCCAAGATTGTTGTTTATCCTGATTCCTCAAGAGAGCTAGAGGCTCTGGTGGTTTTGGTTTTGTTTTTTTTCCTTTTTCTTCAATTGAAACTTTAAAAGAAATATACATATGACCCCATCTCCAGGCCTCATCCAGCCCACAGGCTGCCAAGTTGAAACCTCTGGTCTAAATAAATGCTTTTGCCGGAAGGAAAGACAAAGCAAGTGAGGCAGTAATCAGTGGTATTCATGGATCTCAGTTACCTGTGCCTGAAGGAAGGCGGAGCAGAGGAAACCAGTGTGAGCTAACACAGAACGCCTGCAAGGAACCAGAGGCCCTTTCCAAATTTACACTGATCAGGCTCAAGCCTGGAGGTGAAGGCAATGTCATCCTGGGTTAATATTTTTTTTAAGCCTCTCAGTTTCTTCAGCACCTGCCCCGACCCTGGCCCACCCCCAAGTTTACGATGTTTTCGTTTCTCACCGATTGGCTCTTGGTAACTCGACAGAGAGAAATGATAAGAACCGTGGAAGTCTTTTGCTTACAAGTTGAGCCAACACTGAAGTAATCTACGAGTGGAGACTCATGTGGATTCTTCAAAAGTAGCCCTCCGGGTTTTCCAGGAGGCTTTGACATAGAGGAAGGGTCTGTGAACAGGAAGGCGGGAGTCCTGGGATCAAATCATGGCCCTGCCACTGACTACGTATGTCACCAGGTGAGTGACATCTGCTTCCTCTGCGGTGATGTACAAACTTTGGTTGGGCTGTGATGTCTAAGGGTTCTCAAAGTTCTGGCCATCTGCAATATTTACTCTGACTGTCTTTTCCTTCTTTGGATGGAGGGCAGAGGCCGAACTTGAGCAGTAAATGCAAAGATTTTTGTGTCCTTCACTTGGGCCAATCTCTCTGCATTTTGTGTTAGAAAAACATCCGCAGTGGTTTTTAACCTGCGTGTGAAGATCCTTGAGGCACACTTTAAAAAATTACTGTTGACTGGATCTGGATCCTTTCCAAACCAATTAAATCAGAACCTATAGGAATGGGGGGGGGGGCTGCCTGGGTGACTCAGTCGGTTAAGCGACCGACTCTTGATTTCAGCTCAGGTCATGATCTCAGGGGAGGTCAGATCGAGCCCCACGTTGGGCTCCGTGCCGATCGCGTGGAGACTGCTTGGGATTCTCTCTCTCCCTCTCTGTGCCCCTCCCCCATTCATGCTTGATCCCTCTCTCTCCCTCCCTCTCTCTTTCTCTCTCTCAAAATAAATAAACATTTAAAAAGAGAACCTATAGGAAAGGGGTGGAGTTGAAGCATTAATTTCTGATGGGGTAAAATTGATGTTAGAATATTATGTGTGTGTATCTTATATACACAGTAAAACCTTGGATGGTGAGGAACTTGTTCTGCAAGGGTTTTGCAAGACGAGCAAATATTTCTAGTAAATTTTAACTTGATGAGCGAGCGATGTCCTGCAATGCGAGTAGTACGAGACGCTGAACATCACGTGATCACAACTGAGCCAATGGTTCTTGAAATTTCCCTTGCTGTATGAGGGCTTCAGATGGCAAGCATGTTTCCGGAACGAATTACGCTCACACACCAAGGTTTTACTGTATATTATGGATGGAATATGCAAATATAAAATATAGAGTATAAAATATGTATAAATTATAAAATGTATATATAAAACACACACACGCATGCATACGCTCCTCAGGTGATTCTAAATAACAGCCAACATTGAAAACCAATGCCTCAGAGGAATCTGGAGTGCTTACGAGTCAGAATTCTGGTGCAATAGACAGTTGTGTCATAGAAACATGGTGCAATTGGGGCGCCTGGGTGGCTCAGTCGGTTAAGCGTCCGACTTCAGCTCAGGTCACGATCTCGCGGTCCGTGAGTTCGAGCCCCGCGTCGGGCTCTGGGCTGACGGCTCAGAGCCTGGAGCCTGTTTCGGATTCTGTGTCTCCCTCTCTCTGCCCCTCCCCCATTCATGCTCTGTCTCTCTCTGTCTCAAAAATAAATAAATGTTAAAAAAAAAAAAGAAAAGAAACATGGTGCAATAGAAAGATAGGAAACGCGGGACTTCCCTACTTGTCCTGCCGCAGCCTAAAGAGATTCCCCCGGGGCAGGAGGCGGAGGGAAATAGTAGGGCAGCTCCAGCGAGACCCCAGTAGAAAGTAACATAAGGTTGTACCATGAGGGCGAGCCGGGCTCCAGTACGGACCCTGATGACCGACACTTCCTGACATTTATACTCTAGTGTGACTCAGGGATGCTCCATGGTCCAATCAGGTAGGTGACAGCGACAGCGTGTGACTTCCGAGACTAGTGGTAACAGGCACTGACGCTTGTGCCTTGACTCTCTTGCACGCTCTCTGTGGGGAACCAATGCCCCAGCCTTGAAGATGCTCAAGCAGTACTTTGGAGGGGCTCACACGGAGAGGAGCCAAGACTCATTCTTCCATTGCGCCCCATTGACCGCGTTGTCTGCCTTCTCGGGGCGGGGGGGGGGGGTCTGATGTGCCCTTTTGCACACCCAGAGATGTAGGCACAAAGCACTGCTGGGTAGACCAGGACTCCGACGTACAGCCATCCCAGTGCAGATACCACAGTGAAGTGTCCAAAAGAAGAATGGCACAGATCAGCCTAATGCCTTCTATCATTTTTTACTACCCGTTTGGTGTGATTTATGCTCTGGAGAGCTCTGCCGATGACACTCCAGACATCTGGTCCAGATAAGTGATGCAGAAACCGCTAAATGAAAGGATTTCCACCCCCAGCCCCTTCCCCAAAGTGCCCGGAATTCTAAGATCAACCTATGGAACCTGATCCTTTAGTTCTACAAATTATTCCTTATTTTTTTTTTTAAAAAGGGTTTTCTATTTTCTGCACGTGAAAAGACTAGCTTCTTATGCTCTGTTCAGAACTAAAAAGGATGTAAGTAGAAATAGATATATGTTAACAATACAGCACGGTCTACTTGGGCAGAACAGCCCTATGAAGGAGGTAGTTTTCTGAATCATTAGATCGATTACAGACTAGCCTTAAACTGGAAATTCTTATTTATTGAAATGCCATCTGTCTCAGTCGGCGTGGGCTGCCACCACAAAACACCATAGACAGAGGACTTAACACGAATCCATTTTCTCACAGTTCTGGAGCCTGGAAGTACAAGATCAAGGTGCCGGCATGATTCGGTTTTTGTTCAGAGCTCTCTTCTCGGCTTGAAGAATGCGTCTTCGTGCCGTGTCCTCATACAGCCTTCCCTGAGCGCGTGAGAAGGTGGGAGAGAGTTCTGGTCTCTTTTCTTCTTCTTACAAAGACACTCACCCTATCAGACCAGGGCCCTACCCTTATAACCTTATTTAATCTGAATTAGTTTCCCCTATCTCTAAAAACAGTCCCATCGGCAGTTGTAGCTTCGACACTTGAGTTTGGGCAAGTGGAAACAATTCAGTCCATAGCACCTTCTCGTAACAAATGATCTGGGCGTGAGAAGCTTTTAAAGTACCAGTATGCCGGCATTCCATGAAAACGTCTCCATGATTGATGTTTGCATGATTCTATTGCCAAAAATATGAACAATGAGATTTTTTTTCTGAAGCCTACATTGCATGAATGAAGTAATTCCCACCCTACCTCCATCAACTTAATAATGTCATTTTTAAACCAAACTGAACATGACATAAAAAATGACACTGAGATACGTAGAAAGGAATGCATTTGGAGTTATTTAAAAGGTGTTTTCGGGGGCGCCTGGGTGGCGCAGTCAGTTAAGCGTCCGACTTCAGCCAGGTCACGATCTCTCGGTCTGTGAGTTCGAGCCCCGCGTCAGGCTCTGGGCTGATGGCTCGGAGCCTGGAGCCTGTTTCCGATTCTGTGTCTCCCTCTCTCTCTGCCCCTCCCTTGTTCATGCTCTGTTTCTCTCTGTCCCAAAAATAAAATAAAAACGTTGAAAAAAAATTTATAAAAAAAAAAGGTGTTTTCGTGTGTAGCTGCCGCATGTTAGGGAACTGGCTATTCAGAGTATTATTCTAAACTGACCGTAAATAAACTTACGAATTCAAAGTCTTAGTTTATTCAAAACGCAGCACAAGATAGAAATTTATGGGACCTATGACTTCTGCTGGTCTTTGGCAAAATACACTAAAACTCTGAATTTTTTTAGGCAAAGGAAATTTTAAGTAGCCAGCCTCAGAGAAGAAAAGACCGTGTTTCCTTCGGTAATATGGAAGGGAACACAGCAAAGATAATTGAGAACAGGTGACAGTCGGGATTGTACTGCAGGCTTTATTTTCACAGGCATTGACCTACACCGCGATGATGATCACCCTGTCTCTTTAGTTCATTAAGATTTTACCTTTTAACCAGAAGGACGCAAGGAGATGCGATGTCTGAGAACCGGGTATAGAATTTAATCCATTAACAATTTTTTTGTGTGAAAACATGCATGACATAAAATTTACCATTTGAACAATATTTTAAGTTTATTTATTTTTGTGGCTCAAACCCACAAACCATGAGATCATGACCTGAGACGAAATCAAAGGTCAGACACTTAACTGATGAGCCACCCAGGCACCCCTACCATTTAAGCAATTTTTAAGTGCACAATTCAATGGCGTGAAGCACATTTCCATTGTTGTCCAACCATCATCACCACCCATCTCTAGAACGTTCTCATCATTCCAACAGAAACAGACCAAACAGAACAACATGAAACACCAACTCCCCCTTTGCACCTCCCCCAGACTCTGGTCATCTCTGTTCTTCTCTCTGTCTATGAAATTGATTATTGTAGGTATCTCCCATCAATGAAATCATGGAGTATTTCTCTTTCCTGTGCCTGGATTCTTTCCTGTAGCATAATGTTTTCAAGGTTCACCCATGTTGTAGCATACATCAGAATTTTCTTCTTTTTTTTAAGGCTGGATAATATTTTATTGTGTGTATACGCCCCATTTTGTTTACCCATTCATCTGTCAATGGACATTTGGGTTGTTTCCATCTTTTGGCTATTTTGAATAATAATGCCATGAACACTAATGTACAATATTTAATCAACATTTAAATTCTCGTTAATCTCCTATATTAAATAGAAAACCATAGGATTGAGGCGTCAGGGTGGTTCAGTCGGCTGAGCGTTTGAATCTTGGTTTTGGCTCAAGTCATGATCTCACAGTTTCGTCCGTTCGAGCCCCACATTGGCCTCTGCTCTGACGGCGTGGAGCCTGCTTGGGATTCTCCCTCTCTCTCTGCCCTTCCCCTGCTCGCACACTGTCTTTCTCAAGATTAAAAAAATAACAACAAAAATAAAACCATAGGACTACATTTGGGATTAGGCTTTCCTAGTGATATTAGGACATAGAGATTTCTAAGTCACCTCAGTGTTAGCAAATGTTGCTCAGATTCAGAATATTCACCACTTCTAAGATGTCAGACTATGGGGCGCCTGGGTGGCTCAGTCGGTTAAGCGTCCGACTTCGGCTCAGGTCATGATCTCGCGGTCCGTGGGTTTGAGCCCCGCGTCGGGCTCTGTGCTGACAGCTCAGAGCCTGGAGCCTGTTTCAGATTCTGTGTCTCCCTCTTTCTCTGACGCTCCCCTGTTCATGCTCTCTCTCTGTCTCAAAAATAAATAAATGTTAAAAAAAAATTATAAAAAAAAAAGATGTCAGCCTATTAGGAAACACTAGGAGAAGAAAGAAATGCTGTCTAGGTTTCAATATCTATGATGCACCAAGGCGATATGTCTTTTAAGAGCAAAACATCTATTGAATTGTCATATCATATACCTGAAACTAATATAGCACTGTATGTTAATTATACCGGAATTAAGAAATAAAACAAACAACAGCAGGGAAGAAAACAACTGAATTATAAACGTGTCCATCTGCAACCAAAACAGAGGGACAGGTATTAAGAGAAACGTGCAAAATGTATCATAAGAGCACATGGAAGGGTGCCTACCCCAGACGTGAGCTGGGAGAGGGGAAGGAGATGGGGAGGTGGGCGCGGGAAGAAGGAGATCATCGGGGAAGGATGTCAGAGAGAAGACGGTACCTGCATTGGGTGTAAGAGCCCTGTAAAAGTGGGACGGGAGATGAGTCACTCCAGGCAGAGAGGGGACATGAATAAAGGAGAAGTGATAAAACTGTGGCATCCGGGGCCAGGCAACACTAAAATGTAACCCGAAACTATCTTCAGAAGTGGTTCCTATTTGTGTCAGGGGAGACCGAAGAGAAAGGAATGCCATGGCGGCTTTCTCGCTTTCCCCAACGCCATAACTAAAACCAGCTTTTCCTAAACGGGTTTCGGTGGTAAAGGGTCTTGTGGTTCAAATAACCTTGAGGGCTACATGCAGAAGTCAGTGGGTCCTGAAGGTTCTAAAAGCATTCCACCTCACAGTATATGTGTGTGTGTATTTCATTTTATATATATCTTCATATATATCAATATCTTAATATAGATATTAATATAGGTCCACAATATAGATATTAATATAGATGTATAATAAGATAAATATCTTAATATAGATAAATATATCTCTTAAATATCATGCATATGTTATTAAACACATACAATCTATACATCCGTTATGCATATATTATACATATATGCATATATAATATATACATATATTATGGATATATAATAATTGCATCTATTATGCATAGATTATTATACATTTATATATCTATATGTATAATAATACACATGTATAATAATACATAATATATATATACATATATGTATATGTATATACATATAGATAGATAGATAGATAAATAGATAAATGTATATAAAAGCTTGGTGCCACCAAGCACTTAATGGGTGGCTCAGTCGATTGGGTGTCCAACTTCAGTCACGATCTTGCGGCTCATAGTTTGAGCCCCGCGTCAGGATCTGTGCTGACAGCTCAGAGTCCGGGGGCTGCTTCGGGTTCTGTGTCTCCCTCTCTCTCTGCCCCTCCCCCACTCGTGTTCTGTCTCTCTAAAATAAATAGACATTTAAAAATTTTTTAAATAAAGCAGATAGAGATTTATATCTATATCCATCTATTTATCCATATATCTGTCTATGTAACCATGTTTATATGGTTAAACCTACAAACTTCTTTGCACAGGGAAGCTTTCTTTTTCTTCTACTCCCTCTTAACGTTGTGTTTCCCATCCCACAACATTTCCCCCTTAAGACTAGTTTAAAAGAGACTAGGACTGAGGTTGCATCAGTGAACAAAACAAACAACTCCCTGCCCTCAGGGAACGTACATTCTAGTGGAGGATAGACCCAAAAAAATGTGAAATATGTATTCTATTAGACATTGACGAAGGTGAAAGAGAAAAAGCCAAGTAGGAAAGGAGATTAGAGGGGCCAAGCATGGTTCATTTAGAAGGATTGGCAAGGAAGGTAATTTTTGAGTGAAGACCTTCAAGAAGGCATCTGGAGAAGCACTTTCCAGGTAGAAGGAACCATAAGTGCAAAGGCCCTGAGGCAAAAGCCCACCTAGTTTATTCCAGAGTCGCCAACAGGTCCACGGCTGGGGAGGAGTGAGGAGGCCACAGAGTAGAGGGAGGTGTGTTCACAGTGGCAGCAGGGCAGGTCGTGTAAGGCCTTCCTGCTTCTTTTCATTTCCCTTAAACATAAATGTTTCTTTATCCCCCAATCACGAGTATTAATTCCCTCAAAAGCACATTTCTTTACCCAAATGTGTTTGCATTTTAGTGGCTTTCTTTTCATCATAAACAAGTGTTCTGTGTTTTCTTGGATTCTGTCCTTATCTATTTGACATCCGTTAACCACGGAGCCAAACGACCGAGGTATTTACATACGTGCCGCCATCCAGCTTTCGGAGGTGTGCAAAACTTGTTACAGATTCTCTTACCACAAACCCCAACACTTGTGTTTTGCTTCCTGCCCAGTAGGGGGCGTGCCACCGACAACTTCTCAACACTGTCGTAATAAAGGCTCTGGCCTGGGCTCTTTCCTTACACCTCCTTTCTGCCTTCTGGACAGAACTGGTGCTTCCCCATGTGGCCCTACAGTCCCCATGGCACGCCCCCTCCTCTTGGGAAATATAAGTACATTCTTCTTTCAATGGCATTAGCCTCTCCGTGTTGTCACTCAGTCACCTCCACCAATTAAAGTCCCATGGGTACAGCTGAGACAAGTTCATGACAAGATACTACCCACTGGTGATGGGTAGAGTTGACATGCTTTTGCTCTGGAATGCGGTTTTGCTTGTATTTATGAAAGTGCATAATAAAGTCAAAGCGCTTTAGTCAAAGATGTCAGGTGCCATTTTATTATTAGTTGGGAGCCAGAAACCTCGAATGAAACCCTCAAAAAGCTGGTTAAGAGCTTGTGGTTCAGATTCAGTGCTTCAAAGACATCTCTTAGCCCCTTGAGTTTTATATTTACAGATATTAACATCTTACCACCCTCTGGCAATCCATATGGTACAGGAATTCAAAGCAAACACAAATAAAATGAGAAATGCATGCAAAGCAGAGAGAAAAGCTGAGTGAAATGGTGGGTTGGATGTCTCCAGGATGCAGAAAACTTCCAAAGAGAGGACTGCACATTATCTTGAACATTTTGTTTATGTATTTATTTTTATTTTTATTTTTTAATGTTTATTTCTGAGACAGAGAGAGACAGAGCACGAGCGGGGGGAGGGACGGAGAGAGAGGGGGACACAGAATCCAAAGCAGGCTCCAGGCTCCGAGCTGTCAGGACAGAGCCTGACGTGGGGCTCGAACTCACGGACCGTGAGATCGTGACCCGAGCCGAAGCCGGACGCTCAACCAACTGAGCCACCCAGGCACCCCTTGAACATTTTAACACTTTGGGACCTAGATTGTGGTAAAGGTAACCCCCAAAATGTCCCGCAGTTTGACAATTCGTGTTAGTACTCCCTTCTGTCTAGGAGGATGAACACAAGAGTTTCCACATTATGCAGTGACTAGTTAGCTAGTGAACCTAAGTCTCAGTAACTTCACTTCCGGAAGTATGGACTAAGGTAATATTCAGAGATATGCACAAACTTTCATGTGCAGTAAACTGATTGCACGGTCATTTATGACAACTTCAAAAAAAAAAAAACCCAGAAAAATTACAGAAATATCTACATTGAAATAGTTGAAGAATAGAATAATACGAAAAAATGCCCAAAATACAATGTGAAGTGATAAAAGCAAGAAATAAAGCATGTATCTGTAATAGGAACCCAATTTGAATTTAAAATACACAGCATTTATAGATAGAGAGGGAGGAAGCATGCAGGAAGCACAGAAGAAAACAGAGCAAGATGTTAATACTAGTGATTCCTGGGGCACCTGGCTGGCTCAGTTGTTACGCGTCTGACTCCTGATTTTGGCTCGGGTCAGGATCTCACAGGTCATGGGATTGAGCCCCATGTCGGGCTCTGCGCTGACAGTGCAGTACCTGCCTGGGAGTCTCTCTCTCTCTCTCTCTCTCTCCCTCTCTCTCCTCTCTCTGCCCCTCCCTGACTTGTGCTTTCTCTCTCTCTCAAAATAACTAACTAACTAACTAAATAAATAAATATTTAAAAATAGTAGTGATTACCAGGCAGAAGGTTTATGAACAGAGTTCAGAGCAATTGCAGCCACTAGAAAGTAAGGCGGAAATCCCGGAAATAAGAATTCCATAGCGAGGAAGTCCCAGATTCTGTGTATAAACTCTAATCTTTGGCTGAGCCCTAAGCCACTTACCTGCAGGAGAAGTCTCCAAGAAATCCAGCTAAAGCTAAAAGAACTGAATTGGCATTGAAACTTGGGCCCACCATGGGGGGAGAGAGTTCAGGGTTTAAATGTAGCCAAATTAGTGGCCTGATAATAAAGTTTGAAAAAGCAAAACTCTTTCGAGCAATACGACAGAATTTGGAGTCCCCACAACATCAGTCACGATGTCCAGGGCACAATCCAAAATTACGGAACACACGATTAAAGGAGGAAACGCAACCCATTCTCTGAAGAAAAGACAGCCAGCAGAGACTGACAATGAGATACGGGACACAACAGCAGACGTCTGGGTTAACGGACAGTAATTGTAAAGCCACCGCTTGAACCGTGCTTGAGGACATCAGAATGTGCAGTTTACTCACCTGCAAACTGCGAGGATTTCAGCTCGAGCCAGATGCCCCCCTGCAGCGCCAGGATTCTCTCTCCACAGCCCTGCTGGCTAAGTGGTGGAGAGTAGGGTCTGTACATCTCCCAAGGAGAATACACTCTATTCTTTTTTTTTTTTAATTTTTTTTATTACGTTTCTTTATTTTTGAGAGGGAGAGAGAGACAGAGCGCGAGTGGGAGAGGGGCAGAGAGAGAGGGAGACACAGAATCCGAAGCAGGCTCCGGGCTCCTAGCTGTCAGCACAGAGTCTGATGCGGGGCTCGAACCCATGAAATGTGAGATTATGACCTGAGTCAAAGTCGGACACTCAATCGACTGAGCCACCCAGGCGCCCCGAGAATACGCCCTATCCCATGCCACTTTTGCTTTGCTCTGAGAAGACTGTTGTTAATTCTGACAATTCCTCTGGCATCTCAGGTCTTGTGAGAAGCAGCGGTCATTTCCTTCTGAGGGATGGAGACCACGTATGACAACATCCCCCTGTCTCAGGACCATCTGGCTGCTGCTAACACAATACTAATATATCCACACCCAATTAAACTAGGCTTCCCTTGGGAAAACAAAGATCCAAAAGAGACAATGTCAAAAGAACTGATACAATCCCAATTCGGACGCTACAGAGAACAGCTTTCTGGGAGAAGCTAAGGGAGAAGACATACAGTTCCATACTCATGATGTGACCGTCCCTCTGACAGCGTGACAAGAAATCCTTTGAACTGTGACTTAGGAAGGTAAGGGGTAGCAGAAAAACCTGGGGGAGATTTCTCTGAATCCTGTTAACTCTTGGGCATAAATCTAAGAGGGAAGCAAGAATGGCCCTTCCTTGGATCCACAGGGGCCACGACGCGGCAAGTAGAAAACCTTGGATGTTGCATTGTCTGAATGGTGTACATAAGGATGTGGGACCCAGGCCTGATGCAGGTACCAAGGTGGGGACAAGTGGTAGGGCCCTCAGAGTGGCTTACTCTCTTTATCCTACAAATCAGAACAAGTCACTTTGATCTTTTCCCACAGGAATCACAGGTCCTGTAAACTACTGAATTTTAATATTGACCCCAGAAGCTATTTGAGTTGTATTTTTAATACAACATAAGTATAAACAATATTGATACTGTACGTAATACCTAATTTAGTCTTTAATTACTATTAATCTTAATAGTATTAAATATTATTAAATAAATATTATACTTATTTTGTATTAATTGAATATATTTATTTATTTCTAATGTTTATTTATTGTTTTTGGGAGACAGAGAAGACAGAGCGCAAGTGGGGGTGTGGCAGAGAGAGGGAGGCACAGAATCCGAAGCAGGCTCCAGGCTCCGAGCTGTCAGCACACAGCCCGACGTGGGGCTCGAACCCATGAAACGCGAGATCATGACCTGAGCCAAAGTCGGACACTTAACCGACGGAGCCACCCAGGTGCCCCTAATTACATATACTTAATTAATATTGGCATTAATTAAATATTAGTGCTTAAACTTAATTTAATTTTAAGTCAATTAAATTAAGTGGACTACTTAATAAATTTGATTTAATAGTTGACTTAATATTAATATATTTTCAAGTATATATATTAATATATTTTCAAGTGTATATATTAATATATTTTCAAGTGTATATATTAATATATTTGCAAGTATAATATGAACTGTTGGAGTAGTATTTTTAACTCTCTATATCCCAAAGCCGTTCAAAGTTAAAATCTTCTCTGAGTATTAGATGAAAAGAATAGAGGAAAATCTCCAGGTCTTCTCTGGGTTTCATCTGCCACCTCCAGCTCAACACCTATGCCATTCTCTTTGTTATTTTTTAATTTTTTAATTTTTCCAAAGTGTATTTATGTATTTTGAGAGAGAGAGAGTGGGAGGGGCAGAGAGAGAGAGAGAGAGAGACAATGCCAAGCAGGGCTCCACACCGTCAGCCCAGAGCCCTATGTGGGGCTCAGACTCACGAACTGTGAGATCACGACCTGAGCCGAAACCAAGAGACGGATGCCTAACTGACTGAACTACCCAGGCACCCCAACACCTATGCCATTTTAGATTCAGTGAATCTAACTGAAATTTGGGCTTCTGTATCCTAAAGATAAAATCCCTTGACACTGTTTGGAGAAGGTGCTGGACAGCTCCTAAAGCAAGGCTCCCTGTAAAGGAGGTCTCTCTTGGGAAGATGGTGGGTAGAGAGAAAGCCTAGGAGACTGGATGGGGGCGGGGCATGCAACTTGCATCTGGAGAATCTCCCGGCGGCTCCCGGGGAGAAAGGATTGGATAAGCTTAGAACATGGGTCATTTCTAAGGGAACCGTGTAGATTGGGATCATAAGCTTTAGGATACAGGTTAGTTTGGGTCACGCCTTCATTATGAGGCTGACCGGGATTTGAACTAATGAGAGAATGTGTGAAACCAGCTCCGCTGCTATAGAAAGAGTTGATTTAGTGAACCTGACCTGAAGGGCAGAGCCATGTGAAACAGGCCTCACAACTACTTCGGTCATCACACGCTTTCATTCTGACTTGGCATTGACAATGGTTGCATAACATCTTGATCTTCCAGAAAGGTCTAGGAACAAAAGATTCCATCACCTCCCCCAAAGTGACAGCATTTCTCTATTTGTGAAGCACGATCGTTTCCCAGGGTTAAATTTTACTGACAAAAGGTAGTCCTAGTTGAAAGATTCCAAATGGAGATAAAGGGTGCATTTAATATTGCAAGACCAGTATCTCTGTATGGAGATGTTCTCGGTATTTGCTTTCCTGGAGCTCCCTCCTCATCTTATGGTCATAAACCTGTCGATTATTCATGCTGACCTCTGTCCCTTACCTTGCTTCTGCTTCCAAAGGGCTCCCATCTCACAGGGTGGAGAAAGTTAAAGATCATTGTTACCATCACAATAAGGTTTTTTGAGTGCACAAACATGGAAAAAGCAGAAAACTGTGTTTTCAGAACACCCAGAATATTGACCATCATTATGGGATTTTCTAGAGGAAAAATTTTATTTCCTTAAGAATTGATGTCTATTGGGATGCCTGGGTGGCTCAGTCGGTTAAGCATCCAACTCTTGATTTCAGCTCAGGTCATGATCTCAAGGTTTTGTGAGCTTGAACCCTTCATCGGGCTCTGTGATGACAGCACAGAGTCTGCTTGAGATTCTCTCTCTCTTTCTCAAAATAAATAAACTTAAAAAAAAAAAAGAAAAAGAAAGAATTGATGCCTATCACTGAAACCCTAACGTGTTTCTTTGTTTTTCTCCCACTGAATGGTTCCACTTCCCTGGCAAGATGTCTTCCAATAATTTCTCCATGAAGATAAATTTAGGATAGGCATCGTTCAGAATTTTCTTGGGGTGCCTGGGTGGCTCAGTCAGTTAAGCGACTGACTCTTGGCATCGGCTCAGGTCATGATCTCACAGTTTGTGAGTTGGAGCCTCATATCGGGCTTTGTGCTGACAGTGCGGAGACTGCTTGGGATTCTCTCCCTCTCTTTCTGTCTGCCCCTCTCGTGTGCTTTTTCTCTCTCAAAATAAATAAATCAACTTTAAAGAAAAAAGACCTTTCTTGAATTTGTTTATGGATGTTCGATATGAAAGTTTTCTTGGAAAATGGCACGAAAGAAAGAAAGGAAGAAAGAAAAAGAAAAGGAAAGGAAAGGAAAGGAAAGGAAAGGAAAGGAAAGGAAAAAAAAGAAAAGAAAAGAGAAAAGAAAAGAGAAAAGAAAAGAGAAGAAAATCCCAGTCAATTGGAAGTGTGTCCAACTTCACTGCTACACATGATGGGTGATTTTGAGCCAGTCACTTTACGTCCTGGGGACTCAGTTTAAACATTTGTAAAAATGAGAATGTTGAACTAAAGTAAGTCTTGAGATTTCCCAGCTCCAGCATTCAATGCTTCTATGTTTTCAGTATTTGCTGATGTTTTAAATAACATTACTTCATTCCCAGAGGCCCCCTGATCTGCCATACCTCTCTCCAGATTCCTCCGCAGATAAATAGTTCCAGGTGGAATTAGTTTAGATTTATTATTATTATTTTAATAACTACCATATATCCAGTGCTTACTATGTGCAGAATATATATTATCTGACATAATCCACATGTAACCTAAGTACTAGGCTTACCTTCCTCCGTATTTTGGGAAAGGGGGGGTGGTTGTTTTAAAACTGCTTCTTGTTCCTCCTGGCATCTCGGGGACGCATGCTGCGCTCGCTTGCTCCCAGATACCTCTTGGACCACACTCACTGTGCTGCCAGCCAGTATCCCAAACTAAGACTTCGCTTCTCTTTGAGGAAATGCTGCTGCTTCTGGGCTGGGATCAAGAGATTGGGGAACGTGGGGTGACACGTGTTTTCCGCCTTGTAGTTAATTCCTTCAATCACAGATTGTGCCGATCTCTGTGTTTCTACCAGGTATGATGACAGACTTGGGGATGTTGTTTCCGCACAGCAGAGGAAGCAGTAACTTAAAACTGGATGTTTTCAAATGTGATGGTGCTTAGAGTCCCAAATGAAAAGACAATAAATAAACAGAAAGAAGGATGGCTAGATGGATGGATGAAGGAGCCCAGCACACTCTTGTTCTCTGTCTCTGGGGCTTTCCTACCTTCCCTCTGAGAGAGGCGCATTCTTTTATTCTTATTTCAAATCTCTACTTGTCTTTCAGAAAACCGCACCTGCAATCCACAAGGGTTGATCTCGGCTTAGATTTCATTGCCTTCCTCCTCCAGGTCAAACCACAGACCACCTTAACCTACAGCGATATTTTCCAAAAAAAGTCCGAGTTACTAAGTTGAGAATAACATCACAGTTTCTTTCAAAAGAGCAGTTGGGTTACGGGTCTCCAAAACAGAGTAGACAAGTTCAAGGTAAGTCGTGACCCTTCAAATACAGTCCTACTCAAATTCTCTCTTCTTGTGTGAGGTCTAGATATGCCTTCCTGAATCTTATGATTTACTTCACTGTAAAACCAAAGATTTATACACATCTCCCAACACAAGCAAACACTGTTTTTTATAGGACAGATGGCCTAAATGGAAAATATGCAACACTTTTTCCCTAAGCGCAGCGTAATCAACAGATTCCTTGGCCCGTGAGAGAAGTGGGGTTTTACGTTGTTATCGGTCGTTTCTCCTTGGCCCTTCTTCCAGTCATACCCAGAAGAGAGGGGTGTGTACCAAGTGGGGCTTATTTTTCATTTTGCCAAAGCACAAAGTCACCTATATCAAGTGCTTGTGTGTGATCGTGCTTTTTCGTTACTTTGAATCAAGTCAAATTGATGGACGAAATATCCTCTCCGGTTTTCTCTATAAACACAAAGGTGGCAGTAAGGGAATCTGTCATTTCCCCGAATCCAGAGCAGATCCCAAAGAACTGGAGGGAAGGGTTGGCCCAGGTGGCTCGTTACATTACATGTACAGTAAGTATTTGGCATAGCCATTACTATTCTACTGTTAGGGAACCACGGCTCCAACAGTCCGCACAACATACCCACATCATACATATCATGAATAACATTGCTGAGGTCAGATGTTGAAGTCATTTGCTGCAAAATAAAGACTTCATCTTGTTTCGGGGTGTCTTAACTTCAGGACTGGAGAGAATTTTTTTGTCCCCCAGGTTAGACCTGTCCTTTCTGCTAGGAAATCACTTGGTTTACTTCAGTATTTCAATGACTACTTCAGTAGTCAATGGACTAAAAGCAGGGAATTTCTTGTTTATTTATTTATTTATTGGCTTTTTTTTTTTTTACACAGAGTAAAATGTTTTGACTTTAAGAGTACAGTTTAGTGAATTTTGCAAATGTTCGTACCCATCTAGCATCATCGAAATCAAGAGAGGGAACATGTCCACTACCCACGAAAGATCTCTCATGGCACTTCCCCGTCAGTATCCCTCTCTGAGAGGAAAATATTGTTCTGATTTCTATAACCAGGGATTACTTTTCCTGTTCTTGAACTTCATATAAATGTGTCTGGCTTCTCTCACTCACATAGTATTTTTGCGATCCGTCCATGGTTTTGCTTTTGGCTTACTGCAATAATATAAAAATATTCTAATATATTTTGAAAAGGTTTATGCTGTTAGCCCTTACATTTAGGCATATGGTTCATCTTGAATTGATTTTGTATATGGTATAAAAAAAAGGAGTGAAGGTTCATTTTTTTTCTCATAAAGATATCTAGTTGTTCCAGCACTACTTATTAAAAAGACTTTTTCTCCCATTGAATTTTTTAAAAATTTAAAAATAAGCCAATGAACTCGATGGTGTGCATCTATTCCTCAGATTTCTGTTCTGTACAATTGACCCATTTGTCTATCCTTATGCCAATCACTAATTGCCTTATAGACTGTAGTTTTATAATGTGTATTGAAATTAGGAAGTGTGAATCCCCCAAATTTATTCCTCCTTCAGAATGCTTTGGCTATTCTAGGTACTTTGCATTTCTATACACATTTTAGAATTAGCTTGTAAATTTCTACAAAAAGGTTTTCTGAGAGTTTACTTGATAGTATTTGAATCTATGGCTCAAGATGGGGAGAAATGCAATCATTACAGTATTGAATCTTTGAATCCATGAACATGGTACACTTTAAAATTTACTGAAATCTTCTTTCTGTATTTTTAGATGTCTTGCACACCCTTTATTAAATTTATTTTTATGCACTTGGATTTTCTACTCTTATAAACGGTATTGTTTGTTTAATTTTATTTTCCTGTTATTTGTTGCTTGTGAATAGAAACACTTCCACATTTCCTTCTTGCTTTTTTATAAATTTCCTTGGATTTCTTTATATTCACAGTCATATCATGTGTAAATAAATATGGTTTTACTTCTTTTTATATAACTTTTATTTGTTTTTGTTTATTGTGCCTTCTATTTTTTTTCTTGCCTTATTCCCATGCAATGTTAGGCAGGCTTGGTGAGAGCAGAGATAGTTGCCTTGTTCTTGATATTAGGGGAAAGGTGTCCAATATTTCATACTAAGTTCAATGTACATAACACTTTATCAAGTTGAGAAAGGACCCTTCTGTTTCTAGCTTTCTGAGAGGTTTGTTTTTTAACTTGGATGGGTGTTGACCTTTATCAAATGCATTTTTTTTTTTTTAGTTTTTTTATTTTTGAGACAGAGAGGGACAGAGCATGAACGGGGAAGGGTCAGAGAGAGAGGGAGACACAGAATCGGAAGCAGGCTCCAGGTTCCGAGCCATCAGCCCAGAGCCCGATGCGGGGCTTGAACTCACGGACCGTGAGATCATGACCTGAGCTGAAGTCGGACGCTCAACTGACTGAGCCACCCAGGCGCCCCAAATGCATTTTCTATATCATATTGAGATGATCACATAATTTATCTCTTTTATTCTATTGACATGGTGAAGCATATTGATTGATTTTGTTAAGTAGGCTTCATGCCCAGTGTGGAGCCCAAAGTGGGGCTTTATCTCACAGCCATGAGATCAAGAATGAGCTGAGATCAAGAGTCAGTGCATAACCAACTGAGCCACAGGCACCCCTGCTGATAGATTTTTGAATGTTGACCTAGCCTTGCATTCCAGAGATAACACACCTTTGTCATGATATGTTATCCTATTTTAGTATTCTATTTTGTTCCTTTTAATAGCTTTTTGTTATGTGAGTTCTTTCTTAAGTAGTTGTTTATGGAATACAATATATTTCCTTAAGTTATCAGAATCTATCTTAAAAATATTTTATTGCTTCACAATTTCAGATATTTACAATAGTATGTTTTTCATTGCTACCTTCCTCTTTGTGGTCTTGTTACCATATACTATAATTTTATATATTCTATGCAACCCACGGTCTTTTGTATTATTTTCACTTTAAATAGACAATTGTCTTTAAGAAGATTTAATAATTTATGTGTACAGAAAAAAAGAAATCATTTTTAATAGACTTTTTAATTTTCTCTTACTGCTTTTTAGTTCTCCTTGTATGACTGGATTTCTATATGATGTCATTACTTTTAAGTCAATAGAAATTCTTTTAGCTTTTCTTATAAGACAGTTTTGCTGGAGATTAATTATTTCGGTTTTTGTGTATTTGAAAGTATCTTTACGCTCCCATTTATTTTTGAAACTGTTTTTGGCAGATAGCACTTTAAAGTTGTTATTCTATTGTATTCTGGCTTTTATTGTCTTTGATAAAATTCTTATCATTGTTCCCCTGTACATGGGATTTTTTTTCACTCTGGTTACCTTTAAGTTAATCTTTTTATCTTTGTTTATATACAGTGTGACTATACTATGCACGGGGTGAACTTCATCTTGCGTTGGAGTTCTCTAAGGTTTTTGGATCTGTAGTCTTATTGTCTTATTTATATATTGCTAGATTCTACTTGCTAAATCCCATCTGGATGTAATGTTCTTTGTAGAAAAGATTTTGATTTGGTTAAATTTATTTAAAAGACACAGGAATGTTAAGATTTTCTACTTGTTCTTGTATTCATTTCAAAAGAAGGATTTGTTCATTTCCTCCCAGTTATCGATATTTTTGGCATAATGTTAGTAATAATCTCTTACAAACTTTAATACCTTTAGCATCTTTGAAATTTCTCATTTTTCATTCCTGATATTAGCAAGTTGTCATTTTCTTCTTTTTTTATATTTTTATTTTTTTTTATTTATTATTATTTTTTTCAACGTTTATTTATTTTTGGGACAGAGAGAGACAGAGCATGAACGGGGGAAGGGCAGAGAGACAGGGAGACACAGAATCGGAAACAGGCTCCAGGCTCTGAGCCATCAGCCCAGAGCCCGACGCGGGGCTCGAACTCACGGACCGCAAGATCGTGACATGGCTGAAGTCGGACGCTTAACCAACTGCGCCACCCAGGCGCCCCCTTTTTTTATTTTTTAAAAAAATTTCTAATACTTATTTATTTTTGAGAGAGAGAGAGGGCAGGGGAGCAGAGAGAGAGGAGACACAGAATCCAAAGCAGGCTCCAGTCTCCAAGCTGTCAGCACAGAGCCTGATGCGGGGCTCGAACTCATGAACCATGAGATCATGACCTGAGTCGAAGTCAGATGCTTAACCGACTGAGCCACTCAGGTGCCCCCCTTTTTTAAAAAAAATTCTTGATCAATCTTTCTAAGGTCTTGTGTATTTAATCTTTTTAAAGAACAAATTTTTAGCTTTGTCAATTTTTATTGTTTATCTCTCTTTTTCATTTGTTTTGGCTCTTCATTTTAAAATGTCTACTTTCTTTAATTTGTTCTTATTCTTTCACTTAATTGAGTTAGTAACTTAGATCATTGATTCTTTTTTTTCTTTCATTCATTATATGTGGCTTTAAACTTGCAAGTTTACTAAGTACTGCTTATCTACATTACACAAAATTTGATATTTTGTGCTTTCTTCATCATTTAGTTAAAAATATTTTCTAATTTCTCTTTTGATTTCTTCTTTGATCTATGAGTTATATATCCTTGTGTTGTTTAGTTTATGGTTATAATTTTGTTTAGTTTACAGTTATAATTTTAATTTTGTTGTGTTCTAAGAATGTACTTGGTAGGATTTCAATACTTTAAAATGTGTTGGGGGTGGCGCGCCTGGGTGGCTCGGTTGAGTGTCTGACTTCGGCTCAGGTCATGATCTCGCAGCCTTGCATCGGACTCTGTGCTGACAGCTCCGAGCCTGGAGCCTGCTTTGGATTCTGTGTCTCCCTCTCTCAACCCCTTCACCGCTCATGCTCTGTCTCTCAAAGATGAATAAACGTTAAAAAAAATAATAAAAAATAAATAAATAAAATGTGTTGAGACTTAACTTGTTGTATGTCCTCAGTACAATTGGAAAGGCACTATGTACTGTAAATACAGGGAATAGCAGTTCATAAATACCATTAAGGCCAAGGTCATTAGTAGTGCTGTTCAACTATTCTATATCCTTAGTGCTACGATTTTATTACTGAGAGAAAAATGTCAAAACGTCCTATTATGACTACAGATTTATTTGTTAATCTTTTGTGTTATACCAGAATATACCAAAATATACCAAAATATATTGGGGATCCATATACTTTGAAAGTATATTAGCCAGAGCATATACATTTATGTTTGTTATGTCCATCTGAATTATCCCTTTTATCATTATAAAATAGCCTCCATTATATCTTTCATTGCCCTTTCTTTTTGATGTTAATGAAACTACAGTAGTGTTCTAGTGATCAGTGTTATTGGAATCACACTGAGTCTGTAGATCAAGCTGGAAAGAATTGACAACGATATTGACTATTTCAGTTAATGAACATAGACTATCTCTCCATTTATATAGACCTTTGACTTCTTTTATCAGTGTTTTGTAGTTCTTAGCATACAGATCCAAAACTTATTTTGTTAGATTTATACCCACATATTGCACTGGGGAACGTTTATTTATTATTATTTTTTGTCAGTTGTACTTTATTTTTACCTTCTAATTACAATGGCTTCTTGCTAGAATATAGGAAAGCAATAGACTTTTATAGAGTTGAGCCTTATTATTTTCAGATTCCATATTTGCAAATCTGTCTACTCACCGAAGCTAACTGGTAATCCCCAAATCAATACTGTCAGTGCTTTGACAACCATCCATGGATATGTAGAAAGCAGCAAAAAATTTGAGTCACCTAATACGCACATTCCCAGCTGAGGTGAAACAAGGTGACCCTTACCCTTCCTACTGAAGCTCCTGTATTATGAATAAGTGCTCTTTTTGCGATCTATTTACTGCTACTTTTCCTTTTGCATTTCTGTGCTTTTTTGTGGGTGATTTCCCTGTTTAAAACGACACCTAAGTGTAGAGTGATGTGCTGTCTAGTGTTCATAGTGTATTAGATGAGATTCGTTTAGGCATGAGTTATATTGTTGGTGGCTTCAATTTCAGTGTTGAACAATAACATGGTACATCTAGAGAAATAGAAGAGGACACTCACCGATTCTGTATTTGAGGTGGTAGAGGAAAGTACTCAAGTATCAACTCTAGTATGTGATGAAACTATGGAAAAGATAGAATGTCAGCTAAATTTCTGGATTCATGAGACGATGACTGATTAAAAAAAATGTAGTGGAACTGCACTTTTATGAGGTTAACAGCCAAGGAAATTTATGATCACATTGCTTAAAGTCAGGAAAATGGCAAACCCTCATTGGTAAGTTTTTAATTGTAAAGAAATGTTAGATGTAATTAAATATTTGCAACTTTACTCTTTTTAATTAAAAAAAATTTTAATGTTTATTTATTTTTGAGAGACAGAGAGAGAGACAGAGTGTAAGCAGGGAGGGGGAGGCAGAGAGAGAAGGAGACACAGAATCTGAAGCAGGCTCCGGGCTCTGAGCTGTCAGCACAGAGCCCATGCGGGGCTTGAACTCACGGACTGCGAGATAATGACCTGAGCCGAAATCGTATGCTTAACCGACTGAGCCCCAATATTTGTAAGTTTATATATATGAAGTTAGGTGTCTTTAAATAGAAACACATACAAAACAAGGTAATCTATTGATCAGTTGACAAAAATGCGACCAGAGGCTTGTAGGAATCCAACTCTGCATTTTCCCCTCAGTATTTGCCCATTCAGTTCATTATGACTTTATAGAAGACCACTACCGTGAACAATAAGAACCAACTGTATATGAACCTTGTATTCTACAACTGTGCTATAATCACTTATTCATTCCATGAATTTTATTTGTAGATTTGGGGGATTTTCAATCTCGACAACCATGTTAATTGTGAATAAAGGCAGTTTCCTTCCTTTCCAATTTGTATAGCTCTTTTCCTTTTTCTTGTCTTACCGCACTAAGAATTCCAGTACAGTCTTGAATACAAGTAGTGAGAGAGGACCTCTTTGCCTTATTCCCAATTTTACCAGGAAAGCATGATGTCAACTGTTGGGTTTTACAGATTCAAATCTGTTGGGTTTTACAGATTTTTTTTAAATAAAATCGAGGAAGTTTTCCTTTATGCTTAGTTTGTAGAGGCTTATTATCATAAATAGGTATGAGATCTTATCAAATACGTCTTGTATGTCAATTAATGTAATCACACTTTTCTTCCATCGCCCGTCAGTATGATGGATTATATTAATACGAATATTGAACCAGCCTTGCATATTAGGAATCAATCCTACTTAGTCTTGGTGTACAATTTCATACATTTTGTTTTATACATAATTGGATTTGATTTGCAAATACTTTCTTGAGGATTTTTGCATCTATGGTCAAGAGAGAAATTGATCTATAGTTTTCCTTTTAACGTGTGTTTTCAGTTTTGGAAGTTTGTATTGACATATGTCCAAGCTCACCTCTCTTTCCCTCGGCTGGGTTGAGTTGTTGATCAGGTTATGAGAGGCATTATCCCATTGTTAATGTGTTATTGATTTCCTATCATTCCTTGATTTTTTTTCTTAGAGTTTCCATCTCCCTGCTTATATTACCCATTTTTTCTTTCACATCGTCTGCTTTTTCCATTAAATCCTTTATGTATTAATTATAGCTATTTAAATTGCCTATCTGATAATTCCAACATCTATGTCATTTCTGAGTTTTGTTTGAATCATCATTTTGTCTTTCTAGGCAGTTTTTTTTTTTCCTTATTTTTTGGTGGGCCTTGTAGTTTACTGTTGCTAACCAGACATGTTGTGTTGGGTAATAGCAATGGAGGTAGTTAGGAATTTACTGTGAGGATTTATGGTAACTTGGTTAGGAGTCAAGCTGGATTTACTATTTGTTGTAACTATAGGTGCAAGAGTTTTCAAATTCCTCTAGTGTTATTTTGTCTTTCCTCTTGACCTTGGGCTTTTCTAAGTATTCATCTTCAGGGAAAGCACTTTCAGTCGTAATTCAGGTATTACACTGGCACCCTGTCGTAATGTGTGGAAGAGAAAGGGTGTTCTGTAATACGATTGAATTTATGTATTTTAGTGGGCCTCTGTCTTGGGTCCCATGTCTTCTCCAGTGCTATAGCATCCCCCCCCACTTTATGTTCACTGCTGTCTTCCCTATGGTATTTCCAACCTATTAACTTGAAGCATGGACCCCTGTTGACTCTGTTTTCCATTTTTTTTGTTTTCCATAGGTGAGATGGGTTAGAGAGAGAATGCTTTGCCTCCAACTGGGGTATGGCTCCAACAAGCCTTTTCCCTTGGAAAAGGCATTTGGTATAGAGATGCCTCTGAGGGTGTTTCCTGTGATTACTCTTTCCCTCTCCTTATCCAAACCATGAAGAGCACCTGGGTGGCTCAGTCAGTTAAGCGTCTGGCTCTTGGTTTCAGCTCAGCTCATGATCTCATGATTTGTGAGTTTGAGCCCTGCATCAGGCTCTGCACTCAGTGTGTGCAGAGCCTGCTCAGGATTCTCTCTCTTCCTCTCTCTGCCCCTCCCTGGCTCATGCTGTCTCTGTCTCTCTCAAAATAAATAAATAAACTAAACACACACACACACACACACACACATGAAAGGATCTTTCTTAGATCTTCGCTGTGAGAACCTGGTGGGATATTCCTTCAGTAAAAGCCCAGGAATGTGTGGGGCCACCTCTCAGACTGTGGTCCCTAGGAGTTTCTCTCAGACTAGTCCACAATTTGCCTGCACCTGAGCTTGTTAATAGCTGTCACAGCTTCTGCTCCAGGTATGCAGAGCTCAGCTGTGTCTTTCTACATGAGACTCTGACTCTAGATTTTTGGGTAATGGTTTGACCCAGCAGCCTCAGTTCTCTGACAGATCCAAGAAGAATCACTGATTTTTAATTTGTCCCATCCTTTCTTGTCTTAAGAACGGAAGTGATGATTCTCAAGCTCTTTACATGTCAGAGCTGAAGCCAGAAGGTCTCATGTGTTTTTTCCCAGTGGTAGAATTCCAATTTGACTTCTGTTAGAGTTTTCATTTCTCCAAAGAAATTCCACATGCGTTATTTCATTCCATCCGTATTTTCCTGTTGTTTCTTTGCATGTTTATAATAGCTACCGTAAGTCCTTATGTGCTCATTCTAATAACCATCTATCACCTCTTCTATTAACCCTTCCCCCCTTTTTATTATGGATCACATTTCCCTAATTCTTTGCAGATCTAGGAATTGATTTTTGCTTAATCGAGATTGAGTGTGATGTGTTATAGAGACTCTGGATTGTGTTATTTTCCTGTAAATGTTTTCGTTTATTTGCTTGTGTTTTTTTTTTTTTTTCTGATAGGAGGTTACAAAACCAACATTTCAACTTGATTTGGAAGAATTTTAAGGTTTTTGTTAATACAGGTGTCTTTTCATTTTCTCCTATTCTTGGAGCAGGGGTCAACAAACTTTTTCTGTAAACATAAAGATAGTAAATATTTTATGCGTTGTGGGCCAAATGGTCCCTTTGCGGCTACTCAACTCTGCAATTGTAGTGTGAAAGCAACCATAAGTAATAAACACGTGAATGAGCATGTCAAGATTTGGGCCTCACCTATACAGATTTGGCCCATGGGCCATAGTTTGCTGACAGCATAGTCATTAGTCTTATCCAAAGATAAGACTTATCCAAAGATAAGACATGATCACTATTTTTACTAAGAAGCCCACTCTATTTACAATTTCCTCTACCTGACAAGTCCTCGACTCCAAACTCTCCAGCACCAGACAGTTCCCAAAATCTCTATCAAGTTATTTATTTAGCTTTCCAAATGCAGTTCTGTCATGGGCTCTTTGGCATTACTGTCCTGAACGGAATAGTTTAGGTATCGGTGAGGAGACTTTTTAGACAAATGTTAGGGGTCCCTCACCCATCTTCAGGGATTTCCCACCCCTCCCCCCTCCATTTCTGGGAGCTATGACAATCCTGAAGCTGATGTGTTTGTTTTTCTTTTCCAGACCGATAAGACCATCTCTTCTCCTGGTATTCTGCTTTTCTGTGTGCAGATGAGAAGAGGGAGGGGTCTTCAGGGAAAGAGCTCACTTGATTTTCTTCTTCAGTTTCACATTTCTTCTCCCGTTCAGTTTCTGCCATCTTTGAGTTGTTATGCAACTCTTTCCAAGAGCTAATGCTTATATTTTGTATCATTGTTATTGGCAGGAAGGAGGGGGGTCTCAGAAAGTGGCTCTTAGAGCAGGTAGAAAGTTTTATGCCAGTGAGATCTCATAGGTTGGCATGAGCTATCTGATAGATGGATTCAGAAACCTGATGACATCAGGCAGATCCGTTAATATTAATCAATCACACAACTGACATACAAAACCGGAAAGCCATTTTATCAGTTTCCCAAGATAAATAAATAGGACTTGGGCCAGAATCCTCATGGCGACATGGTCAGCAACTTCTTTTTCCTGTAGGCAGATCTACACGGGAAGTCAAATTACAACCAGGGTTTTTGTTTGTTGAGCATGAAATCAGAAAAAGAGAAGTTGGTTGGATGCTTAATGGAATCAAGCTAATATAGCCTCAGGTGGACACCTCCACAACGTAGAAAACTTGGCAATGGAACCGGTCTCCCCCAACTTCATTGACTGAGTTTTTCCTTTTTTTCTAACAGCACATGTTTATCTCTGTGTCTCTCTTTCTTCCTGGACGTCCATGGCTGTCCGACACCCCTATCCAATGGCAGTATTCTTTAGTAAGAATGCTAATAATGTTAACATGACTTCATATTGTACTGGCCTCAACACTATCCTCTTTCTTGTGACTTCTCATCTCTCTACTTGAATCCTATGTTAATTCATTCAAAGTTTAATCCTAAGAGATATATCCTATTTCTTTAAGGTTAACATTTTGGAGAAGGTCCTCCAACATTTCCCAAGCGGAGACGATAGTATTTACCACTTTGGGTTTGAAGATTAAATGGGGCAACATATGTAATGCTTCTGGCACTTACTTGATAAGCATTAAAAAAAAATCCTTTCATTTCCTTCCTCTTACTTAATGAAAACAGGTGTTGAAGAAAACCCATCCATTTTCTCTTGTATGTTCCCCATATGATAATAGTTTTCTTAAGTTCTTGCTGGCCAGGAAACCAAGGGTCCTGAAAGCATTTTTCAGTCACAGCCTGGAGAGAGATTAAAAGACAAAACGAAACAAAAACTTTAAGGCTTTTAATTACTGACTCTTACTCATGAGACACCAGTAAATCAGAACTTACTCCCCTAAGTAAAGATCAGTATTAAAACATCAAATGTTCTGACTTCTGTCAATCATTAGGAGATTGAAAGAACAAGCCCAGAATCTCATTAGGTATCTTGGTGCACGCTTGGTGAATTTAGAAACTGGGCAGTTGGGTGCCTGGGTGGCTCAGTTGGATACATGTCTGACTGTGGCTCAGGCTCAGCCATTCTATACCCATTGAGATTTACCCATAATGGTTAAATGTCAGCTGTGTGGAAAACACTAGGGTCATCATTTTAAACATCTTCATGGTTCCATGAATCTGGTTCTCCTTTCCAGATGAGGAAACTGGTACAGAGAGTGGACTCTACATGTGTTTGAACAAATGTGGGTGAGAGGGGGTGCACCTGGGTGGTTCAGCCGGTTAGGCGTCAGACTTTGGCTCAGGTCATGAGTTTGAGCCTCACGTGACAGCACAGAGCCTGCTTGGGATTCTCTCTCTCCCTCTCTCTCTGTCCCTCCCCTGCTCGTGCTCTCTCTCTCTCTCTCTCAAAATCAATAAACATTAAAAATAAAATAAAATGTAAAGAAGTGATGTTTATAGTGAAGATTTGGGGATCTGCAGCAGATTTGGAGTCACATGGGAAGAGGAAAGTTTTTGGTGATGCCCAGAAAAAACAAAGGCCATATCCACTTTTCTACCAGCAGAGATACAGTTCAAGTTGAATTTGGGTCGTTTCCAAGCCCGTGCAATTACTATTTATACCAAAAAAAGCCCCCCAAAACCAAAAAACCAAAAAAAAACCAAAAAATGCTTTTTTAGAAAAGCATTGTGGCGAATGGAAAAAGCGTGGAAGGAAGAGCCAGGAAACACTGAACAAGTTCAAGTCGTAGACCTTTACTGGGCCTCAGTTTCCTCATCCGCCAAAGACGGGCATTAGCCCAGCTGATGAGTTCGGTCGAAGAGTTCAGGATTCCACGCCTTGATCGCATCCGTTATTCTCTCCTGGCCCGCGTTCCCAGCTGCGTTCTAGTGGAACAGATTGACATCGGCAATCAGAGTCAAATTCCCATTTAAAACACACATCTTGTTATTTTCGTACCAATTACAAGGTTATGGATCATGCTTAAAGGTGTTTAATATGCTGTAATGTTTAGACACACTTGGCTCCAACATTTATGGGGGCTGTTTGTAGCAACAAGCGGCATGCTCTCACTCCCGAAGTATGCGAGCCTGCTGTAAAAACAGTGTAGATGGACTGGAAAGAGAGAAACTCAAACCAGCTACGGAGAAGGGCAACAAGTATTTTTGGCAGCCCCGTGGTTTTACCTGCTGACTAATCTCCCAGCAGCCAGGACCTGCTTTTATGGGTGCGGATTTTGTTGTTGCTTTTTGCTTTGCTGCCATCGCTGGTGTGGAGCATTTGTGAAAATGGCAGGAGGGTTTTTCTAGTCTCGTTTGGCCATGCGTTGTCCGGGAGTCAGGGGTGTGCACTGTTTTTGAAGAAATGAGACCACAATTCTACGAGAGTGTTCTTGTTTACCTCTTCTCATCCTATCAAGGTAACGGGTGACGTCTCAGGTGATGGGAAAGTGTCCAAAGACTCTGGGTGATGCAGTGGTAACGGGAGGGAGTGGTGGCCTGATGTCCAGACATTGTTATTGTGTTCGAATCCAGACAGCTTGTATTTTGTGGTCCTGAGGCCAGCCCCGTATGCCTCCAAAGCCTCTATTCAAATATTCCATTTTTAAAAAAATTTTTTTAACATTTATTTATTTTTGAGACAGAGAGAGACAGAGCATGAACGGGGGAGGGGCAGAGAGAGAGGGAGACACAGAATCGGAAGCAGGATCCAGGCTCTGAGCCATCAGCCCAGAGCCCAATGTGGGGCTCGAACTCACGGACCGCGAGATTGTGACCTGAGCCGAAGTCGGACGCTCAACCGACTGAGCCACCCAGGCGCCCCTCCATTTTTTTTTAAGTTTAATTATTTATCTTGAAAGAGACTGAGACAGTGCGAGTGGGGGGAGGGCAGAGGGAGAGGTGAGAGAGAGAATCCCAAGGAGGCTCCACGCTGCCGGTACAGGGCACGACGCGGGGCTCGAACCCACGAAGCCGCGAGATCATGACCTGAGCAAAAACCAAGAGTCCGAGGCTTAACTGACTGAGCCACCCAGGCGCCCCTCAGATGTTCTCTTAAATACTGAGAGGGAAGGGGAATGTATAGTGTATTTAAGAACCAGACTCCTGGCTGAAACCAAGTTTTGTCACTTAAGTTGGGAGAAGGGGTTTGCAAAGAACCCCTACAACAGTCAGTTCGTGGGCATTGAGTGTGTCAGAAGAGTCCCGTGCACGCTCCTTTAAGCTCCCTCTTAAAAATAAAATAAAATAAAAAAGAAGGAAAGAACGAAAAGAAAACCCTTCAATGCCTCTGTTGCAGGTTTTTGAACTGAAGACGCTGTGTTGACAGACAAGCACCTGGACTTAGGGGTCTAGTTCAACAAACTTAAATGTAAAAAATACCTCCCAAACCCCCAAACGCTAAAACATATAAAGTATCAAAAAATTGACAGGGCTATTGAAGGTGAGGAAGATTGGAGGAAGAAGAAGAAGTCAGCCTTCACATCCAGGGTTCAGTTTAGTTCAGTTATATTTTGCGAGCACCCTTGCAAGGATCGTGCTAGGCGCTGGGGGTGCAAAGCCAAATGAGATAGAATTCCGCCCTTAAAAAGTTTCCCTCTGAAGCAAGCATCCGCAAACTGCTGCCCGAAGGGCCAAATGGCCTGTTTCTGTACTGCCAGTGAACCAAAAATAGGTTTTACATTTTTAAAAGGTGGTGAAAAAAAAGAAAAACCCGACAACTAAGAATAATCAAATACAAAAGGTAAATGGAAAAGACTGTGCAAAACCGTATGTGGTCTGCAACGTCTAAAATATTTACGTCTGGCCCTTTTACAGGAAAAGCTTGCCCACCTCTGTTCCACGGGAAAGTGAGATCACTGTGCGTGAATTACAATCAAAGTGACAAGGGCCGGGATGGGGTAAACGTGTGGTTTATCAGGTTAGAGAAGCATCCAACCCTGAGTTGAGGAATCCGTGGAGACTTCTTGGAGGCAGCAGGATCTACAGCATGGGTAGAAATGAAACATGGTGGGCCCGAAGAGGGGATATTCCAGGCAGAAGGGACAGCATGGTCTAGGTATGGAGAGGAGTTTTGTGTGATGGAGACCAGGTTGGAAAATGAGGAGTCAGAAGAGATAAGGCTAAGTACTGAGGTAGGAAGTGGGGTTTCGTCTCCTTTCCTAAGTAGGGGGCTGTATCTACCGTAAGTCGGCTCAGTTCTTTGAGGGCTCCACCCCATCTCATGGCCCGGGAGCGATCAAAGCACATCTCTTGCCATGACTTCAAGGGAACGCATGGAAAACAGCATAAAGATGACCTAGGAAAGTGGGTCTGTAGATTAAGGCATTGAGTGTCCTTCAGTCTGGAACAGGCACTGGAAGTTTGGAGAACTTTCCCTCTATTGTTATCGGACCACCACCCAGGCTCCAAGGCTGCCAGAGCCCTGAGTCGTCACAGATTTCGTTTCCCCCTACCTCCCAAACGTTAAACCTCAACCAGCCTCTCTTCCCTCAGCCTCTCCCTGGGAACTCAGAAACCTCTCCTTTTTAACCCCTCAAAATACAAAGATCTGGTAAAAACCTCTTTTCTGGACAGAGGAGCTCCCCCATTACATTGTCCGTCATCAACCCAAAGAGGCTTTGGCTTACAGGTTCCACTGGAAATACTAAAAGGTGAACACATTTGGAAGATTTGTAGCAAATCCCCATTCCGTGGTGACCCACTTTGGTGTCCAAAAAGTACAGCTTTATTTTCTGTAATCCCACTGGACATGTGACTCCCAGGCTCGTCTGCCAATTTATGGTGGAAATTTTTATTTTTATTTTTTTTAACGTTTTATTTATTTTTGAGACAGAGAGAGACAGAGCATGAATGGGGGAGGGGCAGAGAGAGAGGGAGACACAGAATCCAAAACAGGCTCCAGGCTCTGAGCTGTCGGCACAGAGCCCGACGCGGGGCTCGAATTCACAGACCGCGAGATCGTGACCTCAGCTGAAGTCGGCCGCTTAACCGACTGAGCCACCCAGGCGCCCCTATGGTGGAAATTTTGAAGGAAACGAATGCACTTTTGGAACTGCATGGGGTCAGCCTATGAATTCACCTTGATCCGTTCAGTATTTCACGTGCTCTGTTGAGAATCCTCTCCCTCCGCTTTTCCTGGGGGCCATGATCTACATTCTGACGATTTTCACGGCATGAGAAAAGAGACGGGCTCACGGCCACCAGCATTCACCTGTGGGCCTTGGTGGAGATGTACCAACTGTCATTAGTCTTTGGTTGTCACTACCCGCTCTTGTACCTCGCCCCTCCCCCCCAATGCCACCCTGAAGGTCACTCTCTTCCTGACCACAAAGGTCTGCTCTCAGCCAGTTCTGAGCCACCCTTAGGAACACAAAATGTTGAATGTTCTCTAAGGCCTTATAGGAATGTCTCAGGCCCACTCTGCTTAGAGACATCTGATGACCACTGCTTGCCTGTTGCTTTTGTAAGTGAGCTAAAATTTACACAACGTAAATTCAACCGTAACCATTTAGAAGTGTACATTTCAGTGGCCTTTAGTGCATTAACGAGGTTGTGCAACCCTCACGTTTGTCTAGTGCCAAGACATTGGCACCCCCGCAAAGGGAACCCCGCACCCTTTAAGCAATCATTTCCCACTCCACCCTTCCCCCAGCTCCCCATCTTCATTCTGTCTCCACGAACGGACCAGCTTTGCGTGCTTCATGTAAAGGAAACCATGCGTGTGATGTTTTGTGTATGTCGTTGACTCTGCATAAGGGTTTAGGTTCACACGTTGTAGCATGTCTCAGTAATTTATTCCTTTTCATGAATGAGTAATATCTGATCGTATGGATATGCCATATTTTGTTTGACTGGCATCCGGGCTGTTTCCACTTTGGGGCTATTGTGAATTACGTTGCTATAAACACACACGTACACGTATCGGTTTGAGCACCAGTTTCCAATTCTGGTGGGGGTGCATCAGGAGAGGAGTTGCTCGGTCATATGGTAATTCTGCGCTTAAATTTTTGAAGAGTGGCTCCACTGCTGTGCCCAGCAGCTACACGATTTATATTCTGCTGCTGCTTTTGCAGCCTTCAAGATACCGTGATGGAGAAGACGTCTCTTCTAATCTGCTGCCTCCTTGAGCGGGATCAGGAATTGAGACCCAAGCACCTTCTGTTTTGTGAATCCCACAGATCCATGCGTCCCTTGCTTTCAGGACCCAGAAGTTCAGTAAGGGACAGGAGGGGCCCAGTACACACCACGGGGGCACACCAGCATTTGCACGCTAGTCCTATTCTTTGCAGTTCTGGGATCATTAGGTCATTGTGCCTTCTTTCCGGCTCTATTCTTTATGATATAAACTTCATGCTACATGTATCCCAGTTGGAGCCTCATTCTTTTGGCACTCAAAAACTTGCCTCCAGGGGCGCCTGGGTGGCACAGTCGGTTAAGCGGCCGACTTAAGTTCAGGTCACGATCTCGTGACCCGTGAGTTCGAGCCCCGCGTCGGGCTCTGGGCTGATGGCTCAGAGCCTGGAGCCTGTTTCCGATTCTGTGTCTCCCTCTCTCTCTGCCCCTCCCCCGTTCATGCTCTGTCTCTCTCTGTCCCCAAAATAAATAAACATTGAAAAAGAATTTATAAAAAAAAACAAAAAAAAACTTGCCTCCAAAAAAAACCCCCAAATTGTGTAAGGAAAAGCTTTCGCTTTCAAGACTTGATCTCGCCTAGCAGGGTCAAGAGTATCTTGTGATTTCAGGGGCGCCTGCGGGGCTCAGTCGGTTAAGTGTCTGACTTGGGCTTAGGTCAGGATCTCATGGTTCGTAGGTTTGAGCCCCGTGTTGGGCTCTGTGCTGACAGTTTGGAGCCTGGAGCCTGCTTTGATTCTCTGTCTCCTTCTCTCTCTGCCCCTCGCCTACCCGTCACTCTGTCTCTCTATCAGAAATAAAGAAACATTAAAAATTAAAAAAAAAAGAGTAGTTGTAGATTTTTACTGCCGGGATTGGATTAGAATCAATCCTTCTGTGGACAGCTAGAAAAGCTGGACAAAATTAAAGAGGAAATTCTTCTTGAAATCAACAGGGAGATGATAAGGGAGTGGATAATTATTGAGCCAGGATTAGAGTATGGTGAACTTGGAATTGGGAGCCACTTTTCACCTGCGGTTGTTTGTTGATTCCCAAGGAAGCAGCTGAGAGGCTGAGTTGCTGAGCAGTGACTTTGATAGCCTCGTGAGCTAAGAGAACAGGAACTGGCACTCCAGGCCTAAGGCAGAGTGCATTACAGAATGAAGCCCTTCATTTGGTTTGGATGCCATTGGCTTTATCCATAGAGAAGGCACGAGCCAGAAATAGACAAGCTCTCCCGAGGACCTCACCACAACTTCAAGGCATCTCAGTTCTTGAAATGAGACGGTAGTAATTTGGGATTGGTAGCACTGCCTGTGAGCTGGAAGACACAGCTCTTCAGAAGACAACATCTTCCTACAAACTATTTTGCAAATAAAATATCCAGTGTGCACATGCACGCACACTCATACAGGCACACAAGGAAAGCAAGATGGTATTTTATTTTCTACTAAGAGTATATTTATTATATATTATATAGTATATAATATTATATATTGTGAGTATATTTACAATATACTTATTGTAAATATGTATAGTATTATATATTATAATATCTAATATCACATTATATTGTATATATACAATTGTATATAAATTATATATATAGTATGTGCATTGTATACATATTATATTATTATATTTTATATATTATATTATATTATGTATATTTTATACATATATAATGTGCATACTATATATATAACGTATATATATGTATGTAAGCTAGATAATATGTAAACCAGATCTTCCCATGCTTACACATACACATACACACCAACCAACCAATCAAACAAACAAACCAAAAAACCTTGAATTTTGACTGTGGTTGCATCTAATTATTAAATTAATTTGGGGGAGAATTGACATATTTGACATATTTGACATATTTATAATATTATGTTTTCCAATCCATGAACATAGTATAGCCTCCATTTATTTCAGTAATGTTATATATAGCATTATCAAGAAGAAATATAATGTGGACCACAAATGCCACTCACATATTAATCTTAATTTCTTAGGAGCCATATTTTTTAAAAAAGGAAAAAAAAACAGGTAAAATTAATTTTAATACTATTTTTGTTTAACCTGATATGTCCAAAGTAAAGGTTCAACATGCAACTAACATTTAAAATTATTAAAGAGACAGTTTATATTATGTTTTGCATACTAAATCTTCAAAATTCTGTGTGTATTTTGCATTTATAGCACGCCTAAGTTTGAACTAGCCACACTGTGATACTCAATGATGGCTAGTGATACTGCATTGGGCAATGTGGTTCTATAGCTTTCAGTGTAGGGAAAATTATATATATTTGGTAGATTTGACTTCATGATGTTTGACTTTTTTGGACACAATTGTAAATTATATCTGATTTTTCATTTTATTTTTTTTTACTTGTTTGTTAATGATGCATAAAAATGTAGTAGATTTTTGTATGTTGGCCTTGTATCTAGTCACTAGCTAAATGTACTTGTTACTTCCAATGGTTTGGAGATGATTTCTTGTATAATAAGCACTTTAATAGGACAATTAATCTTTCTTTTTCTTTAAACATGTTTCCCGTGTATATGACATAGACTAAAGATGCCCTTTTTTTTTCGGTGGGATAAGTAGCTATGTTCTCAGGGATTTTAGTGTGAGATGGCTCAGAATTGTTTCTTGAAAAGCATTATTTCTTTCTGGATTGGGTTGTACCCTTAAAAATGTGGGAAACGTTAATTCTATGTTTTCCAATTGGCTGGTCATGGATTTTGTTTTCTCCTCCATATGAGATCTTTTTTCCTCTCATTTCACCCTCATTTTGAAATATGAAGGCAAAGTTTCATTGAACAGTTTCGGGAAGCCATACAAAATATAATAATATTGGCCACGAACATTCATTTCACAAGCCCACAGTCTTTCATCAAGGCACACGCTTTTGAACAGCTTTTTCAACCATAGTGCTGAAGTGAGATAAGCAAGCACAAGTCTTGCCTTGGAAAGCCATCTCCTTTGCAACTCATGATAAAAATTGTTGTCTTATTAATTTCAGTATCATTGGGCAGAGAGACACTGTGCATAAGTGCATAAAGATAATTAAGGATTACTACTCTGGACAAACTTAAAAAAACACGCACAATATTATAAAATATTTTTAAACACGTTACATAATTTTAGAAGGTCTTTGACAGGCCATATTAAACTTCAGGTGACCTTTTATTGATGATTCACATCACTCTTATGAATTACAGTAATTGTTCCATGTTGGAAATCAGGTTCGCTCTCGGGGGAAATTGGAATATATAAACCTGTTTTTTCTTTTGTTAAATTAATCCAGACTGCCGTAATGTTTAAAGTTTAGTTTCCAGATTGCTTTTCTTCAATCCTATTTCCTCCCTTGTTTTAAACTGTTCGAATCACATCTTGCTTCCGTTAGCTCTCCATCCCCGCACCTTCAGCAGTACTCTATGAGTCAAGAAAGAACATGAAGGTGGGAAATCAATAGAAGAGATAAAGTAGAGATCTAGGAGCAGTGCTTTTCTAAATTCTAGTAGAGCTAAAATGCAATTAGGTAATGGGTCCGTGTGGGACGGACGCAGTAGAACTTGACTTCCTCAGCACGACACTTAGAAGCGAAAGTTACTGCAATTCCGTTTCCTCCCATTACTTTGGGCGCATCATTTCACGTGTCTGTTGCACAGACTGTTTGCTCAACGGGTAGCACTTGGAAAGCTTTACAGATGCTTGCCCTAGTATTTCCGTCTCTTGCTCTTACCCACTTTCAAGGAAATATAGCATTATGGCCTTGTTCTGGGAGAAGAAATGGAAGAAAAGTAAGCAGAGAAATAGGAAATCTTCTCTCAGTGCAAGGGCTTCAAAGCACGCGTGTCGTTCAAGGGATAGAAAGGGTTTGTTACAAAGACAAAATATTTGGTAGAAAAACTCATGGTCTTTCCTGTTTCTGTGGTTCTTTTTCCCCTCCCTTTCGGATTAGGAAATCAAACCCTGGACTGGGGCGAGGCACGAGGGAAGGGCACTGGGAGGTAAAGAGCCAGGAACAAGTGTGCCTCCTGACATCTGGTGATAGACACCCGAGAGGGAGCTGCATCTGAGACAGTGCCATTGTGCCAAGATGGCGAACCTTAACTCATGTAATCTTCATAAAAGCCCAGAAAATGGATGTTGTTTTTGTTACTTCTCTTTTATAGAGAAGAAAACAGCATGCGGAAATTAAATAACTGACCAAAATCCATGCAGTGGTGGAGACAGGATTTGACCCCACATCTACCTGCAATCAGAGACTATACTCCAAAGCAAGGTGCCTTAGACGTTTGACTTTTGATCCTAAACCCCCTGTATAGGAATGAGTTATTGAACTTTGTCGCTTCCTCGGTACCTAAGGCAAAAATATGAATCATCTGCACAATCGAAGACGCTTACGTTAAGTATCTTTCTTGAAAGAGAACAAAACTCATCCCATCCGTTCAGATTACGATTGTGTAGAACAGTGCGATCACCTTGGCTTTATGGTTTAATTATTGCTCTCTGTGCTAATAAATTCCTACCCTGTAACATCGTAAGTGGGATCGTTCAGGCCATACAGTTGTAAACAGCTACCAAAGCCTTTTAATTACATAACACCATTCACTGCCTGCTGTCTCACAACAGAAACGCACGTGAGTTGATCAGAAATAGAAACGACTGTGAGTCACGGGTTAAGTGAACACAACAGTGGCTTGAAGGAGACAGAAATGTCCTCTTTCCAAGAAGAGCCCAGAGGCACATAACTCAGGAATGGCAGGGCAGCTCTGTGTCACAAAGTCCTCGGAGACCCACGTTGCTTTCTGCTCACTGCTCAGCCAGCCATTCCTGGGGCACTGCTCCATCTCATGGTGCGAAACAACATGCGTATTCCAGGCCGCAGGTAGACGGAGCAAAGGGGGCAGAGGGACTAACCAACTGCCTCTTAAAGAAGGCTCTCCAATATGGCCGTGCAGCCCTTCGCGTCTCATCCCCTTGGCCACAAATTGGCCCCAGGAACGCACCAAGGTGTAAGCTAAGCTGGGAAAGATACTCTCCGGGCAGCTGGGAATTCTGCGGTGATGGGGAAGGAAGGAGAGAAAGGAAGAAAGGGAGGAAAGAAGCCGAGTCTCAGGTGCCACATACTACTCTGTGTGCATACATTCCACCACAAAACCTGAGTCCCAAGCCCAGGAGTGTGTTCCCCTAAAGCAGTTAAGGAATTCCAATCTCAATCTCCAAAACAGAATGCACAGAGCTGCTAAGTCCACAGCTGATCTCAGTGCCTGGATCTGTCTTAGCATTTACTTAATCGTATATTAGGGAACAAGGAATGAGGACTAGACTGTGTTGCCAAAGAACGTATGTGTACACACACACATTCACATGCACATACACACATGTTTATATCATATGTTCATACAATATCTATACATTATATATAACATATATATATAACTTAAAAAATTTTTTTTTAACATTTATTTTTGAGAAGAGAGAGACAGAGCATGAGCGGGGAAGGAGAGAGAAAGAGGGAGACACAGAATCCGAAACAGGCTCCAGGTTCTGAGCTGTCAGCACAGAGCCGGCCACGGGGCTCGAACCCACGGGCCATGAGATCATGACCTGAGCTGAAGTCGGACACTTAATTGACTGAGCCACCCAGGCGTCCCTATATATAACTTTATATATAATATATAAATGCCTGTATCTACATATTACATAACTATGTAGATATTTATATATTGAATTTTTGACATTGGTAAGTATATAACACAATATGGAAGTACCTAAAACATAAATGAATAGTTCGATGAATTATTAGAAAGTCAGCACCCATGTACCCATCCCCCAGGTCAAGCAATAGAACAGTGCCAGCCCCTAGGAGCTCCTACATGCCTTCTACCCCATTAAACCCCTGTCCTCCTTAAAGAGAGCCACAAATCTGACACTTAGGATGATTCATACAGTATTATGTTTTGAGATAGAAGACCTGAATGCTAATCCTATTGACGCCTCTAATTTGTGTGATTTTCGGCAGACCACTGAATCTTCCATGTATGTATAGATGTATTGGAAATTCTCATTTTGTATCATAAATATTGAATATGTTTGCACGTCTGTGTGTGTGTATGTGTGTGTGTGTGATGAAAATCTCCAATGACATGGCATTTAAGATTATTTCTAGCTTTTAAAAAAAAATTGTATTTATTTTTGAGAGAGAGACAGAGCATGAATGAGGAAGGAGCAGAGAGAGAGAGAGGAGACAGAATTTGAAGCAGGCTGCAGGCTCTGAGCTGTCTGCACGGAACCTGATGCGGGGCTCAAACTCACAAATCGAGAGATCCTGCCAAAGTTGGATGCTTAACCGACTGAGCCACCCAGGTGCCTGACATTATTTCTGGTTTTTTAAAGTTTGCCTTCTGTATATGGATCAATAATTACTTGCTTTTTGTTCGTTTTGTTTTTTAATCCTTATATACTCTTCCTGATAACTTTTGGTTTCTTAAAACACACACACACACACACACACACACACACACACACCAAAAACCTAACCACTTAAGGTGATGACTAAAATTGCTGTATTCTTATCAGAAATAAGGCTTAGTTTGTTTCTGCATAAAGTAAGCAACCTCACTTAATAATGGCACTCTTAAGTGACGAATTTTTTACGCTCAGTGCTTCAGAAAAAGATCCTCGGACTTCTCAGTTGTGGTGTCTTTGTTGTTGTTGCTCTTTGTTTTTTAGGAGAACTTGGAATTTCCAACAACTTTCTTCAGAGAAGCTTTCTGATTTTATTTTATTTTTTTAAATTTTTTTTTCAACGTTTATATTTTATTTTTGGGACAGAGAGAGACAGAGCATGAACGGGGGAGGGGCAGAGAGAGAGGGAGACACAGAATTGGAAACAGGCTCCAGGCTCCGAGCCATCAGCCCAGAGCCTGACGCGGGGCTCGAACTCACGGACGGCAAGATCGTGACCTGGCTGAAGTCGGACGCCTAACCGACTGCGCCACCCAGGCGCCCCAAAGCTTTCTGATTTTAAAAACCAGAGTGTAAGAGCAGTGAGGGAAGAGAGAGAGGGGAAAGTTTTCAGGAAGAGGGGAGAAGGGAGAGCAGGAGGAACGGAAGCCAAGAAAGAGAGATAGAAACCAACAGAGCAAACACAGAGGAGAATGAGAGAGGGGTGGGAAGGGTTTAATGTGCTCCGAACCGAATCCATTAATGTTAATACTCACACACCTCAGCGCTCACCTCCCACAGTGGGGAGCTGGGTAAATGGCCCCTTTTATCATCGTCCTGTGAATTGCTAATTGATTACCAGGGTGATTGCACCCACGTTCCATCCAAAGAGCAGTGTCCTGTAGGGGACGTGAAGGGAGGACGGTGGCTCTGGAATGGCCCCTTACGTGAACATCTCACCACCGTGACCGTGAACCTAGTGTGTAAAGGTGTAAATGTTCATGTGTCGCATCGTCATTTGTCAATGGCTCTTTCCTGAGGAAATGGCAGTCTGTTCCAGGCCCGGCGGGAGAAACTAGCCGTGCTCCATGTTGGGTCCCCCCGTGCACCTTCCTATAAACTTTTCAAGGACCACCTGCCAATGTATTTGCTCTGGGTCCTAATTCCCGCTAAAGGCGCGACACCATGGTTTGGGGGGGAATGAACGCTGTATCGTCTCTGGAATTTTGAAACGTCATGAAAAATGAAATGGCTGAGAATTGTAAAATTGAACATTTGGAGTGGATCTTAGGGGCCCGTTAAAGCTGTGTCTGTCTCATTGAGCGGCCCATTCTGTAATATCGTCATCAGATGGCCAGCCAGCCTTCCAGCTATCTCCTGGGCACGCAGCCTGTTGCTGTGATGGCCGACCATCAGTGAGTCTGTTTCCCCTTCTTCATGATGATCCTTTGTTTCCTCGCCTTAAGTTTTTTGTGCCTAATTTAAACAGAATCTGTCATTTTACCAACAGTTGTTTTCAGACTGCTATCTTGCCTTGCCAGATCCTTGGATTTCCGAAGGATCTTCAAGTGTGATAAATTCAAGTCAGGGGATTCTCCACGTAGAATGTGAACAATGGAGGATAACATGGCACCATCATTTCCTATGACAAGACACTTCTGTTTCTCCTCACGCAGTATCCTTTTTTCCTACTTTCAGCCCCCTAGCAACCGCTGATCTAATTCCTATTCATATCCTCATATAGAGTCACCTTTTCTGAAATATCGTCTGCATGAAATCGTACGGTGTTTACTGTCTTGAGCTGATTTCTTGCACTTAGCATAGCAAAGCTGAGATTCGTCCAATCTACCAGCATTTTATTCTTTTTTTATTTCTGAGTAGTATTCCATTGAATGGATATACCACAGTGCATTCACCTATTCATCAGTTGATAGGTATTTGCTTGTTTTCAGTTTGGGACAATTATTTTTTTTAATTTTTTAACGTTTATTTATTTTTGAGAGAGAGAGAGAGAGAGAGCAAGAGCAGGGGAGGGGCAGAGAGCGAGGGAGACGCAGAATCCGAAGCAGGTTCCAGGCTCCGAGCTGTCAGCCCAGAGCCCGACGCGGGGCTGGAACTCACGAGGAGTGAGATCATGACCTGAGCCGAAGTCAGACACCCAACCGACTGAGCCACGCAGGTGCCCCATAAACGAATATGATTTCTAAAAGTACACTATGTATGTTGTGCTTGGTGCCTTCCACACATGCATTTCACTTAATATAACAGTCCCTTAAAACAAATATTTTGCCCACATTTTGCAGAAAGAGCAACGGACAGTTAGAGACAAGAAGTAACTTTCCCCAAACCGCTCAACTTTCCAGGGGTGTAAATAGAATCCATACCTACGTCTTTCTGACGACGACGTGAGCTTTTGATGACAAACCGACCACAAGATCCTGGGAGGCTGGGATTCACGAGACGTAAACTGGGCAGTTCGCTGCTCGTGGCTGGGTTTGTACCTGTGTCTGAGGCTCATCTCACCGGTTATCTGATCCGGTCCGGCCTTCGCCGGGGCAGCTGGGTGACTTGGCCCTGCTTCACGCCTGTCTTCTTCCAGCAAGCTAGGTGGGGCATGTTCTCAAGGCAATGGTAGGGGCAGGAGAGAACAAGCCCCAGCGCGTGAACTCCTTCTAGAACTCTGCTCGTGTTGATCTCCCCATTCCCCCTTGGGCAAAACAAGCCACATAGCAGAGTTCAGGGTCAAGGGACAAGGCCAGTCACCCACAATGCCTATCCCACCCTGCCGCAAATGTGGGACAACATGGTCAATGCTGCGCGGTGCTGGGATAATCTCCCACCTGCCACTGTCCAGGTTTGCCCACCACTCATTTCTTGCTTGGCTATTATCGCAAGAGCTTCCTCAAGATCTCCCTTCCTCCTTTGTACATCACATCCTAGGGGATTATTAGGTGCCCCTCCTTCCTTAATATCCACCAGTGCCCCCATCTGCAGGGTAAAGAATGGCACGATCTATTTATCGTCTAATTCCCCAGCCCGTATCCCACAAAGTCTACCCCGGAAGCATACGAAGTTCAGTTTTTAAACCCCGAATCAGAGCTGCGTGCTGCTGAATTTCACGTGCCCTCGCCTCTTTGTGTGAATTCTCTCACCTCGTCTGACTGTGAGGGGTCCAGGGGGTTCATCGTGATGACCGCGTGATGCACCACGGTCACTGGCATACAGCAAGTCCTCAAAGAATATGCGTTAGATGTTTACGTGGATGCTTCAAGGAGCACTTTCCCAAGAGCAAGGTTTCTGACGCTCACTCTTCTGTTCGTTCCCTCCCATTTGCTCTCCTCTGGTAGGATAGGTACTACTTGCTCAGACGCATCCTTCCCGGAAACGATCCACTGTGCTGTTTTGCAGCAGCAGATATGCAGCTGAAGACGGAGGAAGAGAGCACTCTTGGCTTCTTCCTCTCTGCAGCCTGCGACGGGGTGGGGGGCAGGATTCACAGGGCATCTCCTTCAGGGTCGTTGAGGCTGGAAACCCGTGAGACGGGTGGAGTCCGTAGCTTCCTCGGCGAAACTCCGGACTGGCGTTGACCCAAAACAATCCAAATCCCAGGGGCTTGGGCTGAAACAGTCCGCGACGGGAATGTAATATTCCAAACGGCTTTCAGTTAGTTCTGATTTCCATTCATCTTTCTTTCGTGGCAGGTGGGGCAAGGGTGAGAGGAAAACAGGACAGGTGGAGAGTGGAATCTGATTGAATTACCGGCCAGGCCTTCAGAAAGCCCCAGGAAAGAAACTCCCAACTCAGCTTGGCATCTCTCTAGAACCGTCCTTTGAAGATTGCTGATGGGGATGCGGGCGCTTCGGAAAGCGTGAGGCTGCGCTCAGATAATTCACGTGACAGCTTCTGTATAAGAACATACTGTTCTTGGCAAAGGTGTAAAGCACCCGCTGAGATCCAGAGGAAGGTACAAGTCTCTCCCCAGCCTCCCCTCTGCCCGTCAGCGTTATTTACACCCCTGCTTCCCATGTCATTGAACAGCTATGCCACGGTCTTCTGTCCTGTGAAGGTTTGGGCCCACAGTTTCCATGCAATATTTATTCCTCTCCTTGCTTTCACATTGAACTTCCTAATTTTGGCTCAACTTCTTATCTTGGTCCCTGAGAATTCGTTACTATTCCTCCTATTCCATTTGATAGTTACGAGCACACTCTGTACGTCCCTTAGTGGCTGAGACCGTTCTCCTTACTGCTTGAAATATGCAGGTATTGCTTACAAGAGAATATTTATTATTTCAATATGATTTGAGCATCAAAACAGGTCAGTCTCTTTCCTCTGTCGTCTGGAGTCTTGGAACGTGGATTCTTTCTGACATGTATTCGTTCAACGGTCCGTCAGCACCCACTAATCTGCAGATCTTTATCGAGCCACTGCCCCTGCGTGGCACTTAAAATGCAGCCCATGTCTCAATTGTAATATTGTCCTTTCTGGACACACACAGCACCCACACATTCCCAGACATCCTGCTAAAACTGCATTTTTTCAGCAAGGACCGGGCGTCTTTGTGTCACCAGGTCTGTCTCCGTGAGGGGAACATAGTAGACACACGATAAATGTTTCTAAAACATCAATCCAAACGTCTCCACTTCCTCACATCCTGAATAAAGACAAGATCACAGCATCGGCGATTAATCCAAATAACTGGGCTGATTCTTGGACACCCCCTCCTTTGGAATCACAACCTCCAGCCGTCTATAAAATAGTATCTTCCATGTTTTAATGGGAGTTTCCAGGGGATGTGTCACAGGACCCCCCAAGGAAGTTCTGTTTCCACTGCCCCGATGGGCCCTGTTTCCCACCAGAATAGTACTGATAGTCTACCAGCTGTCACCTGACATTTCCTTGCCCGCTTTCTATGTTCTACCAGGCTCCGCAGGCCCTCCCTACATGTCCCACACCCTCCAAGGGACAATGGCACTCTACTGCCCTCAAGATCCCAATGCTATGTGTGGTCACGACAGGCTCTGTTTGAGACATCACAAAGTACTGCACCCTACTACAGTTAGCAAAACGGCTCCTTTTCAGCCACAGACTGTGTGACAGGAGCCCAGAACAAGTTTGAGATGGCATCCATTACATTGTCCTCACAAATACCATCGTGTCCATCAGTTTTCTGAAACACGCCCAGATAGGTCTGAATCCCCGAATGAGCGCGCCTTGTGGCTCCAACTTCCACCCGTATTATTTTTCTCATTCCTTATTACACAAGTAGCACACAAAAATGAAAGAAGAAAAGACAGATCCCTTGGAATCCCACCACCTAGACTTAACATTTTGGCATCCGTTCTTTCGGACTTCCTTGCTATTCATTTGAAATAAACTCGAGGAAAATGATATTGACCACAATTCCTCTTGTATTTGTTTCAAGATATACTTTGAGGATGAGACCCCAACAGGAGGCTTGGTAGCAAAAGTGGTGTTTATAATCCTTGGGGAAATAATGGGGTGTAGAGTTAGAACTTCTTTGAAGAAAACACTGGGAAGAAGACTGGGGGAAGGTGGGGCTGGGACCATTCGGACATGGCAGAGAAGTAACTGGAAGGAACTGAAAGTTTGGGTGAAGGTTGTTGAGCCACAGCTGTCCACAGGGGACTGTGCTCTTGATTAGCATGACCTTAGAGAAACACAGAGAGATGTAGAATCCAATAGCATGTCATGGAAATAGATATAAGAATTTTGATCGCATCACACAGAATGACCCTGAAAATAACTCAAAATAAAAATCAAGTAAGAGATAAAGTAGTTAGATTATCCCCTCATGGGAAAGCGACATATGTTTGTGAAGTCTGGTGGGAGGAGGGGGAGGTGACAAGGGAAGGGGGCACCTTAAAATCAAAAAGAAGATGGCTCCGTGGGTTAAGCTTCCGGCACTTAATTTTGGCTCAGGTCGTGATCTCACGATTGGTGAGTTTGAGCTCCAGATGGGGCTCTGCACTAAAAGCACAGAGAGCTCTCAACAAATAAACAAACAAACAAATAAGAAAGAAAAAAACACTTTAAAATCAAAAGGAAGAATTGGGGACTCCCAGGTAGCTTGGTCGGAAGAGCCACGCGACTCTTAATCTTGGGGTTGTGAGTTTGAGCCCCACAATGGGTGTAGAGATTACTTAAAAAAATAAAAATTTAAAATAAACAAATCAAAAGGAAGAATTAGATACTGGTGTGTTTTAGCCCAAGGACATGGGCTGTGAGACGCCCCACCACTTGCAGGGAATGAACTTTCACAAAGGCTAAACAGTGACGAGTGTTTGGGGAACCTCCAAATTTCACATTCTGGCATAAACTCTCTGACCTGTAGACAGTTTCAGCCTATTAGGATGGTAACCCCAACTACTGTCATATTATTTCCTTAATGGGTATGGCTTAATAGACTGGAGAGACAGATGAAAGGGATAAATCAGTCCTATGATATGTATTCGATTGTTGTTTAGCATGAATCTGTACACATGTGATATTTAAAATATTTCTGATGATTAGGAGAGACTGGCACATTGACTAATGTGACAGAATATTCTCGCAATCCCAATTGAAACTGAACACACAAGTAATTGATTTTAGACATACAAGATTTGGTTGAGAGGTATAAGAGAATTGCACTGAGTTTGTGTACAATTTTGGAATATTTAAGAAAAATTAAGATTTTCTGTAGGTACATTTGATTTATTGGATTTCCTGCACTGGGAAAGTTTCACCTGTAAGAGGCACATATTCAATTGGAAAGTCAAATATATTTAACTTATAAAGGCAGTTTAAAGTATTTAATGGAATTTAATGAACCACATCCATTGAATTGTTAATCAAAGGCCTCTTTCAAGATGCTTGTTAAAATTTACTAGATTTTACAAACAGGATAAGAAGATTTATAAGTTGCATTCAAACCCTCAATAAAAAAACCCTGATATTTAAATCTGTCATTGAAATTTATTCAAGAGATTTTATTGGGTGTCCTCACTACATATTCTAAATGCTGGGAGTAAGCACTCAAGAAATGGGTATTCTAGTAGGATGAGAGACATAAATAAATACATGGTGAAATATTTAGCTTGGGAGAAGATGAGAAACTCAATGGGGAAAAATAAGCCAGAGCAGGGGAGATAGGGTTTGCCCAGTGGCCAATTTGGGGTGTGGGTGGGGCTTGCAGCTTTTATAGAAAGGGGTCAGGGGCACCTGGGTGGCTCAGTGGGTTAAGCGGCCAACTTTGGTTCAGGTCATGATCTCACGGTTCCTGAGATCAAGCCCCATGTCGGGTCCTGCACTGACAGTGTCGGGGGGGGGGGGGGCTGCTTTGGATCCTCTGTCTCCCTCTCTCGCTGCCCCTCTCCTGCTCACACATGCGCTCTCTTTGTCTTTCTCTCAAAAATAAATAGACATAAGAAAACGAAAGGGGCCAGAGAGAGCCTCGCTGATTGGGTGACTTTTGAGGGGAAAACTCTAAGAACGGAGGAAGGACATCATGGCGACATTCAAGGGAAGCGCCTTTCCAGGCAAAGCACCCCACCAAATGGAGATGCAACGGTCAGGGACTCCTCTCCGAAGAGGATGTATGTGGCAGGTAATCACACTGATTACGTCTTGAAGGCCGGTGCCCTTGCGCCCAGAAGGGGACAGAGCCAGACCAGAACCCCACCCACTGCCTCTCAGTTACTGGTCTTGTCCTGATTCCCTACGCACACAGTTCTCCAAGAACCTAAGACCTTCGTTCCGTCTAACTTCCTCCAGTAGCTCTTCCTGAAAACTCTGTCTGCCACTTAACATCCTCTGCCCCTTTTAAGAGCAGGTTCTACATGCCTGTTACTTTATTATTCTCACATGTGTAAACCTGCCTTCCCAGATGAGTCACAGGCGACCCAGGTCACGTGTCACTATCATGCAGGACTCGGTAGAGTTAGCCCTTCAGGAGCGTTTCCAGGGGCGGGGCGGATGTCACCGGATGCTTCTGAAAACTGGTTCATCAACAGCTGCTTTAAAGGCCGGGTCGCTTTGTTGTGTAAATCAATTCCAAACGGAGCCTTTCTTCAAGAACGTTGCTTGGGAAGCATGCACTGAAGTTTCCCACTCTTGGTCTTGTTCTGGGCTGTCTTTCTGATCATGGCAAAGTGTTCCTGCAAAGCCCCGGGACTCTGTCTCCCTCTTTTGGTAGTCAGACGTGTGAGGACAGGTCCAAAGCTTATTTGTTGCTAGTAAATACTATTTCCTGGACCACACAACAACAACAACAACAACAAACAACAACATGTGTTCGTGGTACTGCTTGGGAAGGCTCCTTTATCATGTATTGGTCTCAAGCTCCCCAAACCCTCATCAGTTAGGAAGCTTCCTCAGTTGCCCTGACTCCATTTTTTTTCTTTTAATTAAGGCTGTCACAGAATGAACCAAATGGTTTTCCAAAGAGGGTGACAGGAGGGACAGGAGAGGAAGGAGGACACGTGTGGCCGCATGTAGAAAGTGGAATGAACACCAGTGCTCTGGCCAGTATCTCAGCTTGCGGCACGGACTATAAAAATCCCTTAACAGCAGCGGCAAGTGAGTTGAGAATGACTAACCTTTGCCATGTGTCACTAATGAGGACGGTTACAGCAGATTCCATCCCCATTAAGTTATATTAGAGTGGCATTCCATGGTCATTAACTAAATGTGCTAACTGCTAAATATTGTTTTTCCAAGGTTGAGTTTGAAGGCACGGCAGCAAAGGTGGCTTCTCTGGGGGGTAATCAAGGGGCATCTCACGATATAAAGTTGCCTGCCGTTCGATCCGTGGATGTCTGTCCAGTAAACTGAAATTAGGAAATGCCTTCTAGATGAAACATATATCAAAAAGGAGCCACTCTCATCCCCCTTGGTTTTGCTTTGACCAGCTCTCTCTGAGTGTACCCTTGAATTACACTAGCAAGCTTTGCCTGATAAGTTAGCTGGGTACCCTTTGAGTTGACTAGATCAGAGTAGCAAATAATTAGTGATGCATTATATCTGAGTATGTATTGTATACTAGACTGTTGGGAGGGTGAGTGTCCCCTCCGACAGACTAAGCACTTCTAAATTGTTCTTTCTAATATTAACTTAATATCACTTTTTTTTTAAGATAGGGAGAAGCTGAGACCCCAGGAAGTAGGATGTCTATTCATCTGATTACCTGTCTTTTCTGCCTTTTCCAATTCCCATCCAACTCTAAATGACCTTTCTGGAGCATGCAGTTGGACCAGATGTGGGGCTTGTGGAGGATTTATGCAGAGGAAAAGTGTCTTCCCTGCTGCCCATGTGTAAGGGGGGGAGGGGAACGTGCTGTATATGAATATAGGGATGTGGCACAGGACAGTGACCCCACTGGACTTGATAAGCATTGAGAGATGGGTAGAGGGAAATAATTGAAACCTCAAGGTATTTTCTGGAAAGAGCTTTATCTGAGAAGCTCCGTTTACCTTAGAGCGGGGTGAATGGTGGCCCCCCCCCCCCACAAAGATACATCCATGTCCAAATCCCTGGAATCTGTGAATGTTATCTCATTTGGAAAAGGGATCTTTGCAGCTGCGAGTAAGTCAAGGATCCTGGGATATAATTGTGCAAGATTACGTGGGCGGTCCTAAGTAAAGGACAAAGACAGGAAGAGACAGAAGAGGAGACACAGAGACACAGAGGGCATGACAATGTGAAGGCGGAAGAAGAAATTCCAACGGCGTGGCCACAAGAAAGAAAGCCAAGGAATAGTGACCGTCCCCCGAAGCTGGAAGGATTCTCCCCTACAACTTCCAGGGGACCTGTGACCCTGCCAACACCTTGATTTGGGACTTGTGGCCTCCAAAACTGTGAAGAATACGTTTCTGTTTTATGAAGCCACCCAATTTGTGGAGGTCTGTTATGGCAGTCCTTGGAAAGTAATACATACCCGATGGAGAAGAGCAACCCAAGAGACGTGGGGCCACCAAGAAACTGTGAGGAACTGAAAGCTCACACGGTTCCCCTCTAATTTTGCAGACCTCTGCAGCAGAGGACACCAGGGAGCAGAGAGGGTTACCCTGGGGCCCCGGAAAGAACCCACAAGTGCCAGCTGGTCAAGGACCAGCCCAATGGGGAAGAAACTGACACGCCTACTTTCTGGTCTCCCAAACTCCACTTCAGGATCCTCCGTGAACTGTGCCCCAAGGGGACACAGAGCGAAGAATGAGGTCTTCGAGTGGATTCTCTGGAAACAGACCTTAAAACGGAGCATTGCGTGGGCAACGTTTACCGGAGAGAGCTCTTGGGAAACATACCTGTAAGGAAAGGGAGCCTGGAGAGGGCAGAGGGCAAATCTGATCCTCACCGAAGCCTCAGCAAATCCTATGAAAGCTGAAGCTGAAACGGCCCCTCAGAGTTGTCCCAAATGAAGGCAAGGGCCCAGATCTTCCTTTGCGACAGTGACTTCTCATTATTGGCCACCATTTCCCCCTGGGAGTGGCCGTGATTTGGATCAAAGCAGTTCCTTTGCTCTTGCATGCACGTCCCGGTGAGGGGTGTTGCCGGGAGCAGAAATGCACGCGCTGCAAAGGGAAATCTGAAAACAGTCCACCCCTGGCAATACTGAATTCTTTTCCAGACCTAGAAGTTGGGGATGGGGGGCGGTCGCGGTGAGGAGAACACGTGAAAATATTCCAAAGCTTCCTGTTTGGGGGCTAAATCGATCCAGAAACAGCAGGGGAAGTCAGAACCCAGGAGGAGTAAAGAGTTGGTCGTTTGTTTTTATACAGTCGGGACTGTGCTGGATATGGGAAGGTTAACCATCGGTGGGAAGGAAATGTGGAGCACGCTTCCGGTTGAACAAGGAGAAGAAAGTTGGAGTGAATACCGATTTGCTCAAACAGAAAAAATAAAGTTGGGGGGGGGGGCAGGCAGAAAGAAAACAAGGAATGAAAATTACCGGGGGACGTAAAATAAGATAAAATAGCATAATATTGGACATGTTAGCTGTTAAAAGTAGAAAAGCGAATTTCCACTATAAAAGAGGCGGGGATTGTTAAAATGGGTTACTCAGGATCACACTCATGCATTGCAGTTGTACGAAGTTTATGAGAAACACACGGTGTGGGATAGCTTTTTTTTTTGTTTGCCGTTACGAATTCACCGAAGCCCTGTCTCCACCTTGCGGTCTTGTCTGAGTGACTGACCTATAGAGACTTCCATCTACAGGACTCCTTTATCTCAGAGTTTCCGGTTAGTTTCTGTCACTGGGAGAAGTAAGGAGAGATCACAGGGAGGCAGAGAAATGGGGTCCTTCTTTCCGAGGTCAGCCTGGACTAGCTATGTGAAAATCTCTCCGCTCCTCAAGAGAATTGGCTACCCCATTATCTCTTCTTCCGGTTTCTAGTCATCTCTCTCTCCCTTGTCTGTCTAGGTCTAGGGTTGTGAGAGCTCAGCCTCTGCTAGCTCCAGGCAACAACACCATCCTTGTGATTCCCTTACACCCACACCTCATAGTGTGTCATCTGTGTTTCTCTATGGGATTACCTTACTTTGAATGCCTCATGTTTTCTGCTGGGACTTGGCTAATCACTGGTTCCAGAAATGGCCCAAGAAAGACGCCCTCAAGATGAGATTCTGAAACTGGGTTGGTCATAAATTCAAGGGGTGCAGGGACAACCGGAAACTAGAAGAGGAGTAAGCGGTGGGATTCAATAATTCACATGATCACTGGTGGCTAGAACGGGAGAAAATCCGGGAAAGAGAAGGAGACTCATTGAGAGAACATAAACCCGTGGCAAAGAAGAAGAGTAAAGATTATGGAGACAACAGGCATCTTCTTAGACCTTAGGGAGCGTACGCAGAGAAAAAGAGAACTAGAAAATTGTGGGCACACAATTGAGAACATTCGTGGAAAACCAGGAGGCTCCCCAGCAGGACTGTGGTCCTAGGAATGACATGGCAGAGAGCTAAACCCAGAGTATGAGTGGAGGGTGATGGAGAAGCAGCTCAGCTCAATGCTTTAAACACCACAAAACCTTGACTATGGTGAGGATATTAATGGGCGAAAATGGGACCCTAAGACCTATCATGAGACAAGCACGGACAGACACGGACAAAATTAAACACAACGCATCCAAATTCTTTGAACCTCCACTGCGAGAAGAGACAGCCTCACTCTCTTCCCTACGTGAGTTAAGTAGCCTGTGCCTGCATAAAAGCCTTTCAGTGACTGCATCTGGGACTGGTGCCCCACAAGATGATGCCTCCTCACTGAAGACCCACCCCTAGGGTGATTAAAGTGTCCCAGTTTGCCTGGGACTTTCTTGGTTTTAGCACTTTATGTCCTGCGTCTAAGGAACTCCCTCAATCCCGGGACAACTGGGACAACTGGTCACCCTACCACACCCAACACTGTCAACTGCTTCTAGGTCCATAAGATGCTTTAGTATGCAACACAGCCCAAATGCAGAGGTACAGGGTTTGCTCCAGGAGAAGACAGTTTATACCCGAAGGCAGTGACAAAATCTTGCTAACGTGTCTTCCGAGGCCTGGAGAATGTGTGTGGGGGTGGGACCAATGGGGAAGGAATCTGGATTTCGATTTGATGGAACACTCCAACCTAAGCGTTCTCACCCAGATTTGGGGACTTTGCAGGTTAGCTCAAACACCTTGCCAAGGCATTAATAGTCTACTGGGTTGCCTAATCAAACCCTGAACTTGACCAAGATTTTAAAATTGCGTTCCTGGCATACAGTAGGGAGGAGTCTAGAGGTTTAGCAAGATGGGGATGATGTGAGAAGCTATTTTGTACAACATGCTGGGCCACCCACCATGCCCCTAGGAGGGCCCATGGAAGTATTAGTTATTTCAAGCTTCCTTTGTCTAATTTGTATTGTCTCACTATTTACAGAGAGAATATGTTTTCAAACCAGAGAAAAAAGTTTCACGAAGTTAATTTTTGCACAGAGTAGATGTGAGAGAAGAAGACGGGAAGGGAAGCGTCAAATATCTCAAATATTATTGGGTGAGTTTTCAGACGACGTGGTTTTTATAGCTAGGGATTCAGAGATTCCCTGAGAGGGAATGCAGGCGAAGTCTGTGGAGGCAATTCCCTAAGGCTTATAGAAGGGCCTCCATGGGAATTATCCAATCCTAGGAGAAGGGGGGTTATTTACACAATGGATACTTTTTGGCAGCCTAAGATCTCACTGATATTTTTCACTGTTTGGCTGGTAGGGTGGGAGGACAGACACACGAGAGAAAGATCTGGAATCCTATCTTAGAAAAACAAAAAGAAAAGGGAAAGTTGAAAGAGAGGTCCTCAGAATCTGTCAACAGTGTAGTCCCGCATGTGGTCGAGAATGACAAGGACAGATTTGAGGAACCGGTAAAACTGTGAAAAACTTGACTGAGCCACTGAAAATGACACACCAGTCACATTTCTCGGTTGAAGGGTTTTCCTGATCTTTTTGGAAGGTGCCAACGTTTCAGAAGACTAGTTTGAGGGACCTCCTAGCAGAAGCCATATTGGTCCACACAGGGGTACTGACAACACAGATGTTTAATACATCAACAATTTCAGTTCCAGAATTTATTGAGGGGGATCGTCCTGCTGGAACAAATCACAGGTTGAAGCCAAAGCCCCCCTCGGAAGCTGTTTTTACAAGCCTAAAAAATTCCAGTGCAAGCGCAGAGATGTGGAGCGCAGAGTTCATGGGCCTTGAGCCGTTGCTGGGGATATAGTAAGAAAGAACAGGAGACCACATTGTCCTCGATGAATGCTTCTATTTCCCCACCACAAATCGTGAGGAATTCTTTCCAACAAGAAAGAATAGGAGTTCTGTCACTAGAGCCTAAATTCAGTTCAATACTCAGGTGCCCAGAAAAATACTCAGAGAGAGATAGAAATCACAAGGTTCACAATGGATGTGGCGGGTGGGGGGGGGGGGGCGGGGAGGAAGCCCAAATAGTATCCCGTGAGTCAAAAACTTACACCGTGGCACACTTTGGAAGACAGAAATATCTGTCCAAAACGTAGTCTGGAAGGTACCAGAATTGCTTGATGGGACTTTTCTCAGAAACTGTTCTAAGTTCCCATGTTTTGGCCTACTAGGTACAGCGAGCCTAAAAATCTGCCTGGCATCCCAGGGCCTGAGGTCACAATGATGTTTTTCTTTTCTCTCACATTTTTTTCTGCCTATACTTTCCTTTCCAATATGTCATTAAGTCTCTGTTGGAACCAGGTACCGGGAAACATAATTTTATTGTGAGTAATCGCTGGAGAGCAAGGGCGATTCTTGTTTATTTCCCAACACTTCCTGGGGGCTCAGATTCTGTGATCGCTTACGAGCCCCAACGACCCTCACCCACTACAAAAACGTAGGACACATCCAGTCTTTGGAGGATGTTGTTTTTGAGTGCTTTATATTACACTCAACATGGCGGAAGCTGGTCAATGCGACCAATGCTTTCTAGCATTACTTTTCTAAGTAATCTTGACTTAATCCAGTAATCTTGGATCTACTTAATCTAAAGTAATCTTGACTTTAAACGGCAGCCACCTGAGAATGCGCAGAATATGAAATTTCAGAGGACGGAAACTTCCGTTGATTTCCGTGATGAGATTTCGTTTGAAACTTTCGTTTCTCCTTCCAGAGTAGATAATGGGAAGGTGGTCATATTCAAAATGTGAGTGTGTGTGTGTGTGTGTGTGTGTGTGTGATTTCTGCTATTAAATTGGTTGGCTATTTTGGTGTTCCTTGGTACCCATTTATAACTTTCTCAGCTGATCCAGGTAAACTGTATTAGACAAGGTGGCCAAACCAAATGTGTCCACTGAGCATGAACTAATTGCCTTCATGGTACTGTTTGTTCTCATTCAATGCCATTTAGCTCCACCTTCAAGGTTAGCTCACTTAAAATTTTTTTTTCAACGTTTATTTATTTTTGGGACAGAGAGAGACAGAGCATGAACGGGGGAGGGGCAGAGAGAGAGGGAGATACAGAATCAGAAACAGGCTCCAGGCTCTGAGCCATCAGCCCAGAGCCTGACGCGGGGCTCGAACTCACGGACCGCGAGACCGTGACCTGGCTACAGTCGGACGCTTAACCGACTGCGCCACCCAGGCGCCCCAAGGTTAGCTCACTTAAAAAAAAATTTTTTTTTTAACGTTTATTCATTTTTGAGAGACAGAGCGCCAGTGGGGGAGGGGCAGAGAGAGGGAGACACAGAATCTGAGGCAGGCTCCAGGCTCCGAGCTGTCAGCACAGAGCCCGACGCGGGGCTCGAACCCACGAACCGTGAGATTGCGACCTGAGCCGAAGTTGGGCACTCAACCGACTGAGCCACCCAGGCGCCCCCAAGGTTAGCTCACTTTTGATTCATCTGCTGTGTTTTCCCCTACCATACTGCATCCCCTTTAAGGCAGGAAGGATGGTTGTGCCTTTTTTGTAGCCCGAAAAATCAGCACAGCGCCATCCCCTCAACGACGGTGAGGTGAACTCGCCCAATAAGCGAGAGGAAGCCCCAGGAGTGCTTAGGACAACGCAGGGCACAGTGTGAGCCCTTCTCCGGTGCAGATCGGACTTGTCCGTTGATGGTGGTGATGCGTATGAGTAGCATCGATGGTGACCGTGGTGACAGGCGCAGCTGGGAAAATAGGACTCAGTTGCAAAGGCAGTCGAGGGAATGGTCAGCTGGAGACACAGACGCATTGTGGTGCCCGTGGTGGAATGGGATTCCCAGTCCGACCAGGAACCGTACCTCCCACCCGACATGCCTTCTCTTTTCCATCATTTATCTCACGCAGAGGCATGGACTTTGGAACTCACCTGCCCTTACCTGCCATGCTTAATGCACTTGGATGTGGGGCGAGGCCCTGCGCGGTGCTCTATCCCTCGGCAAATAGAGGCCTGGGGCAGGGAGGAGGGAATTTTGGCAGAATTTCACTTAAATATGTGCAGAGTGCTTTATAATATTTTTCTTGGCTCTGCTGCTCAGTAGTTACCTTTAAATTTACTTTATGTGAAACCAGAGAAACCTCACCCTGAATAACCATTTCAGGTAGAGTTCAAGCTCACACCCTTTGGATTACCTGGTCGGCCTGCCCACTGCCCCGTGCCAAAACCATTGGTCAGATCGCCTGTACTTCTGACCCCTTGAAATCTTTTTTCCCCCTGAGCACACACCTAATACGTATACTACACACACACACACACACACACACGCACGCACGCACGGTGTATATCCCCCAAATATACGGTGATTCTCCACTTTCTCGATGAGAGCAGAATATAATATTGGTCAATGAAAATGTTGCCAAAAATGAACAGAAAAAGGAAAACCTTCGTGCATGTGCAAATGATTTAGGTACGTGGGATACTTAAACGTGCATACTGTATAGAAAATGATCCTTTAGTACAGAAATCTTGCTTTTTTCGCATGCACATTGGATGAAGGATGGTCTTCAACTTTTTCCCAGGCAGTTCTGAGATCAACATGTTCCTCCTCGTGAAGCCACCTTTCTAGAGTTTTCATTGTTTCCCAGAAAATAGCAGCTCTGCCTCTTTTCTGAGACAAAGGACTCTTTGAAGCTGTGTCTAACCATGACTCTGAAATCCCAGGCCACAGATTTCCATCTTCATGAGATAAAGACAGTTTCCTGTGGCTTTTTGGTTGTTCTTATTCACTCTCGAGGGGCTAATGTATGATAGCTATCACATATTCGCGTACTGTTGTCTTTTTAAAATGATATTTAAATGGTTTGATTTAAAAAAAATCCGGGGCAACTGGGTGGTTCAGTCGGTTAAGCGGCCAACTTCGGTTCGGGTCGTGATCTCACAGTGCGTGGGTTCGAGCCCCGCGCCGGACTCTGTGCTGACAGCCTAGAGCCTGGAACCTGCTTCGGATTCTGTGTCTCTTTCTCTCTCTGCCCCTCCCCCGCTCGCACTCTGTCTCTTCAAAAACTGAGTAAATGTTTTAAAAAATTAAAAAAATAAATCTGATGCCCCCCCCCCAGGAATAATCACTGTATGTGCCTAGATTTCCTTGCCTTTAAACAAAAATAGATTACATCAGGTGCCCCCTATAAAACTCCAAAATTGACATGAATTGCAACTGTTTTAGGATAATGTGTCTTTCCCAAATGGCGTGGTGGTGTTCAGATTCAAGTGGTTGGGAAAGCAGACACCGTGTTGGAGAGTTTGTAAAGATTCAAAACTATCACGGCACTATCTTTTCTAACTGATCAGTTGAGGGGCCAAAGAGACGCTGAGCTTTGTATACATACACACGTAGAGGTAGATTTCATTTCTTATATACAACCTGAGTCATATCTATTGCAAGGGAATTAACTTCCATTTAGTCCGGGCTCATGGCTTCAAAGACAGAAACTCCGCCTAACAAAACATAAAGAAACTTAGTGGCTCACGTAAATAGAGAACAGGAACAAAATGGGTTCAGGAGTGACTGAATCTGAGAATGAAATGAACATGATTCGCTCTTGATTTACTTCTCATCTTCGAGTAATCTGTTGATCAACTTATCCCTCTAGTCTCTACTTGTCTATGTGTTGGGATCATTTTTTTTTCTCTTCCTCTGTAGAGTGCTTCTCCACATGGAAAAAACAGAGACCAGGCAGCTACAGCCTTGGACCATTTAAAAATTTTGTAACGTTTTTATTTATTTTTGAGAGACCGAGAGAGACAGGGCACGAGCAGGGGAGGGGCAGAGAGCGAGGGAGACACAGAATCTGAAGCAGGCTCCAGGCTCTGAGCTGTCAGCACAGAGCCGGATGTGGGGCTCGAACTCACAAACCATGAGATCATGGCTTGAGCCCGAAATCAGACACTTAACCGCTGAGCCATCCAGGCGTCCCCAGCCTTATACCATTTTAAATGAGCAAGTTTGTTTCTACCCACTTGGGACATACGAAATCCCCAGGAGAAGAGTCTGGGGTTCCTTGTCCATATTCTAGACTCTCCACAGTGTCTCAGCTGGTGAGCTGTATTAATTGACCCAGAATAGACCTGGCATCTGCCCCTGAGAGCATGGCTGTATGCCCACCAGCTCTCCCAGAAGAAGAAGGTTGTTTCCAGGAAAAGAATGCATAAGGGAAATCTGGGCGTGCCCCCAAATCACAGAAGTCCATGGGGACATGCTAGCTTCATTTAAAAGTTGGGAACTTGGGTGGCTCAGCCATTGAACGTCCAACTTTGGCTCAGGTCATGATGTCACCGTTTGTAAGTTCAAGCCCCGAGTCAGGATCTGTGCTGACAGCTCAGAGCCTGGAGCCTGCTTTGGATTCTGTCTCCCTCATTCTCTGACCCCCCCCCCCCAACTCATGTGGGCTCTCTCTCTCTCTCTCTCAAAAATAAGAAAAATTTTTTAGAAATTTAATAAATAAGTGAAGTAATCAGAAGAAAATTTCCTTTAACTAAAATATTCAAAAAGTGCGTTATTTTTAAAAATAATTAATAAACGACTCAACACACAATTCTTTTTTTTTTAATTTTTTTTAATGTTTTATTTATTTTTGAGACAGAGAGAGAGACAGAGCATGAGCAGGGGAGGCGCAGAGAGAGAGGGAGGCACAGAATCTGAAACAGGCTCCAGGCTCTGAGCTGTCAGCACAGAGCCCGACGCGGGGCTCGAACTCACGAACTGTGAGATCATGACCTGAGCCGAAGTCGGATGCTCAACCCACTGAGCCACCCAGGCGCCCCTCAACACACAATTCTTGAGTGTGTTATACCTGCATTGACTCAATGTCTAAACTACTGTCGGGAACCAATTTCTGCTTTAGAAATGTGACTCACTCAATACTATTACATGTCTGTGTCTGAACTTCCGTAGGAAAACCAAGTAATACGTACATTCACTTTGCTCCCAATCATTTCTACTATCATCATGCCTCAATTTTCTCCAAAACTTTTCCACCTCATTATTCTTTTCAAAACCTTGTTTTTTACAGCCTTGTTTATTTATTTTTGAGAGAGAGAGAGACAACAGGAGAGGGGCAGAGACAGAGAGAGGGACACAGAGAATCGTAAGCGCAGAGTCGGATGTGGGGCCGAACTCCCCAACCTTGAGATCATGACCTGAGCCAAAACCAAGAGTCAGACGCTTAACTGACTGAACCACCCAGGCCACCGTCTCATTATTCATTAGCACCTGTAAGAGAAGTCAAGTCTACACGATCTTGGAAGTCAGAGCAGGAACGAAGTCGTAATCCATATTTCGCCCTACCGGTAAGCAAAGCGTTGGTTCTGCCTAAGGCTACGAACAGTGATGCTTCACAGGGAAATGAAATTCTGTGCCCCTCTTCTTTGCAAAAGGCTTCCAGCAGCCTCTCTCATCTACCGTAACTGCTTTTCCCAGCTGCAGGGGATTAAACAGGTTATGAGATTTTCCTACCAGTAAACTTTCTGAACAAATAGAACGGGTGTTCATGGCGGTGTTTGGGAATTTTTCAAAGCTTTACTTTTTTTTTTTTCTTTTTCTTTTTTTTTTTTTTTTTTTAGTCCTTTTCCATTAGGTTTTAATTTGCAAAGTTTTATGAGCAAAATTAACCAGGAGAATCAGATTTTTGATTTACAGAAAGTTTCCAATTAGAAAGCCTTAATTAAACAAGGCAGCCTGACCCTCCTTTCTTTCCTTCCAAGTGGTATGCACGCAGGTATGCCCACGGGGACCAGAGCGAGCTCCAAAAATCGGAACATATGTGACAGTGCTCGTGGTGCACGATGGGGCGGCGTGAGCCTTTTTATGAGTTCCCAGTTCCAGTCACGGTGGGGTTACCTGGGATTTGGGGGAGCCATACTGATATGTCGGGAAGTTAAAAAGAAAACCTTCTTTGCCACACGCAGAAGATCCGAACTAGAACGTCGTTTACCAAAACCTTCAGAGGAAAGAGCTCTTCGGAGTTTGGGGGGCTACTTTGATTTGGCTTCTTGTATCTATCAACAGTCAGCCACTTGCTGGCCGTCTCGGGAAGGGTAGAAGTCCAACTCCTCTAATGGCTAGCCGACTCCACAGACTCCACTCCCCACCTACAATTGCCAAACTTGCCAAGTAAATATGGAGGACACCTAGTTAAATCTGAATTTTGGATGAACAAAGAGTAGATAGTACGTTAATCTGACATATCGTGTAAGGGTGTCCCGAATTTTCTCTGGCCACCTGACTGTGACACTTCCCTTCTCAATCTTTCATTCACCCATTCCCTTTCAGGCTTAATTTTGCTTTCCCCCAGGGCGCCCGGGTGGCTCAGTCACTTAAGCGTCCAGCTTCGGCTCAGGTCATGATCTTATAGTTTGTGAGTTCGAGCCCCGCATCGGGCCCTGTCCTGCCAGCTCGGAGCCTGGAGCCTGCTTCGGAGTCTGTGTCTCCCTTTCCCCCTGTCCCTTCCCCACTCATACTCTCTCTCTCTCTCTCAAAAACTGCATTAAGAAAATTTAATTTTGCTTCCCCCCCAGCACACCCCGCACTTCGTGTTGTCCGCTCTGTCTAGAATTCTCTTCTCCCACGTACTCATAGAGCCAGAGCTACCAGATCCAGCAAATAAAAATATAGGATGCCCACTGTTATTTAAATTTCATACCAACAACAGATAACGTCCTGGTGTAAGGATGTAGCATGTGTGGTAAAAATTTATTTCCTGTAGGAAATGCAGGTGTAACCGGGTATTACGTGGTTTGGGTGGCTGTAACGAAATCCTACAGACGGGGTGACTTATACAACAGAAATGTATTTTCTCACAGTTCCGGAGGCTGGATGTCCAAGATGAAAGTGTGGGCAGGTTTGGTTTCTCCTGTGGCTTCTCTCCTCCTTGGCTTGCACTTGGCTTCTCTCATGGTCTTTTTTCAGTGCATGTGTTTCCTGGGTGTCTCTTCCTCTTCTTAGGAGAACCCCACTCCCGTTGGGTTGGGACCTAAGCCCTTGGGTCTTAGGGCTCCAACACATGAGCTGATAGCAGGGACAGTGTAATCCACAACACTCCACCCAAGGACTCCCTAGATTCACATAATTCTTACACGCAAAATACATTCACCTCCATACTGACAGCCCCAAGTGTCTTAACCTACTCCAGCGGCAGCTAGAAGTCCAAAGTCTCATCTAAGTGAGGCAGGAGTGAGACTCGATATAAGATTCATCCTGAGCCAAGAGCCTGGGAAACCAGACAAGTCATGTGATTTCAAAACACAATGGTGGGGGGGTGCCTGGGTGGCTCAGTGGGTTAAGCGTCCGACTTCGGCTCAGGTCATAATCATGATCTCGAGGTTCGTGAGTTCGAGCCCCGCGTCGGGCTCTGTGCCGACAGCTCAGACCCTGGAGCCTGCTTCGGATTCTGTGTCTCCCTCTGTCTCTGCCCCTCCCCTGCTCGCAGTCTGTCTGTCTGTCTGTCTCTCTCAAAAATAAATAAACATTGAAAAAAATTTAGTAATAAAAAACCCTACAGTGGTGAGACAGGAATGAGATGGACATTCCCATTCCAAAAAGGAGACATTGGAAAGATGTACGGGGTATGGGTCTCTGGCAGGTCCAAAATCTAGCAAGATAGATTCCATTCACTCTTAGGGCTCGACAGCAATCCTCTGGCCTGATGCTCTGAAAGGATTCTCTGGCAACACCCTGGGTGCTCTCTCTAGGACATGCTTTTCTCATTTTTTTTGCAACACAAATAGGCTGAGAATTTTCCAAATATTCATGTTGGGTCTCCTCTTTGTTTCACAATATCTTCAAGACATCTCACATTTCACTATAAGCCCCAAGAAACCAAGCTTTCGAGACTTGACTGAAAAATCTCCTCAGCGAAACATCCCAGTCCGTCACTTGCCATTTCTACTTCCGCAAAGCACTAGACCACAATTCAGCCAAGTTCCTGGCTACTTTTTCACCAGGATCACCTTGCCTCCAGTTTCCGGTGACGTTGCTCGTTTCCATCTAAGACCTGGGCCTGGAAGCCCAAGATCAAGGTGATGACCGGGTTGGTTTCTCCTGGGGCCTCTCTCCTTGGCTGTGTCTCACCCAGCCCTTTCTCTATGGACTCACGTCCCTGGTGTCTCTTCCTGCCCTTGGATGGACACCAACCCTATTGGATTAGGACCCCATCTTTATGCGTTCTTTTGATCTTGACCACCCCTTTAAAAAATTTTTTTTAATGTTTATTTTCTAGAGAGAGAGAGAGAGAGAGCATGCATGGACAAGGGAGGGAGGGCAGAGAGAGAGAGAGGGAGACACAGAGTCTGAAGCAGGCTCCAAGGTCTACGCTGTCAGCACACAGCCCAGTGCAGGACCCGAACTCACAAAACGTGAGATCATGACCTAAGTGGAAGTTGATCGCTTAACCAACTGAGCCACCCAGGCGCCCTATTGACCACCTCTCTTTAAAGGTCCAACTCCACCTACAGTCACACTGGAGGTTGGGGCTTCAACATGTGAATGTTGGGGACACAATTCGGTCTGTAACAGTGTCTTTATTTTATTGGGCAGCCCCACACATGATCGTGTCTTCTCCACTCAGTCATTGCTCAGATGTTTCCTTCTCCAGGATGCCTTCCTGGGGCCCCTATTTCAAATTGCACCCCCTGCCCTAACTCCACTCCAGCTCTGCCCCCCACCCCCTGTTCATGCCTCATTTTCTCGACACAGTTACCACTTCCTATTACCCATTACTTGTTTATCATTTGTTCCCTCCGCCTCCGATTTTAGCTTTGTGAGAGCACGGATTTTTATCTGAATTGTAGCTCTACAGTCTCTGTGGACCTGGAAAGTACCTGTTGCGTGGTAGACTCTCAAAAAATATTTGTTTCATGTTAATGGTTGGCAAGTGGGACAGAGGACCCCACTCCCTGGAGGCTGGTGCAGCGAATGGGTGGAACGAAAGCAGTGCAATTTTGATAACTGTAGAAGATTCTGGAACTGCCTCCAACTTTTGATCACCACGTTCTGAAATACTCGGGAAATTCTCAAACATCCTTGGGTCTGGACTACTGGCTAATAATACAGGGTCCTGGGCACCACCCACAGATGTCCGATTCAATCGGATAAGTACTAGGCATGGAAATCTTCACATTCGGAAAACACCTAAGCCAACCCTGACACAAAGGTAACACACCGAGAAACACAATGCTGGGACCAGCTCCAGAGCCAGTTCTGGCCAGGACCAGAGGAATATGGAACAGGGGAGGAGGGCGTATATCAGGGAGTTTTTTCAATTAAAAAATCATTTGTCTGGATTTTTCTGGATTTTTCTGGGTCCCTGCCTTCACTTCCCTGACCTTTCTTCCCAGAGCTCTAGCTTGAAAAGCCACAGCTGCTTCTGGAGAGGGAGAGGGTCGGCCTTCACTGGGTGGGTGGGTGGGTGGGTGGGTGGAGGGGGCATGGGGGTGAATTGCACGTGGATAGTGCCTACCTTGGGGGCCATGGGAGGTGATCCAGGGAAGGAAGTCCCTGATGGCGGACAGCACTAACCACAATGGAAACGTGCTTGGGATCTTAAAGGCAAAGCCAGGGAAGTCACTAAGGCAGGGGCTCTACATGGAAAGGAAGGACGCTGTTAGGGACACAGAAGGGGCGGACATTTTGCAGACTCTGGCGCTCTGCTCTGCCTCACTACACCCAGGAGGTCCACACTGGCATCGGTTTTTTCTCTTGAAACAGCTCCCTTGCCTGCTGACTTCAGAATTCCACCTTATCTCATCCCACTCAGGGTTAAGACCTGGAGCCCTCACTCCTCACTCACAGCAGACATGGCTTTGTTAATTTCCTTGAATTTCATGTACATTTCTGCACCACCCCCTCAGCTTCCCTTTCTCTGCTCTGCTCCCCCACATCTGGTATCTTGACACTACCAGTCTCTGGAGAGATCTTTTGTTTCCAATCAGATGACTGAGTTGAAGACAGGCAGTGCCCTGATTTAGTCTGACCTGCTGGTAACAGATCGTATAGAACTGCAAGCATTTGAACCCCACCTTTTAAGGGTTTTATTTCCCTAGAAAATACAGATGCTTTTCTTATGTTGCCTTCTGTCCACCCGCAACCCAGGACCATTTCTTTTTCTCTTAAAGTTTCAAATCATGCTTTGCTTTTCAGAAATGTTTTGCCACTTATCAGAAAGGATTTATGCCAGCGTCGGGTCCTCATCATTTTTGCAGTACCTGTCATTGTATGTAGATGTCCCACGTGGGCTGCCTGGGGAAACACCGCTCTCTTCCTCTGGCGTATTCTACTTAACCAAAAGTCAACATCACTATTTTTTGTTTAATGTGCTCAGCTGTTTCTTGTGATATGCATTGTCACTTTGTTAGACCTGTACCAGATTGTAAGTGTATAACTTCCTAAAAGACACGGTTTTCAGTTAAATCAGCCACTCAGACTTCACACCTATGTTAGAAAAATGAACAATTAGGGGCGCCTGGGTGGCGCAGTCGGTTAAGCGTCCGACTTCAGCCAGGTCACGATCTCGCGGTCCGTGAGTTCGAGCCCCGCGTCGGGCTCTGGGCTGATGGCTCAGAGCCTGGAGCCTGTTTCCGATTCTGTGTCTCCCTCTCTCTCTGCCCCTCCCCTGTTCATGCTCTGTCTCTGTCCCAAAAATAAATAAACGTTGAAAAAAAAAATTTAAAAAAAAATAAAAATGAACAATTAAAGAAAATTCCAGGAAAAAAAATCCAGAGTATGGGAAGGGAGAGTCCTGCTTTATAAATGCCACACGATCAAACAATATTTGTTAAATTAATGAAATGAAGGAAGTGAAAGCATCGGTGGCTAGCCACTCAGCCACTAAAATGCTTTATGATTTCTAGTGAGTCATCAGTTATTTCACATTATAAGGATTCTGTGTCATAAATAATTACAAACTGCTTTGAAAACATTAGACTGCAAACATAATTACTGGCACTTTTTTTCTTTTTTTTTTTTTTGCAGAAACAGAGAGATGCATTCTTTTGCTCGGGCTCATGGCTGGTCTCAACAATTGTGTATCTCTTTTTCTCAGCACAGATGACACACCTTTGAATCTGGGTACTGACCCCAGTGATAACGCTGGGGGGGGGTGGGTAGGTTAGGTCTCATGGGAACACCAAGCAACGGGTCCCAAGGATGAAGGAGATATGGCTGTTGACCAGGGCCTCCGTCCCCTCTGATGTCAAAACTTGCCTTTCCGTTACCTCCTCAAGAGTGTGCCCATCTGGATCGAGGCAGGAAACATGCCCTAATCGCAAAGATGGGTCTGTCTGCAAAGATGGGAGCGTCCCACATCTCTTCTGCCCGTGAACAGCAATCTAGAAAGCCACTGACCTGGAGTCTCTTTCACATCAGGCTGTGCACACTGTTCGTGTGTTTCCTGTTATGAGCAAAAGCTATGATGGAATGCCGTGGAACCTCTCCGGGGCATGTTTAGTCATTCAACCGTGCACACACAATTAGCTTCTGCACGATACGCTTCTCACTTAAAAAAAAAAATGCCTTTTCATATGTATTCAGAAACCATTTTCGGTTCTCAGTGGTGACGTATAAACCCACAGGCAAGATGACCACAGTCTTAAGAGGATGAATAATGGAGAAAGGCTATTGGAAGAGAGGCACCAAGGAGAAAAATGGGAGAGGATGCTTCGGAGAGGAAGAAGGTGTAGACTATGAGGAAAAGCAGAGAAGGGGAATCACTTTTCCTTTTTGTATCAGTTGGCTGTTGTCGCATGACAAACCGCCCCAAGGCCCGGGGACTTAAAACATTCATTATCAGTTACCACTCAACCAGTCGTTTGGGTACCTCTGTTGACTGGTGATTTGTGCCAGGCGGACTCCTGTAGGTCTTCAAGGTGCAGGTGTATGTCACCGAGGGGGAGGTGGAGGATGGCCTGACTCACGTGTCTGGTGGGTTGGCTGTTCCAGTGGGCTGACTCGACCAGGGAGCTTCCATTATCCAGCCCACTCACCTGAGCTTCTTCCCAGGACCCTGCGGATTTCCCAGTGGGCGGAAGTGTGCAAAACCTTCAGAGGCGTAGGGTGGGACCGGGCGCGCGGTCACTTGCCCTGCACGCTCTTGGCCAAAGTGAGTCACGAGGCCAGGCCGAATTCAAGGAGCGGGGAACAAATTCCACATCGTTGTAGGATTTTCTGGGGTGTCATGTTGCACGAGACGAAGATTCAGGGAGGGGTGAGAGGCTGTTTCCATGCCTGCGGTCAACGCGCCGTACTTGCCCTTCAGAGAACTTGCAAAGGTCCTACGTAAGGTTGGATGTGGTTTTTGTAGAGTGCGCGAAATTAGAGGTACGGCTTCCTGGATTCCCAAAGAGCACATGAAGCGGATTGTGGCGAGAAGCCTCTGAAAGATCTTCAAAATATTAAAAAACCAACTCCCCACCCCCCAAAAAACCAATCAACCAAAACAAAACAAAAGAAAAGAAAAAAAATACAGAGGCTTTGGGGTGGCTCAGTTGGTTGAGCGTCTGATTCCTGGTTTCAGCTCAAATCGTGATCCCAAAGTCGTGGGATCGAGCCCTGTGTTGGGCTTACAGCCTGCTTAAGATTCTCTCTCTCTCTCTCTCTCTCTGCCCCTCTTCCCTGCTTGCTCTCTCACTCTCTATCAAATAAGATTAAAAAAAGAAACCTACCTGGTGAAACATTCTCTCCTTATGACGAAGCCTAGTATTCGAATGGCAAGCCACAGGTGCTTGTTGGGCATTTACCTACGTGTCTGGCCCTGGGGGTACAGTGGTGAACCACAGAGGCCTAGTTCCTGATTTGGGCCTAACGGAGAAGACATCGTAAATGATAACATTCGTGCTGATAAAGCAGAAGTTCTGCTATTTCTCCAGCACCGACCCTCAGTCCTTGCCTTTTCAGATTAGAGATGCACATTGAACCACCCAGGCTCTGTCCCATCGCGGTGTGGCTCACACGGTCTTGTGACTCCGTATAACCTTGCCAATCTCTCCCCCAGAAGCTCTTGAAGGGGCTCTGAATATTCCCTTCTGGCATGAGACTTATTTGGCCAAAGACATCTGAGGACCCACAGCGGAAGGAGGCAGGTTCTGCTGAATTCCCCTTCTCTGCTTGAAAGCAAAGCCCCCTGAAAGAATTCACCTGCCATTGATGGGGCTCAGATCATAGGAGCCCAAATACGGCACCTTGCCATATTGAATATCTTAAGCTGAAGAAGCTTGAGATGCTAAAAATAGGAGCCAGTGGGAATCACTTCTGCTAGGCCCCACGTCACCAAACTGAGACTTAATTATAGTCTCGGCTCTCCCCGAAATAGAACCTTAAACGGATCAGGAATCACCTGATCAGCCCTAGTGAGGCTACCCGCCTGGTAGACCCCTGCCATCCCCTAAAGGAGACAATAACCAATAACCAGTAACCAATCCACTTTTTCCCTCCTGTGACTTCCTTGTTCCCCTCCCTCAGTCTCGAAAAGTCTTAAAGCTCCTCAGAGCTCCCTTCTATCTGCCGGCTGGGAGGCTGCCCAAGTCAGGAAGCACTGCATAAAGCCAGTAAGATCTTTAACATTTACTCTAAACTATGACATCTGCTTTTTCCAGAGAGAGAACCACAGAAGCCGGAAGGTCCCTTTGACCCACGCTTCTCCCCTAAGACAGGTCACACAACCAGCGGGGAAGAGGTGCCTCCTTATGCCTGGAGGAAAGGAGCATCCTTATCTCTGGAGACACGGGGGCTGCAAACAGTTGACCAAACCTAGCCTCGCATTACCGCAAGCTTAACTATTTTGTCAAGACTTCATTTCTGTGTGAAGCCTCTTGAGTAAAACTTCTATTAAATAAATGTGTATGCTTTTCTCCTGCTGATCTGTGTTGGCTTAATTGTGAGGCCCGGCCAGGCACCCTAAACGGGTCGAGGAAAAGTTTGTCCTCCCGTACAAGGTCTGGAGGCAGAGTTACAAGGTCAAATGCTCCTGAGGTCCAGGTGAGAAATGCAAGTGAACCAGACAGGTAGGACCTAAGAAAAGACCTTCGCTGTCTTAATGTGTCCCGCTTTGTATGGACGCATCTGTATCAGAAAATCTGTCTCTACTATAGGAGGAAAAAAATCAGTTTAAGGGTAATGAGAATGGCTAATGACCCAGCTTCAGAGGTGGGGGGGGGCACTGGGGCAAGGAAATGGGGAACACGCCTCCCTTTGGTGTGCTCCTAAGAGCCCACACGTTGGTAAGTACAGCCCGTTTTCCCACATCTCCCCATTTTCCAAGAGAAGCTAGAAATGTGTATCTTCCTACGAAATAGCCCCTTTTAAATATTGGCTTGTGGGGCGCCTGGGTGGCTCAGTCCGTTGAGCCATCGACTTCGGCTCAGGTCATGATCTCGCAGTTCGTGGTTCGAGCCCCACGTCAGGCTCTGCCCGGGCTCTGTGCCGGCAACTGGGAGCCTGGAGATGGCTTTCGATTCTGTGTCTCCCTCTCTCTCCTCCTCCTCCTCCTTCTCCCTCTGCTTGCGCTCTGTCTCTCTCTGTCTCGCAAAAAAAATAAAATTAAAAACCGTTCAACCAACCAAAACTTTGAAATAACAAATCCCTGTTGGCTTGAGCTTCTTAAGGATCATACAGTAGGGCTAAGAGGTCACAGCTACCCTGTGACTACCCTGGGGTCATGAGGGCCCTGAGCTATTGAGGCTCCCGCACAAAGGATATTGTATGCAAAGCATGTATTTAGAATGTCATTTCCAAGCATTTCAACAATACAGAATTTTCCAGCAGATGTGTTACCCACTTGGGTTTGGCGGCCTCTGGCGTGAATGCCAATGGGAGGCAGTGGTTTGCTTGGAAGAGACTTGACCATGGCTCTCTGCAAGGCGGTAGAGACCGAAGACCTTGTCTATGGTGTCTTTACCTCTACAATTCTCCTGGCTGGGCCTCCCCATTCCAACAGGAGCCTGGACTGAATCTTCTTTTTGGTTCCGGCTGGATGTCAGCTAATCATGCCCAAAGACATTAGCTGATGATGGCTTAAGGCCTTACATGTCCAAGAGATATTTAAATTTTAAATGAGGGCCCAAAGATGGAGACTTCATCTTTTTACTTGGCCATCCTTCTCCCAAGAACCAGAGCGTCATTTAGTGACAAAGCACGGAAGGGGGACCGAAGGCCCTCAATAGGTCACAGTGACAGCACACGTTCTTAGGTTTTGCGTAGCATCGTTAATTCATTTCTTAATAACGTAGCTTTGTTCATGTTCTGGGGGTGATCAGGAATCCCTACCGGCACTCTTGATGACATCCTAGCATTCTTAAGGAAATAAAGCTAATTAATGGGGGGTAAATGTGAAATTTCAAAAGAAAGAGAGTCTTTTTTTTTTCCTTACTGGGAGCGCTGACTCCGTTTACTGGAAAGATTGTGTTTTAATGTTGGCCACTCACCCAGATGAGGTTGATTATGAAAAGAGAAATTGTTTGGTTCATTAGGCTTTAATTATAGAGATGAATTATTATGGATGAAAAGAGGGAGCCACAAAATTATGGAGATTGAATTCCAGTTCAATAAACAACTTCAAATATCTTTACTGGAGACATAAGCTAGTCATGTTCTTCTTCTTCTTTTTTTTTCTTTGCCAATTTAATTTGATGTCTGCTGACAAATGATGTTAGAAGGTCCCTGGAAAAATCGTAATATCTACAGTGTGTTGGTGACTATCATTTGAATTATACTTTTTTCCCTAATTATCTTTTCTGATGGTAGTACGGAGATAGATAGGTCTTACTTCTGCTTTAATTTATTTTGTGTAATAATGACAAAATGTTATATTCCTGTTTTGCCACTCTCCATGAAGCTAAATTGCTTTCATAATAGCTCAATGGCCTTCGATGGCTCCCCAGTGCATGCAAAGATAAGCCGAAAAACCCTGAGCTTGATATTTAACGACTCTCAGGATCTGATCCAACCGAACTATCCAATCATATCATTCAGTATTTTGTAGGGTTCCAGAACTTGTGCCGTAAACAAATGCTCTGTTCCACCTCTCACACGTAGACCTTGCACATTTTGCATCTGAGATTTTAGGCCTGTTTCTCTCTACTCTGTATCTTCCCCCTTTTAAATTCTGTCTGAGCCCTCATTTTCCGGTTTCAAATTAGGCATCCTTAATCTTCTTTCCTGAGCGTGGTATTCTCCAGTGATCCCGAGCGTGGTATTCTCCAGTGATCCCGCTGTCTGATTTTCTAAAACACACATGACCTTATAACATTCTTGTTTAAACCTCTTCCATTACTGGTAGTTGTTACTCTGAAGTCATGCAGTCAGAGTTGGAAACTCCAGACACGATATATCTTACATTTCTTAATGCTTTAAAATGATGGTTTTACAAAGTATTGGGAACAAGTAACATCTATATGGCATTTAAAAATTGCCTATTTGAATGTATCAGAGAGTGCATGTTTTAACTATGATAATACTATGGTGATTCTGTGGTTATACGTTTTTTTTTTTTTAACGTTTTTTTATTTATTTTTGAGACAGAGAGAGACAGAGCATGAACGGGGCAGGGGCAGAGAAAGAGGGAGACACAGAATCGGAAGCAGGCTCCAGGCTCTGAGCCATCAGCCCAGAGCCCGACGCAGGGCTCGAACTCACGGACCTCGAGATCGTGACCTGAGCTGCAGTCGGACGCTTAACCGACTGAGCCACCCAGGTGCCCCTGTGGTTATACGTTTTTAAAAGAGCATTTCCTTTTTTTTTTTTTATAGGAGCATAATAAATAGTTATGAATGAAGTAATGTAACATCTAGGATTTGCTACAAATTAATATGGGGACGTGGTAGGGTATAGACGAAACATGGGTGACCATAATAACATCAAAACTGACCATGCTGGGTCAACAAGATTGACCAAATTTGACCTACCATCATTGATAGTTGCTGCATTTGGGTATTGACCAAATTTGACCTACCATCATTGATAGTTGCTGCATTTGGGTATTGAGGACTCATATACTATTCTATATATTTTTATATAGGCTTAAGATTTTCTGTTATGAAAACGTTAAAAAAATTCATAAAGTAAAATATAAAATTAAAAATCTTAGAGGCAGCTTGAGAATCCTAGGAGGTATTACTGATCTGAGCATGGGATGACTGCTTGCTCATTCCATGACTTCCATGACCTTGCTAAATCACTTAGCCTTGCTGAAACTCTTTCACTCTCTCAAGACACTCCAGTGAATGTTTCAGCCCCTTTCAGCTCTAAAGTCCTGTGAACGTAGGTATTTAGAAACCAAAGACTGATTTCTAGAAAGGGGAGGAATATATAAACTCTCTGGAGTGATCTCTTTCATACCCATAAAGTATCATCCCTCTTGGGAGTGAAATCAACACACAACCTCAACGGGGCAGAAGTGGGAGATGGTCCAGCAGCCGGGGACAGCATCGCAGCGTGGGTTGGACAGATAGTCATGACGTAAAGGACCTCTAGTGTAGAGTTTGTTTTGAGAGCGGTGATTTGGCAAGGAAATGTCCTCTCTCCCATGACCAGTAAGCGTTAAAGGGCTAGAGGGACTTGGATCTTCAGCTTACGTTCAGCCCCGAATGGGATTACAAAGTCACTCACGGTCATGTTGAATCAGGGAATCGAAAGAAATATTGAATTACAGTGTGGGAGGAGGCCGTGCCAAATAAGCCAGGCAGGTAAGGTCAACCCAACCAGAACAAGGCTGCACTTGATTGTCGGAGGGTGCCCGGCAGATTTTCACGCATTGACCGGGATGCCCATCTGAAAACTTTCCTTTCAATTTAGAACCGTGTCTCGTCGCTGAGCACCCCCCCCCCATAAACCCAGGGGATAAATAATGTGCCAGCTTCGTGACCACCAAAGGCCCTTCAAATCGTGGAGGGCAGAGAACAAGCTATCCTGAGACTTGCCATGGTTCACTAGTTTCTTTCAGAAGGGCAAGCTCGCGTAGATCAACTATGGAAGAAAAAAAAAAAAACTTACATTTCTCCACGTGGTCCGAATGGAGGTATTTGGGTTTTACTGGGCACAAACGAAAGACATCTGGAGGGCAATGGTGTTCAGCTCTCCTTGTCAACAGGGTTGACTTTTATAGATCACAAGCCCTGATTACTATAGTCTGTTCCTTTAATATGGTAGCTATTACTCCAAAGTGCTGCCCAAGACCCCAGTGCTGGATATCATTTGCTCTGCTTATTGGAAAACAAAGTAAAATAAAATCCATGATTCTAACTTTGGATATGTCAGCAGCTAATAGTAGGAAGGAGAGCTATAATTTGTTGAGCACCTGCAATGCATAAGAAGCCTTCAAAAGATTATCTTCGCTGTAATCCTCTAAACAGAAAGATCTTTCCCTGTGAAACAGGTGAGGAGCCGGTCCAGGGACAGAGTTGGGATTTCAAAGCAGATGACAGATGACGCCCGAGAGCCCTGCCACCATGAGTGTTTTCTCAATCTTGTCTGCCCATTAGAATCCTCTGGAGAGCTTCAAAAGAATGCCAGGCCCTAGCCCTTTAAGATCTGAGTTTAATTTGTCTTGGGTGGGGCATCAGAATCTCTATGTTATTTTGGGGTTGCCTTGTACAAGTCACGAGAGTCTTCTGCCAGCAAGAAGCTGCGCCCTCTCCCTTCTCCTCGCTCTGTACAATGAGGGGGCTGGCCTGGAATCTCTCTAAGGCGCAGGGACCTTTCAGTGGATAAGTGTTCAGGTCCTGGAAGGTACCGGCCAGGGTTCAAATCCCCACCCCCCTAAGCTACCAGCCTCCTGTCGTCTCTTCATCAATGCCTCCTGGGCAATTGTGTTTGGAGAGTGAGTAAGGCATTTGGAAGAGTGGTCAGGGCTCACTAATGTCAGTGCCATTATCAGGGCTTGCCTCCCGCACCTGGCATGAGTCATGCAGAGGCCAAGGGCAGAGCCCAGCCTCCCGGGTTTTCTCCGTGTTCTCTGCAAGGAGAGCGTTGAGCTCTTGATGTGGTTCTTGTGACTTCTTGGGTCTACTCTCTCATTTCCTGACTCTTCAACCCACCCTGTTTGCACATTTCCTGACTACAGCCTTTGCCCCAAACGTTGGCTCATTATTACATTGTCTCTCTCTTTCGTCTGTTTTAAATTTCCCATAAAAGAAACCTAAAAAACTTAAAAAAAAATAACATTAAATAACAAAATGAACCTGAAGCTGCGTCTTCTCTCTTAGGCAAGCCCCACCTGGTTCCCAAAATGCTTTCAGTGGGCTGGGTCTTACATTTATTATTATAATGTTATTACTGAATACATCTATTATGAAACCTCACTGTCCTACCTAGTCACCGAATTTACCCTTTAATGGTTCAGTATTTATTTGAGAATATCCCATGTGAGAAGCCATTGTCACCTTTATTAACATTACTACACTATCCTTAGTGTACGTCCCGAGAATGCAGACTGATGAATTTAGACATGTTTGTCGCATATCACTTTCCCTGTCTCAGATAGTGATGTCACAGGCAGTTTTTGCTAAGGGTCTCATTATCTACAAGGCTTCAATTGTTTCTTGTGCGGTTGTCTTGAGTATTATCAGACTCCCTTACCCTCCTGAATGCCTCGATAACATACATAATGAGAAAATAAGAGGACAGTGGTAGATATTCAGGGGTTAGGGTAATAGCACCCACAGCTCTTAGAATCATATGATATTAGTTCTCAAGGGACTTTACCAACAGCTCATTTTGTAGATACGGCAGCTGAGGTCCAATTGGGCAAGTGGCTGAACTTCCCAGGGTTTCTGATTCATAGATTGACGGAGCCTGGGAATTCGCATTTCTAACTGGGCGGCCACCCTTTAAGAACCAGAGGCTTAGATGGGCACACTGAACTCATGTTCCTGATTCTCAGTCATTACTGTTGCTAAGAATTATCCACTGTCATTGACAAGGTTCTCAAAGCTCGGTGCTTTTCTCCATCTTCCCTCTGTTTCCGTGCAAGGTGGTTTATATGACATCCGCTAACTGGGTTTTCTCCCTTTTCATTCTGCTTTTCACTGTACTTCTTCCCCTGTCACCCTGGAGGCCCCTATTACGCGTCTAACTGTGATTGTCACTCTGCTTGGGCCTCACCGTGACAGACTGGTCCCTCCACCTTATGTGCAGTGCATGGGACACTCTCAACAGGGCCGTTTCAGCTCTGCGATGGGGCCCAAGGTATGAGCAATCATCTCTGTTTGTCCTCAACCAAGAGAGGCCATAAGAATGATTTCATGCTCTTTTGATAAGTTATTCATTCTGATTGATTCGTAAATCTTCCAGTGGCGGTTCAATGTTAAAAGATACCCAAGGAAAAAGGTTACCTAGATGTAAGGCTGGCTCAGTCATTAGAACACTGATTGGGAAGCGGATACTAAGACCGTTTTCCTTTGATGATAGCTTCCTGACCTCTTTCTCTTACAGGGCAATGATCCAGGTAGAAATGCTTCACCTACCTGGCGTGCGTGTTGACTTTCATAGCATGTGAAATTCCAGGTTGGAAACGAGAGGCCTCTTGCCATCAACATTATCTGTGGTAACGCATGTGGGATTGTGTTTCCACTGACAATGAATCGTGTATTTCAATCCGAGCAAGTATTTTATGACGTCCGTCTGTAGGAAATATGATGGACACACTCCAGAAGTTGTGAATGGAACTTTCTTTCTTTTTTTTTCCTCCAGTGTTGCAAGAATCATTGCAAAAACACATTGAGAGTGGACGAGAAAGGGCGCAAATTCAATCTCCCTGGGAGAAGTGTGCTGTGTTCCAACCCACTGATAAGAAAAATGCCGCTCGTAGAACCATAAATACTTAAAAATCGGGATACCTGGATAATCTGATTCTTCTATAGTGCCTTGACTCCTAGACGTGCCCTATGGGTGAGTGTTATTATTTTTTTTTTTTTTTTCATTGATTCTCTTTCCATTCAACCAAATTGCACTTTACCAAGACTTTGCCTCTGCGGTCGAGCGCGTGAACCAACACACGAACGCACAGGTGAGCTGCGGGGTCTGGAAGGAAGGGCTCCCAGGGACGGCGGGAGGGGTCGCTTTGGAAACAGAGCTGCCCCACTCTCCTCCGTCCCCGGCCGGCCCTCTCCCCCACGTATCACACATCGTATCACATCTCAGGCATTTCTCAGTCGCTAATTTTTTCCAGCTGTGAGCCAATCGGATTGCTCACACCGCTTTCATGTTGCTTACAACGTTATCTAGGGATTCGTTACTTAAGAGCCGTTTTCCCCGTGTGTGGATGGGTGTACGCCTGGAGAATAAAGTTCCTCTTGTGCTGTTGGTATGATGTCAGGGGCAGTTTCTCACTCCCTTCTACAAAGCCTTCCTTCTTCTGATGCAGCAATTAGTTGGCTATTAATAAAAAGACATTAGGTTATGCTTATTTATTTTTAAAGAATGACATCATCCCCTGCCTTAATGTCTAGCAATGGAGCGATTCACAGGTCTTTCCATTTATTACATCATGGAAGCAGATTGAACTTGGCAATTACCTTGTCGTTTTCACAACAGTGTTGAAAGGGGTGCTGACAAGCGGGGTCAGTTGCAAGGGTCTGAATAAACATGGATGTGGCTATGCGTCCTCTTATGTTGTTAAGTGAATTTGCGCCCGGTGAAAGGTGCCCACGGAGCCCAGTTCAGAGGGCAAATGTCTTCATTTTATTCCTAGAGCAAAGCTACGGCTCTCGGTCGGAGAGGTTGGGATAGACCTGGTAATATCCAGTTAGCTCACTGGTTGTCAGAAACCATCCAATAAAGAAGGTCTACTAACTGAAAGCTACAAGCCTCCAGGTTCCAAGCTGAGCCCTTGTAGGAGCCCGCCAGGTGAAACATTCTCGAAGATTCATAGGCTTCTGAAAATGGAAAGGACTTTGAGGCTCAATTTGAGGCTTAAGGGAGTTGAATCTGCAATTACTGAGGAAGTTTGATTAATGCTGAACAGTTAGCAAGTGGGAAGACCGGCTTTATTTCCACACTGTGATAATACCTCTGTCTTAAAGAGGCCACCTCTGTAGACTAGCGGAGAGAGTCTCTTTCCACAAGTGGAGCTTAGGATACCGTACTTGAATTTACCTGGCTCTTTGTATTGATTTAAAACAAGCTGTCTCTCGTTCCTGGAGTACAAGTCGTGAGGAATCGTCTCACACTGGATAACTGTGTACCTCTAATTCAAGCTTTAATAATAGGACTGTTCATGCCATTTGATGTCAGTGCCCTAGAGAAATGGAATCACGTCACCTCCCCCCTTCCCAAAAGGCTCGATATTTTAAGGGCACAGATTAATCTTCACCAAAGGGATCAATTTCTTTTTCCCTCAACTCTCATTATTGCTGAGTGCAAAGCAGTGGCTTTATCAATAAAGGGTCTGATTATGTCAGTCATTAAGAAGATAATCAGATCTATTGCTCAGTGATGAAACTGCCAAAGGTCTGACTAATTGACTATAAAGACATGGCCTTTGACCAAAGCCAGTCAAGGGAAACTTCTTTCTCACAATCACGGCTTCTGCTCATAGCAAGGCCTTTCCGTGATAGGTAATGACCGGACCAAGAAACTGATCATTGACTTTACCAATATGTGTGTGTCCCTAGAATCAAGACTCAGATTTAATGCATCGGTGGAGCTATTTACCCAAGATTACAAGTATAGGGGAGGGGAGAAGCTTTTCTCGACCCTCCTAGTATCCCTGGCTGGGTCTGGATCTCAAACCGACAAAGAGAGAATACGAGAGAAGCACGCACATATTATTGAATTTTGACGTGTACGTGGGAATCTTCACAAAAGACTGAAAACCCAAAGAACCGACCACATCAGAAAGCCTTTATGCCTTTTAGACAGAGGAGCAATAAAGTCATGAAGAATTGACAAGACAAAGTGGTTGGAGCGAAGGGCAGTAAATGGCAAAGAAGTAACTAGAAATATAAAGTTAGTTTAATGAGGTTTGGTTTTGCAGATTCTTGGCCCCCCAACTGCCCATCTCTGGCGATAAGAATGTCTTCCTTCCTCTCAGTACAGGAAGGGCACTTTTCATGTGGGCATTTTATGACCTATTTCAGGGACGAAGGGTGAGAGGAGGTCAGAGTGGGCTTCCTGCTTCTGTCAGATTCTCAGACTTCTTCAGTTATGGTATTCAATATGCCAAGGTGTCATATTTTGGGACAGTGCGTCCTGAGCCCCATCACAAACAATTATCTACCATAGACGTGCCTGGAAGATAATCATCCAGCTGGGTAACCTATCCATTTAAGATATTTGAAGAATTTTAAGTGCTTTCATTTGTTTTTAGGACAGAGGAAGATGACTGTGAAATTATTTGTGACACATAAATACCACTTTGTTCATGCAGGATTTTTATTGCTCGCTTTCTTGTGATTTTTTTCCCATCCACAGAAGAGTAAGCACATCCCTAACATGAAGTGGACCCTCATGTATTCGCGGATGAAAATGTCAAGAAAATTCAAATGCGTTGTGTTACTCAGCCCAGAGCCCTAGACAGAAAGCATAGCTATAACCAAATATAATTCATTGGAACAACACGGTGATGTCAGGGCAGAAACTCTTGCCATAAGTTTCTACACTGTATGCGTGGCCAATGACACCATATGCTGTGGTCTGAATGTTTGTGTCCCCCTCACCATTTCATAAGTTGAAACCTAATCCCCAAGAGGACAGTGACAGGAGGTGGGGCCTTTAGGAAGTGCTTAGGTCATGAGGGTAGAGCCCTCATGAATGGGATTCATGCCCTTCTAAAAGAAGTTCCAGAGAGTTCGCCAGTCCCTTCTGCCAAGTGAGGATACTTTAAGTCTGCAACCTGGAAAGGGCTCTCATCTGGCCACACTGGCACCATGATCTTGGACTTCCAGGTCCTAGAACTGTGAGCAATAAACATCGGTCGTTAATAAGCACCCAGCCTGCAGCATTTTGTTATAACATCCCAAACAAATGAAGACACCACACACCATTTGTGGGTCCACTAGAACTTTGTTCCCGAGGAGCGATCCAGGGAGACCTAGCATCAACGTCGCCAAAAGTTTATGAAACAAACAGACAAAAAAAACCCCAGAATCTCAAGCTCCACCCAAGACCTACTGAACCAGAATCTGCATTTTAACAAGGTCCCCAGGTGACGCATATGCAAAATTTGAGAAGTACTGTTTAAGAGGAGTGATCGTCAAACTTGGACAGACTTTGGAATAATGGAGAGTTTTAGGGAAAAAAAATGGATGCCTGAGCGCCATCCCCAAATATTCGGATTTACTTGGCATGAGGATGCGTTGAGGTTCAAATGTAAAGCAAAGTTGTCCGATCTCTGCTCCGGAGCAGGTGTTTCCCAAGCTTCCGTGGCAAAAGGCACCTGGAGGTACTTGTTAACAATTCAAGTTCTCGGTCTTCATCCTGGACCCACTCTCTCAATACCTCCGAGAGCCAAGTCTCGGAGGTCATACGTTTATAGGTGCCCCACATGATTCTGATCATCAGGAACGCTGAGGAGTAGGATCTTTAAATTCATTCTTTACCCATTTAACAAATATTTATCCAAGGTGTACTTACTAGATAATGTTCTCAACGCTGAGGATATAGCGCTGAGTAAAAGGACAAAACCCCTATTTCAGAATAGATAAAGAAAAAATAGTAAACAGTATAACTGTAGTGGTAAGTGCTGTGTGGAAGTAAGACCCATGAATGTAATACAAAGCGGCTGGGAGTGAAGGGCTGTCTGCTTCTGAGAGGTGACTGGAGAAGCCTTCTATGGGGTGAGATTTAAGCTGAGATTTGAAAGATGAGAATCTCCTAATAATAATAATAAAGCAAGGAAAAGTGTCCTTGAGATGCAACAAATAGTGAGTCCGAAAGGGCTGAGTCGGAACAGGAAACCGCGTTCTAAGAAGAGGTCAGGGTGGAAATTCCGTACTCAGTACAAGTGGTTCAAGGTGAACCTACAGAAACAGGCATGGTGACCTTACTGACCATGGTGAAGGGTTTAGGTTTTATTCTAAGTACAACAAAAAGTCATTAGAGGGTTTCACAGGAAGGTGATATGATTGGGAGGCTCTTTGGAGAAAGGGTGGGCATTGCAAAAGTGGGAGCCGTAGTCCAACTGGGCAGTGCTGTAGTTGATCGGGTAAGAGGTCAGAGTGGCTTGGTCTAGAGGAATGGAAAAAAATGCATCCATCCCCAAGCGTATGCTCTACTGACTGATTTCTAAGAATTGGTTTACTTCCCATAGAAAAAAAAAAAAAGAAAAATGATGTGTTCTTATGATGTTCATGTTTTATGTTATGTTATGTTATTTATTTATTTATTTATTGTAGAAGTCCATTTGTCTTTCCAGCCAGAAGAAATGAATTCTCGCCAATTTGGGTGTGAGACCCACAGAGGACTGTTCCCTCATTCCTGATAAGCCTTTCCCTCTGGTTTACTTAAAGATTTTCATTCATAAATCTCTAGAGTATTTGCTTTTCCTGATTTTTTTTTTCTAGCTTTGGTTCTGAAGCCCTTCTAATGCTCTTTGTCAATTGTGCAATGCTTTCCATGTGAGTGGAAGGAGAATTCATACCATTTTGAGTGGTTAAGTGCCTTTAAATGATTTAAAATGCTGGGAAGATATTTAGCTCTTTGGCAAGGGGATTTGGAGAACATGTTATTTCCAGCTGTGGGTTAGATCCATATTTGGAAGGAGAAATTCTGACCATCAAGAATATCATAGAATACATCCAGGTGTTTTTAAAAGCTGCAAAAAATATCGCAGCTAAGAAGAATCTTTCATTGTTCCTTCAAGATGCCACACTTGTTCCTCCGCGAAAATGGATACCATGCATCTTGCTTCTGAAAGGACTCTTGGACTCATTCCAGTCAACCACGATGCAAAGCAGGCTTTTGAGAACATTAAAAGCAGGAAACTGCAGTGAGAGCATGTGGGCACTTGCAAAGGTGCTAAAGATGAACGGGACTTAACTCTGTAAAGAAAGAACTCTGGGGTAGGTGGCAGAAAATTCCCTTCTGGAAGAACGGGGGTTATAAAGAATGGAGATCGAAAGGAGGGCTCAAGAGGTAATAAACCATCACATTGATGGTGCTACATTCAGGTGGGGGCAGGGGGAAGCAGGACTGGGTCATTATGACTCAAGTATAAAATAGTTGCTCTTGGGACATGCCAGAGTCATCAGCTCGCAAATGGTTATACTCAACAGGACTATAACCCGGTTGTTAGAGTACATGCCTGGATTTTAAGGTTGACCTCCAGGAGGACAATCAGACAACACATTCCTTTGTGTTGCTTTTAGAGAGAGGACATGGGGGTGACTGGATAGCAGGCCATTCCAGACTGAAGACTGAATTAAGTCGGCTGGGCTGTGATCCAATTAATAGCAAAGCAATTCAACATAATTGACCCCAGAATAGTTGATTCAGTGACACATGGATAGCGCTTTCACAGCTTAGCAGTGAGATCAGGGAAGGAAATTAATATGTGATTTCAGTAAATTCAGGCACCTGGTAGTTTAATAGACTCAGACTTTCATCTTTTGTTATTGGATTGACTCTGGCCCAGTTGGGAGTTATTGAAAAATTGATTGTAATAAACTGGCCCTCCATGATCTGCCACTTTGGGGCTCCAAGCTTCCACCTGGATCACCTACGGGAAATAACACAACAACGGCACTGACACACAGTCGCAAGTTTAACTTACACAGACTAACCTTATGTTCCTTCCTAGGAGGGTGGCTGTAAAGTGCGATAAATGGTGTCAAGTTTTGGAACCAAAAGCCAGACTTAGAAATTCCAGAAAGACACGGGTTGGACATAGTTCAAGTAATGCACTTTTAATTAAAGCAAGAAATTGGTATGGAGCTGGTTTCATCTAGATTCGAGTTTTACATTTGATCCAACGATTTCATGGCTGCTAGAAGGGACTTGGGTTCTTTGCTTAATTCTGTCTGGAGATACCTGTTCATTCTCTGGTTGTTATTTTTTAATTTTTATTTCTTTTAAAGTCTATTTATTTATTGTGAGGGGGGAGGGGCAGAGACAGAGAGGGAGAGAGAGAGAGAGAGAAGCCCAAGCAGGCTCTGCACTGTCCGCACAGAGCCCGACACAAGGCTCGAACTCATGAACTATTAGATCATGACCTGAGCCGAAACCAAGAGTTGGACGCTTGACCGACTTAGCCACCCAGGCTCTCCCCAGTCTCTGATTTTTCGACCCTGTGAGGTCGTTCTCTGTCCTCCCACACTCTATGTGTGCACTGCCATGGTCATGACATGGTATATGTACGTGAAAAGTACAGGTTTAAATTCTTTCATTAGCTTGTTAAACGTAGAAGTCATACATAAGTATAAAGTTTCAGGCCATATGGAAGTAAATGAAGAAAAAAGTAAAAGAATATTTTAAATCTAAGTAGGAATTATGGAATCACCTTCCAGAAAGTCTGCACCCATTTATATTCTCACACACAGTATACGAGAGGGTTCTCTCTTTTCTCTCTTTTTGCCAAGAGTTGGTGTAACAGTTTGGTGTGCTTCAGTCTATGCTTGGGCGTATTTTGGTTTGTTTCACAAAATGGGATCACACTCGCTGTTCTCCCCTTCTGTTCTTCCAGAACAGCCAGCGTGGGGGCTTCACCCCTGTCCTTTCCTCAGCCAGGAGCAGTTCTGCATAACTGGCAGCTTCTCTTTCTTTGTAATATATATTTTTAACGCTCATTTATTTCCCCCAAAGACTCATCATAAGCTGAATACCCTTGTGCGTGTATTTCTGTGTTTTGTCTCCCTCCACCAGCACCTTGATATCAGAGAACTGTGCACCTTCTGCCACAGCCTTTTTGCAGCCTGTCCCAGTGGCTGGCAAAGAACAATGAGGAATTTGTTGAATTTCTGGATGAACAGCTCCTCCATTTTATTCTTGGAGGCCGTGAGTGCATAGGGGGGACATAGATGGATGGGCTATGATTCCCACTAATGTTGCAACTTTATATCCATTGGTTTCCTCGAGATGAACATGATGTTCCCCATAAAAATCAGTGCACTTTGAAGAAATGACAGCTTTTCTCTTCATGTTCTCTTTTTATGATGAAATTGGGGAAAATCTATTGAATTTTGAGACTCTTGATTATTCCTGTTCAGTTCAATGCCTCTTCCAAATTATAATTTGCACCATAGACACCAAAATAATTTGCTTGTTTTTAGTGGAAAAGGAGCATATTAATTTATCTGATTTGTGTAGTTGTCTAAATCCTAAGAGAAACTGGGGGGAAGTTCAGGGCATTCAGATATGACAGGAGTTTTACTTGTGGGGCTTTTTTGGTTGCTGTTTTTCCTGATTGTATAGAGCATGCAGACAATTCTGTAGAGTATAAAGAAGGAAATGTATTCCTTACATTGACTTTTATTACCAAAATATACCTTTTTTCTTCTTTAAATGTTGATTTATTTTTTGGGGGGGGGGAGAGGCAGAGAGAGAGAGGGAGAGAGAACAAGCGGGGGAGGGCCAGAGGGAGGGGGAGACAGAATCCCACTGACAGTGCAGAGCCAGATGTGGGACTTGATCTCATGACCCGCGAGACCAAGAGTCAGACGCTTGACCGACGGAGTCACCCAGGCATGCCGATATGCATTTTGTCTTAAGCTGGATTCCTCTAAAGGCAGATGCGAGATGAGGATTGGATTCATCCATTCCCAGTCCAAGATCAGTTGAGGGCTGCTCCTGGGGGCGTTAGTTCACTGGCCCCCCGTTTCAGGCTTTTGGGTCCTGCTCTAAGAACAGGCTGAGCAAGCTACCATGGCCAGAGAAGGCCCTTAGACAGAGAGTCATGAGAATTTCAAATATGAACCCAGCACGTCAGAACTCTGTGGGCCAGAGAGACACAGGTGAGACATGAACAGCATCTGCTATACAATCATTAGAGATGGGCTTGGGGAGACCCAATCTGGCACCCAGTTCCACCCTCCCGCCCAAACAGACAGTGCTTAACGAATACAGCACTCACAGATACACTGGTTAGGAAAATCAAATGCAACACTGAGCATACAAACAAAAATCACTGCTAGTAGATGTGGCCGTGAGCCACGACTTCAAACGTGCTCGCACTGATTGGTTTGGTCTCTTGTTTTCCCATGATCTACCGTGGGGTAAACATATCCCCAGGTAGATGTTGGTCCAAGGAGAGTGTGAAGCAAGGAAGACCTGAATCCCACCTAAATTCAGGACACCAGCCCAGCCAAAGGCCATCTAAAGTAGTGCCACCCTGGTCCGCAGACCTGTGAACAAGAAAAACAAATGCTTATTATTGTGGGCCACTGCTATTCAGAGTTATATGTTACACAGCATTATCACAACAATAGCTGACTGATATACTAGTCAAGGGGACAGACTTAATACTGCAATGAGAATGATTGTTTTAAAAATCTAGGTGTGCCTGGGTGGCTCAGGCAGTTGAGCATCTGACTCTTGATTTTGGCTCAGGTCATGATCTCACAGCTTGTGAGTTTGAGCCCCACATCAAGCTCTGTGCTGACAGTGTGGGTCCTGCTTGGGATTCTCTCCCTCCTTCTCTCTCTCTGTCCCTCCTCTGCTTGCTCTCTTCTCAATCTCAAAGCAAACAAACATTAACAAAATAAAAATATATAATTACCACCAATTACCACCTCACCAATATGAAGTAGGCACCATAGATAATTTTATAAAGGGACAAAGAATCAAGTAGAGAGCTCATGAGTTATAAATTTTATCACAAAAATCAAAAGCTCCATTATACAGACCATAGCGGCATGGATACAGATAAAAAAAGAATAAATTTGAGAGTTAATATTGGAGTAAAAACTTGATCTGATATTCATCACAAAGAAAAAAAAAGATAATTATGGAATAAAAATTAAAATATGATGGATAGACCCAAGAATGGAGAGAAGGAAATACAGAAAGTAATGACAGAGAAAAAAAATGCCAGAATTAAGAACCCATCAAACGTTGAGCAGTACTGAATGAAAAAGGGTCATCATCTTGATGCATGGTGACAAAATTTCATTAAAATAAAGATTTGAAAGAGGAGAGATAGAGAGAAAAGGGATATCTATAAGGAACAAAAAAAATGGATGAATAACAATGCTCTCATCGGCAACATTGGAATTAAAAATTAAAAAAAAAACTTTGGTAAACTAGGAACAGAATCAGCCCCTCTTTAGTGGGGATTCGTTGTTTCTAAATTTATGATCAATAAAGTGTGCTTCAGTGAACATCATAGTTGGAGCTTTCCACATTCTCTCTAACTGTGATTAGATATTATCAGTATCTTTAATCTTGACTCAATTCATGACTGGGAAGTAAATCTTGAGGGTTTTTCAGAAAGTATTCTTTGAAAGCACTAGTGAAGTTGAAGATTGTCCTCTGTTCATTCACTCAGCAAAGAGTGCCTACCATATGCCAGATCTGTTCCATGCACTTGGCATATGTACATTAGTGAAACAGATGTAATTCATCGCCCACGTGCATTAAAATTGTTTTTAGTTTTTATTTTAGAAAGAGAGACACAGCACGAATAGGGGAGAGGAGCAGAGGGAGAGAGAGAGAATCTCAAGCAGGCTCCTTGCTCAGCATGGACCCCGATGCGGGACTCGATCCCACAACCTCAGGATCAAGACCTGAGCTAAACTCAAGAGTGAGCCTCTCAACTGACTGAGCCACCCAAGTGCCCACGTTTCTTCTTCTAATCCGCTCATCTTGTTTCTTTTGATTTTTAGAAACTATTTATGCATCAGGATTTTTAAAATATTTAATTAAATTATTACTTAGTTATTGTCCTACTTACAAAAATGTTAATATTCTGTGTATATTTTGGCTTTTACAGTTCTTTTGTGGCAGCTCAAGAAAGTTTTGATTTTATGTAGGAACATCTTTCAATGTCTCGCTACATTTTTCTACCTACTTATCCTAGGAAAATAGAAATAGTCGTCCACATTTTCTTCTGTAATTATTAAGGTTTTGGGGCACCTGGTGGCTCAGTCTGTTGGGCATCCGACTTTGGCTCAGGTCATGATCCCAGGGTTCATGAGTTCAAGCCCCACATTGGGCTTTGTGCTGACAGCTCAGAGCCTGGATCCTGCTTCAGATTCTGTGTCCCCCTAGCTCTCTGCCCCTCCCCCACTTGCTCTCTGTCCTTGTCTCTCTCAAATATAAATAAAAAAATTTTTAAACTTATTAAGACTTTAACTTTAAAATGTAGCCAAAAAAATCTATATAACAGATTTATTCGCTGGCTAGACCTGAACTAAGGACCATGTATACCATAATTATGGTGGGTACCTTGTTTGGTAATGAGACAGTTTTGTTTGTTTTCTTTTTAGCCTACGAAGGGGTACGTTTTACTTCTGCATCAAACTCTCTCTGTTAAAAAATAGTGATATCGGGGCTCCTGGGTGGCTCAGTCACTAAGCATCTGCCTCTGGATATTAGCTCAGGTCATGATCTCACAGTTCGTGGGTTTGAGCCCTGTGTCGGGTTCCATGCTGACAGTGTGGAGCCTTCATGGGGTTCTCTGTCTCTTCTCTCTGCCCCCCTCCCCCAAAATAAATAAATGGTATGTCAACAGGACTGCATCAAGTCACTTAAGCCAAAATGCTCCTCTTGGATGTTGAGTCTAAAATCTTTAGACCTTTGGCATTGGTGTTGCACTTTAACTGCATCTCGCTGAACATGGTATGTCCTCTCCCCTGTAGCCTTGGATGCATCATACCTTGCCTCATCAGATTTCTTCCCCACACTCACTTGGCTGACTCTTACTGTCCTTCAGGTCTTAGCTTCGATGCTATCTCCTTGAGGAGACGTTAGCAATCAGTGTATAAATATTTACTGGACCACCTACTAAACGCCACACTTTCTTTGATCACCCTCTTTGCTTCACTCCCCAACCAAGGCTGGTGAGGTGCCACCTGTATGGTACCTGTATCACCCATCACGCCAAGTTATGATGGCCTCGTGACTCGACTATAATGACTGCAGGTAGGAAGCACCTTGTCATGTCTGCTAGGGTGTCCCCAGCCTCTGACATTTAAACCAAAGCGAATATGGACAAAACGGTCAACCAAGAAGAATCCAGAGGAAAGTATGAGACCATTTCTTTTCCTGGAAGGGGAGCAGGGTCAGGGTAAAAGAAAATGTGCCTATCCTTCAGAGACCTGTGCTATGGGTGGCTTTGAGAGAATCCTGGCTGTGAAGTAAAGAGCTTGTTTCAACTTGTAGCACCATTTGGTTCTACCTCTACGATCTTGGAGGAATAAACTTTCTCAACTCAGTTTCCTTATCCAGTGAATGGCACAATGTCTATGGTCCCCGAATCTCAGGGGTAACGTATCTTGGGCTCTTATGGTGTGCCACCCATTGAGATGATTTCATTAATTAAATTACCCAGTGTAATCTTCATGCCCCACAGTGGAGGTACCACCGTCACCAATAAATTGAAGAATCTAAGGACATTGGGCCCAAATGAGGAAGCTGAGAGAGTTAGTCCAGTAAGAGTACTTACAGGTTATTTAGTGTCAACTGAAATTTAAAGAGGTTAATGAATCAACTCACTTCACACAGCTCGAAAATAGCAGAGGCCTGGGACCGGCCGAAACCTAGGCATATCACTTAGCCATTATTTAAGGCTTGCTCGCGTTGGGACAAGGCCGTCCTAAGTGGATGGGCTCTGTAAGCTGTCAAGCCCAGGGCAAGAACTGGTGATGAGGAATAACTCATCTGCAGGACAAGGAAGGCAACGCTGTGTTTGCCTTGGGGAGGAATGAATGCCGGGGATTGCAGGTCTGATCCAAGTTCAATGTGTCTGGCCCAAGGTTATTTTTGATTCAAGGCCACCGTGTCCCAGTTTCTATCAACACTGAAATAAACACCACTCTGCAATCTGCACCTTTTATTAATGGCGTGACTCACTTAATGAGGGCTTTGCTGACTCACATCAATCTTCCTTCTAGAAGAGGCCCATCAAAGAATTGTCGACAGCGGCCAGCCTGGGTCTACTCTGCATCAGCGTTTGGCACATCCAGCCCACCCTCCAGCACATTCTCCCTCCAGGAAGAGGGGGAAGAGTAAAACATCAAGACTCACGATCGGCACGAACACACACGCAAGTTTTAAAGACTTTTTCATTGGCTTTCTCTGGATATTGTTCTTTCTTTATGTGTGGATATGTATTTATTTGTTTAGTTTCAGGAAACCCAAACAGGCATAGATGGAGTCCTCTTAAAATCTGATCATAAGGGGGCGCCACTCAGGCTCAGCTCATGATCTCAGGGTTTGCGGGTGACAGTGTGGAGCCTGTTTTGGATTCTCTCTCTCTCTCTCTCTCTCTCTCTCCCTCTCTCTGCCCCTCCCCCACTTGTGCTTTCTCTCTCTCTCTCAAAAATAAATAAATAAACTTTAAAAAAGTAAAAAATAGGGGCCCCTGGGTGGCTCAGTCAGTTAAGCATCCGACTTCTCCTCAGGTCATTGTCTCATGGTTCCTGAGTTCGAGCCCCGCATTGGGTTCCGTGCCAACAGCTTGGACCCTGGAGCCTGCTTCAGATTCTGTATCTCCCTCTCTCTCTCTGCCCCTCCTCCACTCATGTTCTGTCTCTCTCTGTCAATGATAAATTAACATTAAAATAAATAAATAAATAAAATTTAAAAAAGAAGAAGGAAAATCTGATCATAAAATATTTTCTAAATGGGCAAAGGTACTAGTCAAAGCTGCAAAAGGGGAGGTTCAAATAAGGAAAAAATTCAATGAAATGTGGGGGATTTTTCGGTGCAACGTTCCTCCAGTTCCGCATTCCAGGCTGACCGTAAAGAAAGAGACTCCACTGCCCTGATGGCATCTGTGTTAGCCGCCGTCTGCATCCCAGAATGGCCGTGGTGTCAAGATGGCGGAGGCGTCAAGATGGCGGTGTGGTGTCCCTAGATTCTGTTAATCTGATGTCCAGGCTATATTTGATCACACACTGACCCTTTCTTCTTGAAGACTTGCTTTTTGCTCTCGTTATTGCCACTGTCCACACAGAGTTCTTGGACAGAAGCTCAGGCCAGACCCCCAGTTTGCTGTGAATTCCTTCCAGAATAGCCTGTGCTTCTTGTTTTACGTGCAGGTCAGCTTGCTGCTGCCCCTTTCCCACCTCGTCTCGCCTGTGAGTAATGTTCAGGCTGGGAACTTGGGAATAACAATGCCACCTTGAGGACCAGCTTCCTGTCCTTCCCATCATTGTGGCTCTGAATGAACTGAGTAAGGAAACCTAGAAGCAGAAAAGCTGTCCTTCCAAGCATCGCAGTCAAGGGGAGGGCACTATTTAAATGTGAGACTATAAACTAGATATAATGGAAGGACAGCCTGGGCAGAATCCTAGCGTACCTTCTCTTGGCTTATAATTTCTGTTGCTTCTGGGTTGAGGGACGCTGGAGGCGAGGGGACACTGAAAATTCAAAGTGCTTTGTATGCTTTGTTTCGAGGAGTCTCCTTGGCCACCATCGATGGGTGAAATTGCAGAGCTTTTGCGTGGCTCAGAGCGCAGGGTCTCCTCTCACTCAGGTCCCCACAGGCTCGGTGGCCTACTGGTAACCGACCACCCAGGTTTAGATCGGAGAGAAGATGCTATGGAAAGGGGACAAATACGAGACCCGAACATTATTCAAACAGGATGGAAAATAAAGGAAGGGCAATATTGTGCCCCTGGGATGGAGGACGAATTGGAGGACAAGGTAGGAAACAGGATGTCGATGTGTTGGTTGCCTCTTGCCGTTTTCAGCAACACCCCACAAAGAAGACGAACTTTGTCCCACAACTAGTCCAGCTGTGAGCTGGATGGAAGGGAACATGGCTCTTCTAGCAGAAACATTTCCTCCCTGTGGTCTTCAGTCTAAACTGACTGAGAGTTTGGAAACACGGAGTCTTGCAGGGCTGAAAACCAAACAAAACAATTTCCACTACAGACCAAACAGAAGCAGTTCGAAGAAGCCACCTGAGGATCTGGACTTCATAAGAGATAAACTCTGGGCCCAAATCCCTTTTGAAATACCTTCTCTTAAGTGTTCTTGACCAGAAGACATGTCCCAGGCTGGTGGGAACAGGCAGGTCACCCAGGGTTACCACTGAAGCCTATTGTCTCAAACAACTTCAAGGTCATCATCCTCGAAGAGATGACTTGAGAGAAGGGCTGGGCAGAGCATAGAGGCCCGTAGGTAACAGATCTGGGGGAATAATTATATCAGGACCAGATCTTTGGCAGGTGGTTACTTGTAGATGGAACGGATGGGGAGCAAGTAGACAACATCTACTAAAATGCTGAAGGGATTGTATCCAAAGAAATCACTAGCTTGGCTACAAATGTTGTTCAACCTCTAAGCAACTCCCAGACCCTCAAGAACAAGAAGAGACCTTCCCCAAACCTACCATGGGTGTGACCCCAGAGGACAATGAGCAAGAAGCAGAGGCTGAGTCTGAGAGATGGGACACCAAGCAACCTGCCCACTGCCAACAAGAAGGGTCTTTATGACTCTTGCTTACTGACCTGGCTCGTTGTCATAGATCCAACCAAGGAGGGGAAGGGAATTGGAAAGACACAGTAGTCACTGACCAGTGACCTTTTCTCCTCTAAAAGTATTATTTTCTTTTATTTTAATTTTCACATTTCTTCTTCGTTGATGCAGATTAGGTATGGGAGGGACAGAACACCTGTGGTTGAAGTTATAAATTACTGACCCATGGGGAGCCATGCCGGATCTGATAGAAAGGGTTGCGCACCACTTAGGAATCGTACGAGTCAGGTGGGATGTACTAACTGGGCCAGACTTGAGACTATGTTCCTGTGGGAGAGGAAGATGTCCTATGTGTGGGAAAAACAGCACATGGATATTCCGATGACCAGAAGGCAGACTTGGAAGAGCCAACTCATTGATCCCAATATTTATTCTCTTCTCTCTCAGAAGTAAATGTTTAGCTGAGCACATGGTGACTTGGAATGAAGACTCTGTTTCACAGCCTCCCTTGCATTGTATCCATGTAATTAAATCCTAGCCAGTGGGATGTAAGCCAATGTGGTAGATGGAATTTCTGGGCAGTTTCCTTGGAGGGTCCATGCTCAGATTTGGGCTTTCCTCTTCCTTGCTTCATCTTCCAGACAAGATGGATGGTGTTGGCACCAGCCTTCTGTTTCTTGGGAATGCACCCAATGACATGGCAGGTGGAGCTGGGGTTCCCAATGACTCTGTGAAACTGAACACGCAGGGTACCTCTAGACACAAGAGAAAACACAAACTCTAAACTTGTAAAAGTCACGATTTTTTTTCCTGGTTCTTGCAAAACTCAATACAGCTATATAATGCATTTAAATAACCTAAAAATTAGTTGAAATATTCCAACCAACTGGGAGATGAATCAAAATAGAGTTTGCACCCAGGAAAATACTGTATGAAAGGGCAGACTGTAAGCTCTGAAACTAGTAAAGTAGAAACTAAAGTCTAAATCATTCCAAAATAAGGCAATACAAGTAATCACTAAATGAAAAGTTTTGTGATGCAATGTGACAATAATAATTTGAAAATTTCAAAAGATGTATTAGATCCTTTTATTTATCACTGCAATGTTCCTGAGGGCTTACCATGTACCAAGTACTGTTCTCAATGCGTTGTATACATTATCTCATTTGATTTCCACAGTAACTCTGGAATGCTCTTATTACGCCCGTGTCAGAGATGAGGCAACTTAGGGACAGACAAGGTCGATTCTTTGATCACAGTCATATTCTGTCAACCCAAACCTAGGAAGGGATGACAGCACAAAGTATCAAGTCAAATGAGTGGTAATTTCTTTTTCTTTTTTTTAAATTTTAATTCCAGTTTAGTTAGCATACAATGTTATATTAGTTTCAGGCATACAAAATAGTAATTCAAAAATTCTATATTACGCATTGCTCATCACAATAAGTATACTCTTTATCCCCTTCACGTATTTCCCCCAACACCCCACCCACCTCCCCTCTGGTGACCATCAGTTTGTTCGCTATAGTTAAGAGTCCGTTTCTCGGTTTGTCTCCCCCAGCTTCTTTTCTTTACCCCCGTTTGTTCATTTGTTTTGGTTCTTCACTGGTGCAGCCACGGTGGCATAGAGTATGGAGGTTTTTCAAAAAATTAAAGATAGAATTACCATATGATCCAGTAATTCCACAACTGGGTATTTACCCCAAGAATACAAAAAAGTTAATTCAAAAAGATACATGTACCCCTATGTTTATAGCAGATTTATCTACCGTAGCCAAACTATGGAAGCAGCCCAAGTGTCCATTATATATATATACATATTATATGTATATTATATATATAATATATACATATATAATATGTATATTGTATACATATTATACATGTATACAATATACATATACATATTATACATGTATACAATATATATACATATAAATACATATACATATATACATATATATACATATACATATATACATATATACATAAAATATATATAAATATATAATATGCATATACAATATATAATATATGGTGTGTGTATATATATATTGTGTGTATATATATATATAATGAAATATTATTCAGCCATGAAAAATAATGAAATCTTGCCATTTGCAATGACATGGATGGAGCCAGAGAGGATTATGATAAGTGAAATAAGCCAGTCTTAGAAAGACAATCACCATATGATTTCACTAATTTCTTTATTTTACATAAAGAGGACTCACAAATGTTGTGTTCTTGTTATTGCCAATTAAATTGAATTCTCAATGGTAATCAAACAAGAGACAACATATCTCCTCTAAGGCACTAGAGGAAAAGCTATTTATGAAAAACAATAAAAGCCCATACAACAAAATTTTAAAAGTAAAGGAAAATAAGAAGGCATTGAAAGAGTGTAAAACAAGATCGTAGAAATAAAATAAAAATAATGCTCATTATGTTAAATATAAATGATTAAGCTTCTCTCTTGAAGTATAAAGTCCTGCAAGTTGAAGCAAAATATAAAGTGTAAAAGTGAAATCAATAGGCTGCAAAATAAAGGTCAGAAACTAATCCAAATATTTAGTTTATGCTAAAAGAGACATTTTGAGTCAATAGATATGTGATATAATTCACCAGATGGTGGCTTATCACTGAAAGAATTGTTGTCCTATCTCAAAATAAAGTCTAAGTGAATCATAGGTAAAAATATTTAAACAGCAACCTAAAAAAATCAGAAAATAATCTCTGTATAATTTAAAACAAAAATAATCTTTATATATTCATAAAAGTAAAGACATAATTAAAAAATAAGTGATACAATGGGACCATTAAAAAATATAAGTTACAAAACACTATAAACAGATGGAATTGGAAAAAAATGTGCAATGGCAAGAAAAAAGAGTAGACTCCTAATATATAAAGAGCTCTAAAAAATCAGTAAGATAGGGGCGCCCGGGTGGCTCGGTCGGTTAAGCGTCCGACTTCGGCTCAGGTCATGATCTCACCGTCCGTGAGTTCGAACCCCATGTCAGGCTCTGTGCTGACAGCTCAGAGCCTGGAGGCTGTTTCAGATTCTGTGTCTCCCTCTCTCTCTGCCCCTCCCCTGTTCATGCTCTGTCTCTCTCTGTCTCAAAAATAAAAATTTAAAAAAAAAATTTAAAAAAAATCAGTAAGATATAATCAAATATCTAAAATGAAAAGTGAAAAAAACATGAATAGACAATTTAGCAAAAAAAAAATTACACATGGCAAATAAATATATTTTAAATATTATATAACTCAACATCTAAGTAGTTTTGATTGATGATCAATGGGGCGCCTGGGTGGCGCAGTCGGTTAAGCGTCTGACTTCAGCCAGGTCACGATCTCACGGTCCGTGGGTTCGAGCCCCGCATCGGGCTCTGGGCTGATAGCTCGGAGCCTGGAGCCTGTTTCCGATTCTGTGTCTCCCTCTCTCTCTGCCCCTCCCCCGTTCATGCTCTGTCTCTCTCTGTCGCAAAAATAAATAAACGTTGAAAAAAAAAATTAAAAAAAAAAAAAGAAAATAAATACATTTCCCCATGTTGACAAAGATAGAGGAAAAGATCTTTGGGGGGCATAAACTGGTCCAGCTTTTGAAAAGTATTTTGTCAGTATCTATCAAGCCTTGGAAAATGTTCATTTTTAACTAGAAGTTTTGCTTCTAATACTTTATATTTTTGAGATAATTGGACATGGGATTTAGCTAGAAGGATATTAATTTATTATTTGTTAACAGAAAAAATGGAAAGAACCAAACACATTTCAAAATGAATAATACAGTCAATAAAAACTGAGGTGTCATTAAAAGGTATTTGTGAGAAAAAATTACGTATGCGAGTGTGTGCGTGCGTGTATAACCATATAACCGTGCCATAAATCGCTAATTCATGGCACCCACTAAATTGCAAACAGTGATTATCTCTGTGTGTGGAATTATGAGCGATTTGTTTTCTTCTGTACTTTCTGTGCCTTTCAATTTTTCTCTGTGTATTATTTTTATAACAGGAGTATATGTTGCTTTAAGTATTCAATTAATAAGGATTTAAAAAGGTACTTTAGGGGTGCCTGGTGTGGCCCAGTCAGTTGAGCACCTGACTTCGGCTCAGGTCACGATCTCACAGTCGGTGAGTTCGAGCCCCACGTCGGGCTCTGCGTGGACAGCTCGGAGCCTGGAGCCTGCTTCGGATTCTGTGTCTCCCTCTCTCTCTCTCTCTCTCTGCCCCTCCCCCACTCGTGCTTGCCTCTCTCTCTCTCTCTCTCAAGGATGGATAAACATTAAAAAAATTGAAAAAGATACTTTAGGGGCGCCTGGGTGGCTCAGTCGGTTGAGCATCCAACTCCGGCTCAGGTCATGATCTCACGGTTCATGGGTTCCAGCCCCAGTCAGGCTCCGTGCTGACAGCTTGGAGCCTGGAGCCTGCTTCGGATTCTGTGTCTCCTTCTCTCTCTCTGTCCCTCCCCTCCTTGTGCTCTCTCTCTCTCTCAAAAATAAATAAAACATACACTCTCTGTTTTACCTCCTCCCAAATCTGACCTCTTTCTCTCCATCCCAGTCTATATAATCACAAGGAACTAACTGACTTGGGGTTGGAAATAACCTTCACGTGATGCTGTGTCTTCCTACAACCCCGTGGACAGCACCCCCTTGCTTGGATGCCAACTGGCACCTGCTGGTTCCCTGTTGCCCATCCGGCTTCCCGCCACCTGCTGGGCCGTGGTACCCGGTCATCACGGAGCCTCGGCATTTCAGAACCGAAAAGAACGTGAAGATTTTTTCTTGCCCTGTCCCTGCATTTTGCCCAAAGAGAAACCCGAAGGTCGGAGGTGCGAAGTGACTGCCCGTGAGCACAGAGACGCGACTGGGCCAGGCATTGCCTGGAGCGGGGTGTCCCCGATCCCGAGTCTGTGCGCTACCCCACGGTCCTCGCCACCTCCAGCTTGGCGCGTTCATTCCGAAGGGTTCTCAGCCCATGCCGGTCTCTGCTGCACGCAGCTCGAACAATAAAGGGGCCCCGCAGCATGAAAGCACCCGCAGGGTCTGGGGTGCAAACTCGGGCTGGTGGCCGAACTTGCTACGTGGCTGCAGCTGAGCCATAAAGCCCTTTGGTCTTGGCTGCCCCTTCTTTTAATTCGAATTTGCAAAGTAGAGCAATAAAGTATAACAGAAGCTGCCTTTGATTTAGGGCTGCCGGGGGAGAGCCTCGAGTTAGATGGAGTTGTTTATTTAAATAAATGAATGGAACTTTAACAGAACAGCTAATAAACAAACCCTCCATAAGGTCACGCCAGGCTCCCCGAGACCCGAGGTGTTGGGTCTGAAACCCAGCCAAAGAGGCCAAGGCCTCACATGGGCCTCACAGAGGTCTCCAGTGGTCTCCGGGGTCCCCCCCGGGGCCTGGGGTTTGGAAAGCCTTGTGAGGAGCCACACCTGGGGACAGGCAGCAAGGGCTTTATTTTATCCACCCTAGAAGGAGGGACAGCCAAGGGGGCACTGCCAGCTGGGGAAGCCAGCGCCCCACGGCACCGAGGCATCCACGCTGCCTTAGGGCGACCAGAAATCCCTTCTCCCAGGCCGCCGTAGCCTCCGTGGACTCCAACTAAAGAGTAAGAGAGTGACTCCAGTCACAGTGCGGCTGACGTCCAAATCCGAATTTGTGAAACCTTTCGATTTGATTTACAATTCCAGTCGTTGGCGAGCTGGCCTCAGAAGGCCATCCAGCCCCAGGAGGGAATTTTCTCCCTCAAGCCTTTTTTTCCTGCTGCCCCTTCCCTGCAGAATCATCCCTCGCCTCCCTCCCTCCTGTCTTTCAAGATCCGGTTCAGAAGCTGCAATCCGCAGGTTTGCTTCGCTTAACCACGCAGGCCAGAGTGAACTCTCTCTCTTCTGCTTCTCTAAGGGACTCGGTTGGACCTATGGCGTGCCACCGTAGTGTATTGTTTTTTGGGGTTTTTTTTTGTTTGTTTGTTTGTTTTTTACATAGGCTTCATGCCCAGCCAGGCGCCCAACGCAGGCGGGGCTTGAACTCACCACCCTGAGATCAAGACCTGAGCTGAGATCCAGAAGTCGGACGCTTATCCGACTGAACCACCCAGGTGCTCCTGTTATGTGTTTTTTTAATATTGCATAGCTGCGGGCACAATTTCTTCTCCCTGTGTGCTTTGCCCACAATCAGTGTTCAAGAGGAAGGGTGAAACATAAGGACTAAGCATTAGCGGTGCAGAGCCCGTCCCATTCCAGAGAAGACGCGGGAGGCCTGGACGCGTGGCCATATTATGGTGCCATTAAGACCCGTCTCTGCGCACAAGATGAGCTTTGGAATTATTTTGTTTTGTTTTTGGCAAGATAGGCACACCTCGGGGCTTCACGCTCCGTCCTTTGCCTTCCCACTGGCTGACGGTCACGATGGCTTATGACTTTCCTTTGCGGTGTTTTTACTAAAGCAGTTTTCCTAACGGGCTGCTTGTGGTCATTTCCCTTTCGCAGCTGGCCCCAGAGTGAAATGAAGACAAACAAACAAAAAATGATACCCAGGGGTTTATCAATTTTTTCTCCCTTATAAACTGGCAGTGCCTCTCAGCGGGAGAAAGTCACAGTCCCCAATTTACGACTCCTTTCCGCAGGACTGGTCTGCCCAGATTGACTCACGACGTGGAAGAAGCCCAGATCCCTCCGGCTGAGCCTGGTGCCCCCTTGCTGAGCCAGGCAACATCACTGTTGGGTCTGCGAAACGGTGAAATGTTTGCAGGGGTTGTAGATCCTGGAGCCCTGGAGCCTTGCAGGGAGAAATGAGGACGCCGTCCCAGGGTGAACTTACGGGGCTTCCAAATAAGCAGAGAGACTTTGTTCCCCGCCTTCCCCATGTATTCCCTCCAGTCGCTCTTTAATTTTCCCAAGGGGAAAAAAAACCCCTCTCTTATGATAGTATATAGGAGTCATAAAGAACCTACCAGGAACACCTAAAATTCTGAGCCAGAGTTAAAAAGGAAGAGCAGCGGGGACCCGGATAAATCAGAGAGGAACCTATGAGACCCAAGGCAAAGGGATCGTGTTCATCGGATTTCTTCCCTGATCCAAAGAGGAAGAAGACCATAGCCGAACCCCATCAGGATGGCGTGTCGAATGAGCTACCCCTATGAGCCATGGCTTCAAAGTTATCATGAGTGACAGGTGGGGGGTTGTGCAAGGGACAGCTTCAACCTTCACACATGCGCTTTGTTAGACCATGCAAGACCACACTTGTGATTTGCTTTAAGGACACAGTTTTTTCATTCATTTACAATTTCACTTCATTCATTCATTCATCGCTTCACTCAAAATGAGGGTCAACTACAAGCTGGGTAAATAGGAAGACAGTCTTTGGTCTCACAGAGCTTCCCATCTAGTGGCAGACATGAGTTTAAATAAATTACCCCACCAATTCACTGTGTAATAAGGGGATCGATCCAAAATTCAGTTTACACAGCACAGGTAACAAGGATAGCCCTAGGGAGGTCCCGTTGGATCTGAGAACCTAAAGACTGAAAAGGAAGGTGGAGCCAGAATAAAAGAGGTAAATCGCGAAACAAATGCTAAGTGGAGAAAGGAAGATGTTCAACATCCTAGGACCGGAAGAAACTTATCGAGTTTGAGAAACCAAGAATAGGTCAGGATGACTCGCCTGCCTCAGCAAAGGGGAAAGTGGCTTAACTGAACCCTCAGGGGTTTACAAGAGATGGACCGTGCAACACCCTCTAGCTCGTGTTGAGGAAAACGAAGGGGCAGCTATTGGAAAGGTCCCGCAGGACTTGATCGGATACCTCAAGCTTCTCTCTCCAATACCACCCTTGGGTCACCGCCTACCTCTCCATTGTCTACCTAATCAATCCCTGCCTCTCCCCTTACCAGTTGTGCTTCCTTGGCCGTGTTTAGGTCCCATGAGCTTCCTCTGTAAATTGTGGGAAAGTTGAATTAGGTGAGATGGTATCTACAGAGCTTCTGGAACACAGAAGGAACTCTAAGTGCAGGTTTATTTCCCCCCTTCCCCGCCCCTCATACCTCTGCTCTCTGAGATCTTGAATTTGGTGACTTCCTTTTCCAAATAAAACCATGTGTCCTGCTCCCTCTTTCCTTCCCTGCCCCACACAAATGTACTCTTACCCCTCGTCCAGATAAATATTCACTTACTGACTCCATCCATCTAGCTAATTCCGCTTTCTATGTCCGTCCTACTCAACTTTCGACACCCATTTTGACCTCGTGGTTATTTACGACCCGCATTTGCAACGCCCTCCTGTTCCCTGGTGGTTGAAGCAGTAAAGTGGCTGAACTTGGGGACAGAGGTATAGTGCCTGGGAAATAAAGAGATGTTGCAGGTCAAAGGCAGGGCAGACAGGGACACTGTCTCGGGCTGGAGCCGACACAGAAGCAAAAGACCAGAGCCAGGCAAGCTGTTAGGTGAGTGGAGGCAGACACAACCTGACAGAGATAAGGGATCTTGAAACAAAAGCGAAAACCTTCCTCCGACAGGAAACCTCTCATTCCCTCCTCTGTCACTCTTGTGGCCAGATCCAACGATAGCCTTCCTCTCTCCAGTTTTGCTGAGTCCCGGAGTCCCGGGTTGCTGTCTGCAGCCACAGCCACATTCACAGGCCAGACAGCAGGTTTTATGTAGCCATGCCGTCCGGCTTCTTCCAGAGATACCAGACCCGCACTCAGGAACCCCTGAGAGCACCTTCCCGGTGTTTAAACAGACATTTATTTTTTTTTTAAATTTTTTTTTTCAACGTTTATTTATTTTTGGGACAGAGAGAGACAGAGCATGAACCGGGGAGGGGCAGAGAGAGAGGGAGACACAGAATCGGAAACGGGCTCCGGGCTCTGAGCCATCAGCCCAGAGCCCGACGCGGGGCTCGAACTCGTGGACCGCGAGATCGTGACCTGGCTGAAGTCGGACGCTTAACCAACTGCGCCACCCAGGCGCCCCTAAACAGACATTTAAATTAAGGAGGAAGTTTAAACTAGTTCACCTCTGAGACTCCTTCCAGTTCTGGGAGATTTTCTGTTCAACAGACCTTTATGTTAGTTCATGTTAAACTTATTTATGGAATAGATGATAAATGCTCATAGTAAAATGAAATTAAACAGCAGGAAGGGGTAGGTACCCAAAGCCCTAACTTACCTTCCTCAGAGGCAATTACTGTAGCAAGTTTCATAGGTATATGCGTAGCAATTTTTGATAAATATTTACTTGTGAATAACCATTTATGAGTGTAAATAGCTGGGAACCTTTTCTCAGCACTCACTTATCTTTCAATCATGAAACTTCAAACGTACCCTATCCCTATTTATAGGATCAACCTCTTCCTATTTTGTGTCCTCACTGTGCTAAGTAAAGACCTAACTTATGGGGTCTAAAATGTTTTCCTGCCCATCACTGTCTGTATTACAAAATGATGAACGAAATAATAAAGCAGAAGGAAGAAACTGTAACAGTAGCAGTGAGAATTAATGATAGAGAAAACAGTCATCCCAGAAACAAGTTATAGCTGATCTATAAAACCAGGGTCCATTCTTTATGGAGACTAATGAAGTAGATGCTTGGCAGGTCTGACTAAGAGAAGAATAAGAGGAAGGAGAAGGAATAGGAGGAGTGGGGGAAGGGGAAGAGAAGAAGGAGGAGGAGGAGGAGAAGAGGAAGAAGAAGAAGAAGAAGAAGAAGAAGAAGAAGAAGAAGAAGAAGAAAGAGAGGAAGGGGAGGAGGAGGAGGGGAGGAGGAGGAGGAGGGGAAGAAGGAGGAGGGCAAAGAGGACAAGAAGGACAAGGAGGACGAGGAGGAAGAGAAGGAGGAGGAGAAAGTAAGTAATAGTGAAAGCAAGAAAAGTAATAGGTTGATAGTTATAGCGAAAGCTTTAAATTATAAGGGTATTTTATACCATTTTATGCCAACAAATTTGAACATCTAGATAAGATGGCTAAGAAACTGACAAGGTAATCAAAGATTGCCACTAAAACTCTGGGCCCAAGGGTTTTATACACAAATTCTACCAAGCCTTCAAGGATTTGTGTCATTTAACTTAGTCTACAGCATAACAAAAGATAGGAAATTTCTCAACTCAATCTTCAAAGATAGTATGTGGAAAAAAAATGTTGGCCAGTCTCACATACGTAGATATAAACATTTTAAGTAGCAAATTAGCAAGTCAAATCCAACAGTTTGATAACAGAATGTCAAAATGGTTTCTCTCATTCACCATTGGGCAACTCAATAATATAATTCACCCCATAGGCTGCTCAAAATAGAGTGTGTGTGTGTGTGTGTGTGTGTATGTAGTCACCTTAAAAGATGCCAACATGAACAGCTGATAAAATTCTTCATCCTTCCTCATTAAAACATACTTTCATAATATTATTTTATTTGAATAAAATGCCCTTAGTCTCTAAAATAGAGTCTTTACCAAATCCTCCAGTAAAAATCCCACATACCTGTGAAATATTAGAGGCGGTTTTACTAATTGAGAACAAAACGAGGATCTCTGTTATCATCGCCACTGGAAATATTAGCCAATGCAATGAGACAAGAAAAGGAGACTTTTAACTATTGCAAAGGAAGGCACCAAATGGCTCATTTTCACAGTTATTGATGAAGAAAGTCTATGAGAAGCCATTTAAAAGATTATTATAAATAATAAGGTAATTCAACAAGGGGCCAAATAAAAGACAACATAACAACACCATTTCTTTTCTTATATATAAGAAAATAAAAAATATAGTAATAGTAATAAGGCAAACATTTATATATCATTACATTTTGCAAGATGCGGCTCTAAGTGTTTAATATAGGTTAACCCACTACTTTATCCTCATAACAACTCCAGGAATCAGATATCATTATTGTTACCATTTCACAGAAGGGTAAAAGCAACTTGCCCAAGATCATGCAGCTGACAAGTACCAGAGCCATGGTATGAACCAAAAGAGACTGGCTGCATTTTCCATGCTCTGGAAATTATACCCAGAGTGGAGATCCTCATTAAAAATTTTCTGAAGAATCCAAAAAGAATTTTCGTCAGGATGACAGACATATTTCAATGTGATAAAGTCGAAGAACAGTAATGATGGAAGGATTCAGATTCTCCCCGACACTGTCACCTGAACAGTGCCCGGATGCAACCCTTTTGAAGGCAGTTGGTTAATATCTGTTAAAATTGAAGATAAACTGGGTGCTTGTGCTAAAGAGATCTTTCAGTATAAGAATACATATTGCAGAATAGTTGGAAAGAGCATAAAATAGACAACTAAATGCCCATCAGTAGGAGAGCCTGGAAATAAAGGGTTCTATATCTTTATTATAAAATATTATGCAGCCGTCAAAAATGTAGTGATATGGAGGGGCACCTGGGTGGCTCTGTTGGTGAAACGTCCAATTTTGGATCTCGGCTCAGGTCATGGTCTCATGGTCCTGAGATAAAGCCCTGCATCAGACTCTACGCTGAATGTGGAGCCTGCTTGGGATTCTCTCTCTCCCTCTCCCTCTGCCCCTCCCCTGCTCGCTCTCTCTCTCTCTCTCTCTCTCTCTCTCTCTCAAATAAAAAAAAAGCATTGATATGGAAAAATTGCAAAGACAGACTTTCAGATGAACACGGCGAACTGGAGAATATGCACAGAGTGATCCCCTGTGCTTTTGAAAGGCATAATATTGAGAGATACATGTGCATATTCATGCACAGAAGTGGGACCAAAAGAAAAGTGTCCAAACTGCTGGCAGAAATGTCTCCTGAGAAAAGGACAAAGAGAAGGACAGGAGTGCAAATCCTTCAAGGTTTTCTATGACTCTGCATCATTTGAACCTCCTATAAGAGGACTGTATTTTGAAGTTTGAATGTGTCGTTTAAAAGGACACAAAATTTTAAGAAAAAAATTAAATACTACTCTCAAAACCAGAGCCCAGGAAAGGGAAAAAAAATGTTTTTTTGGCTAAAGAACGTATTTAAGCCCAAATGCAAGCAGTTAGGTCTTTTTGAGTTTTTCGGTTTGTTTGTTTGCTTCTTTGTTTTTTGTTTTTTGTGGGTTGGTTGGTTGGTTTGGTTTTGCAAAAGGACTGATAATTTTGATGACAAGGGAGTTTGGAATGCTCATTCTTCTGACCACTTCTAGCAACGCTTAGCGAGGTGAGGGACGAACATCTTCTTCAGAATGAGAATGAATGAGAAGAACAAGAGAGCCCCGGAAAGGCAAGGAATTTGCCGTGTTGCATAAGAACGCTGAATTGTGTTGGTTTCAGCTTAGGAAGCAAGGTTAACGAGAGCTGTTTAATAAGAGATGTTTCTGAGAACGGCATTAGATTTGTGAATGGCCCTGCTTCAGAGAGGAGTTTTGATGCCCTTTCTCAGAAGGCAGTGGAAAGCTCAGATCTTAAGACTCTCTTTGTTTTGGGGGGAGAGATTGGGGCTCAAGACTGGATGGTTTAAAACCCACCATACCTCTCAAGGTTGGGAAAAAAGGCACCGGAAAACCCTCCCTCCACCCCCATATTTAGTAATAGCAGCTGCAAGTCAGAGCAGGAGATAGCAGTTGGTACTCAGGAGGGGGCGGTGGTGTCAGAAAAAAAAATTAAGGCAGAAGATCTGGAAATGAACACTGTCGCTTATGGTTAATAAAGCTGGTGCTGGGAACGTTCACCTTAGTATGAATTCTGGCCGCACAGCGCAAAAGTTCTGAGACCTTGGGCGACTGGCATACGTTTTTTTTAATCTTTAGTTTACTTACCTTTGAAATGGTGGTAGGATGATTTTCTCACAGGTTTGTTATGAGTCATAAATGAAATAATCTTGTGGAGTAGTGCAGTGCTTGGGACATAATATTCAATACATGTTAGTATTATTATAATACATAATAGTATTATTTATTTAATGGTTAATTTTGAGAGAGAGAGAGAGAGAGAGACAGGGGCAGAGAGAGAAGAAGACACAGAATCTGAAGCAGGCTCCAGGCTCTGAGCTGTCAGCCCAGAGCCTGACACGGGACTCGAACCCACGAATCGCGAGATCAGGACTTGAGCTGAAGTTGGACGCTTAGCTGACTGAGCCACCCAGGCGCCCCTAGTAATAATGCCATTATGGTCACCGTAAGAACCAGGGAAACAATCACACTCCTTTAGGAATTTGGTCTCTAACTCACGGTTGGTCTTGCTTCTTAGTAGAACATGTTCCAGGGCTCATGGAGGAGTCAACGGCTCTTGGGTGTGGCCTGGAAAGTGGCTTGCCAGCTGGGGACACAGTCTAGAGTTTCACAGTCCAGGAGCCACTGGTTCGTGTGGATATTGAGAGCCCAAAATGTGGCTAGTCCAAAGAGAAATGTGCCATAACCATAAGGCAGTTCTCTAGATTTGAAGACACGATACGACAATGATGTAAAATAAATCATGAATCCTTTTCATGTTGATTACATGCTGAAATGATCATACGTTAGCTGTATTGGCTTAAATGAAAGATGTCGTTAATATGACGTTCCTCTCTTTCATTTTGCTTTCTTTAGATGGCTACAAGGAAGTCTTAAATTACATTTCTATTGGAGAATGCTGGGCTACACTCTATTTGTCCTGATAAGTGTGTGTTTAGCATTTTCAAAACACTTTCTTTGGGTTTCTGGGAGGGTAGGTGCGAAGAAATTCCTTTCTCCATTATTAAGGTAGAGAAACTGAGGATTGAAGTGATTTTCCCAAAAATGTTCTCAGTGTGACACATGCCCCTGTGGGGGAAAAAAACACCTCACTTAGAACAGAAGCCTTCATAACAAAAAGGTGGTAGCTTTCCTTGTCTCCCACCATGTCACGTTCCACGTGAGGCAATACTATTTTTTTAATTTTTAAATGTTTACTTATTTTTGAGAGAGACAGACAGACAGATAGGCAGACAGAGCATGATCAGGGAAGGCACAGAGAGAGAGGGAGACAGAATATGAAGCAGGCTCCAGGCTCTGAGCTGTCAGCACAGAGCCTGACACAGGGCTTGAACCCGTGAACCGCAAGATCGTGACCTGAGCTGAAGTTGGACACCTAACCAACTGAGCCACCAGGTGCCCCAGAGACAAATACTTAAAAAAATTTTTTTTAATTTATTTTTATTTTTTGAGAGAGTGAGAGAGAGAGAGTGAGAGAGAGAATATGCACAAGTGAGCAGGGGAGGAGCAGAGAGAGAGAGAGAGGCATCCCAGGCAGGCCCCATGCTCAGTGTGGAGCTGACGCAAGGCTAGATCTCATGACTGTGAGATCATGACCTGAGTGAAGTCAAGAATGGACGTTTAACCGATTGAGTCACCCAGGCACCCACAAACACTTTTAATATGTATTTTAAGTGGTGTTATTAATGACTTCAGTGTTACCCATCTAACTCTTATCAACTGTGAACATTTGTGTTCAAGATTCCTTTCTGATGAAGCACGCTGCCTTCACCAGAACAACCTCTGGTCAAGGAAAGAGATAACAGCTTTCTGAGTCAATCATGTGTGAGCACAGTCTCTAGCTTACAACAAGAACTTAGGGTTGTTACCAGAAAGAAAGGAAAACAATTCCTGAGGAAGTAAAGAGTGTGTGGCTTTAGTCCTCTTTTTCCATAATTGGATCTTTATGGGCACAGTAGGTGCCCTAGTTTGCAGCACAAAACAATCAAAGTATGAATGTCCCTCTTTGTATCAGGATTCTGCCAACTTTTGAACCAAGGATTCTTCTTAGAACAAGATGCGGCCTCCCTAAAGTCTGGTATTAATTTACCACAGGTAAAGAGAACCAAAGACCTCGTAGCGCCTAGAATATTAATTATGAGAAAATTTAACTCCGAGGTTGCAAGCCTTATCTGTAAAGTGCTATATAGTAAATGTTTTAGGCTTCTGAGAATCTGTGGTCTTTGTACAGCTAAGCAACTCTGCCTGCTGTTGCAAAAAAAGCAGTCCTGAACAATACAGAAATGAATGGGCATGGTCGTGTTCCAATAAAACTTTACAAAAACAGGTGGAGGGCCAGGTTTGCCGAAGGGCAACTCTTGGATTCCAGCTGGTTTCCAGCGGAAACTACATCCAAATCACAAAGAGCCAACACATTTGCACAAGAGGAGGAAATATATATTAACACTGAGTGGTATTATCCATAAACAACAGTAAGACAGGACTACTTAGGGAGATCCATCATTGCGAGAAGATGCTTATGTTGAGAGTGAGGTAGCAGCCCCCGTGGGGGGCGGGGGGAGGGCATCACGGTAGGCTTACCTTAAAATGTTGGGTGGAGAAAGGAATGGAAAAGTAACCAGAGGAGGCTGTTAAGGCTGATGTTTTCCTCCTCCACAATGGAGAATACCTGTACATTTTTCACAGTGAGGTTGGTAGAGGGAAATGATTAAGTCACTAGGGAAATGGAAGGACTTGGTATCATGAACAGGTAGAAAAGTTTGCCCAGACAGGAAGGAGCAATGCTTCCTACTTCAATGGAGGAATGAGAAGTGAGTTGGTTCCTCAAGGACATTTGGTTTCTCCATTTTCCATTCTTTCATGAAATATTGATCTATGCCTTTCTCTTCCTGCAACACCTCCAGCCTTACATCATCGTTTAGTTGGATATTAGTAGGCCTTTCTTTCTTGAGGTGAAAGCACTTAGGCCAGCGACCTTCAGATTTACTCACGGGATGCATCCAAAGAGAAGGCACCCAATATTATCTTCACTAGGACATCCGACTGGAGACAAGGAAGCATGTGTGTCCTAGACTGTATCACAGGGTTATGAGGCTGCTCTGTTACCAAGCCTGGGTTTTAGATTGAATTAAAAACCATCTCAACTTAAGAGGTCTCCTGGCAAAATGCTGGCCTACCATGTGAGTGGATGAGCATGAAATATGGCAGGCCACGGCTATCCTTCCTGAACGTCTGCAATCAAAGGATAAATGAATATGACCGATTTTCCTGAATAAAGCTGGGTTTGCGTTTAAGATAAATGGCCAGGCAAGGTGAGGTTCGATGATGAATGAATTGGGATTAGCATTGCAGGCGTGATGGAGAAAGGCTTTCTATTCCTGATACTTAAAATCATTACTCTTGGTTAACATCTGCCACAATTAATCACTCCACCCCCCGTGTTTGCTCAGAGTACTTTGTTTGGATCTCAATTGAAGCCCTGATTTTAGTCTACCTTCTATCATCCATAGATGTATAAAAGCCTGTCTTGCCAGTGGGCTGTGATTCCCTTGAGAGCAGGCACTGTTTTAGCTAATTTTGTAGCAGAGTGCGAACTCCGGAATGCCTATCGAGCAATGGTTTGGGGGATGCAATCTTAGGCAAGACAATGTAAGAGTCTGTGGGCTGGGCTTGCAATGCATTTTTGCTTAGACTTTTAGGTAGCTTTAAGTGGTGGCTGACGGAGGAATATTAAATCTCTGGTAAGCCACCCTTGGGCACCAAAAGACTCCCTAAAATACCGTGTACATACGTGGTTGAGTTGAACGTGTTGATATTTTACTTGAATTTCTTTAAAAGTTAAGGGCACAAAGGAAATGCTTTTCACCCAGCCCATCTTTCTCATAGAGACGGCTGCTTCACATCCCTGGAAGGCGTATTTTGGTGACTTCTAATGACCATGTCCTTCTAAGACCAGCGGATTCTGTTTAGAAGTGCCTGCCTTTGGTGTTGCTGAGGCCGGGTATATAATCTAGCGCTGGGAGCTCAGACATAACTGAGTCACTCAGCACAATAGCGAGAAGAGGCCTGAGGGGGAAAGAGTGACAGCTTGAGGAAAGCCAACTGGAGCCAGGCAGGATGAGGAAATACGGAGAAAGGCAGAAGGGAAGACTTCCAACCCCCTTACCATACACACACACACACACACACACACACACACACACGCACGCACCCCTTCTCTGGTGGCACAGTTGAAAATGGATTTTGGAGAGCAGAAATATCTAAAGGGCATTTAAATCTGTACCCTGAGAAGTGCATGCTTCAGGCGTGGTGACCTGAACAACATAGATTTGTGTCCCCCAGTGTGAAAGGGTAGAGTTGATCCTACCCAGCCAGAGGCTCCATTTCCCAGCCTCCTTGCATGGGGGGAGGGGGGCGTCCATATGGTTAGTTCTTGCCAATAAAATGTGAGTGAACCGAGGTGTGACCTTTTGGATTGAGATTTTCACCATCTCAATACTGGGTGCTCTAGGTCAAGGGTTAGCAATTTTTTTTTTTTTTTGTAAAGGGCAGATAATAAATATCAGTAGGCTTTTCAGGCTACCCGGCCTCCACTGCAAGTCCTCGGCTCTGCCAATTTAGCAAAAATCAGCCATAGAAAATATGTACACAAACAAGTGTGTCCCAGTGAAACTTGACTTATGGACGTTGCAACTGAATTTTGTGTAATTTTCACTCGTCCCAAACTGGTCGTCTTCTTTTGACAGTAGCTATCTAGGTTACACCATAGCCCTGTGGTCGTTGCTTTCTCTGAGTCGGTATCGATTCCTTTCTTCCTCTTTCAAAGGGGGACACTTCCCCTTGGGAAAGTGGATCTCTCTGTCTCCCTGTCTCTGTCTTGTGCATACCTTTAATCTCTTGCCTCCTGCCTTCAAGGATGCTATCATCTTTTCCTATCCTTTAATGTGAAAGCAGAAAGAAAATCCGTTTCATTAAGCCCTACTGACTTCTCAAGCTTCTGACTTCTCTGCCTTTCTCTTTGTAAATAGCCTTCATATTTCAGAGCAATTTTAGGTCCGCAGCAAAATCGGGCAGAAGGCACAGAGATTTCCTATATATCCTCTTTCCCCACAGCCTCCCCCATTATCAGCATCCCCCACCCAGGCGGTACATTTGTTACGATTGATGGACTTACACTGAGACATCATGATCATCCAGAGTCCATAGTTTACATTAGGGCTCACTCTTGGGGGTGTAGATTCTATGGGTTTAGACAAATATAGCCATCATTATAATATTAGGCAGAGTATTTTCATTGCCCTAAAAATCCTCTGTGCTCACTCCTCCCTTCCCTCTAACCCTTGGGAACTACTGGTCTTTTTACTCTCTCCATAGGTTTGCCTTTTCCAGAATGTCAGATCTTCAGAATCACTCAGTATGCAGTCTTTTCAGGTTGGCTTTCTGTACTTAGTGATACGCATTTAACTTTCCTCCCCGTCTTTTCATGGTTCGATAGCTCATTTCTTTTCGGTGTTGAGAGTGCACTAGGATGTCATGATGGACCGCAGTTTAATCCATGTACCCACTGGAGAACATCTTGTTGCTGTGACTTTTCTTTTCAACCGCTAAGATACTGAGCTGATGCTTGACCTACAGCCTTTTTTTTCTCATTCATTACTGTTATCTTTTGCAGTCAAGTATCAGTCCTATTCACACTATACTAACAGCTCTTGGGGGCACCGATGATTTCTAGGTGGGCCAATCAGTGGTCTCGTCTAAGTCTTTATCCATCCTAACGACCGCTGTCTTTGGCACTTTAGAACCCTAAGTGTCGTAGGTGTGGAAACGCTCCCCCTTGTTATGTATCACCTTGGAGCCTGCATGAAATTATTCATTAGCCATTGGTTCTTGGTACTTACGGTAAAGGAAAGCTAGACCATACGTGAACTTGAGTGTTGGTTCAGGCAAGAGAGAGGCCTGTGCCTTTTGCTAGAGATGTCATCCAGGGTGCGCATGTGTGTTGTCATGAATTAAAACGATCAGGACACTTAGTCCCCCCTGACAAAGCCAACTGCTTCAGCAAGTAGAAAAAAAATGGATGAAAACAGGAGAAATGCCTGAAATACAAGAAAAAGGAACAAAGTACTTTTTAATATAGTTTGGTTATAGTATTTACATAGCATCATATTGAATCCAATGTAAAGTCACCAATGGTCGACATTTTTGACCAACAGCTACGTATCTTTACACAATGTATAGTCAGGATTCACTCTTTACGGACACTGATGAGTGACAGTGGAATGAGAAAAACCTACCAGAGTGACCTGGTTGTGTTTTTCTGTTTCACAGATGAGTAAAAGAGGACGGAGATCATACACCTGTGATGTACATCTACTCCCAGAACCTGGGTCTTCTGCTTGGACCCTCCCCTTCTCGAATTGCCTAGACCATTGAGCTATAAATTCCACACCTCTTTCTTAGGTAAGGCTTAAAAAAAAACTGAGCTATTTTCATACTCTACTGAAAACTGTTTGACCCTGAGCAGTTTACGAGTGAAATTTTCAACACTGAAATATTCCATCCATAACTCCCCAAGGCCAAGGATGCTCCCCGATATTTGGAGCTTTGCTCATGTTTTCAAGCCAAGCTCATGCAAGCACAGATCAATTCCAGCCTCCAGTTTGCAGAAAGATCTCCTGCATCTTCTCTGCTACCCAGTTGAAAGTTTCTTGACTCAGTTCCAAGGAATCCTTTCCACCTCCATTTTATTAAAATTCATTTTATCGTATTACAACCTTTCAAGAAGACATGTACTGCAACAGGAAAATAAATAGAGCCAATCTCTTTTGTATCATCAAAGTCCTTACATGATGAAATTATGAAATACCAGTTTCTTTTTTTTTCCTGTTCATCATCACGTGGAAGGATTATTGAGGCTAATTGAAGCCTGTTACATTTTTCTGCTATGGATGTGGATTTTAGCTGAAGTGGAATGAAACATATCGTCTATGAAGGGAGATTACTTTTACAAATTAAACCAATGTATCTTACTGAGTTCTATTTCCAGAAATGTGACCTTATTACACTTCATAATTTAAAATGAGAGCAATAAAGACATACTAGGCAACATGACTTCTAATAATGCCTGCTGGATTTGAATTAAGTTTGGTCTTGACCATTAAAACATCACAAGGTACCCTGTGGGGACTGTGATGAAAAGCTCCCCATTGGATCAGTTGTTCCTGGCCATTCCAGACAAGATAGCATCCTTCCTCTGTTCTTAGTAAATAAAACGCTCTTGAGTATTCTTGTTGTTGCTACAAGAAGAGGAAAATCCGATTCTCTGTATAGCTGCCTGCAAGGTGAGAAAGAAAAGGAAAGAAGAGTCGGGGAAGGAAAGAAAGGCAGGCATATCGCTTCTGGGCCTTTTGGCTAAGATCAAGTGTGGAAAGAAAGGCAGGCAGGCTTGCAATCCAGATTTATTTTGAAGAGGAGAAACTGGTGGGAAAACAGGGGAGAAAAGGAACGCAAAGGACAGGGTGTAGGGAGCCTGGTGTTGGGGAAGGACAGCTGGCAGAAGGGGCCACATTGGAACAGGAAGAGTGTCCTGATGCGCTGGGCTGGGGGAGGGACGAGTTCTAGAAAAATACATTGGAAGTTTCTAGAGCATTGGGAGAGGGGCTGAGGCTAGGACGGAGCAGACACAGGTGGGGTAAATTAAAAGACTTGACTGCAAAAAAAAAATAAATAACAGTAAGGTTGTTCAAATATGCCAGGTGAGCAAGAAAGTGCAAAACTCTTAAGCCCTTAGTTCTCCTGAAATGGCTTCCCCATCATCACACGATAGTATTCAAGAACCGGTCCCTTCAGGACATCCGATCTCAGATGGTTGTGATACGCACACAAAGCTACAGAGGAGTATAGAGAGGGTACTTTAAGAAGAAAGTACTGACTGCAAGTCAAGTCTCTCATTTAGAGCCTCACTGGTTATGTCTCTGGGACATTTTCTGTCCCTGTGTGGTCTCCTGTCGTAGGCGTAGTGAAAATGCCTTTAATCTTCTATGTCTAGCTGGCCTTGACCCCAGCCAGAGTAAATTGCGGACACTCTACATCACCTTGTCCAGTCTCAAACTACCGCGCGCACTAAGGCCTGTTTCCCTTAAGAGCGGACAAAATCTAGAGCTGGGACACAGCGGTGTGGCCAAGTCACAGATTGCCCACATTCTTCCCCTGCTTACCGGGGATATCAGTTCAAGCAAGTTTTTTAAACCGTTCTCCATCCGTAAAATATGAATATCAATACTTCCTATTTTGCAGGGATGTTGTGAGAATTAGATAAAACCTATAGAGAATACGCCAAACTCTAGGACTGACAAAGAGTCGATACTCATTGATTACTAGTAGGTATTACCACGGCTGCTAATACTTCTTACTGCTACTGCTACGATTTCTGTGCTTATTATTAGACCACTCACCCAGCATCTTTCCCCTGGGTATTGCTCCCTTCTCTACCATTTATCTGGTTGCGGTTGGAGTAGCCATGTCTATACAATGGTACTTGTCTTCTCTATCCACTTCTACCCCTCTATCCACTGTAGTTCATGCTCCAGGAACTGTGGGTTGATAATCAAAACTCAATCAGTGGGTCCCTTCTAAATAAATTTTAATTTGAGAACAAATGACAGTCAACTGAGACTTCGACACGGCTGAACCCATAGCGTGTAAAAGATGGGTGATGTCATGGGCTATTTTCTGTCATGTGGAAAACTGAGGGATGTGGACCATAGCAACACTTCTTTAATCTTTATTGAGCAGCAGAATTACTATAAGGGCTTGTAAAAATACACATTGCTGAGCCCTAACCCTGTTTCTGATTCTGGGGCCGGGTCTGAGAATATGCGTTTGTAACAAGCTCCAAGGTAATGTTGATTCTGTTGGTCTGCGTACCACACTTTGGGAACTACTTGTATATAAGAAGAGAGAATAATAACATCAAAATGTGGAACAAATCAAAGATAAATAGGTAGGTAGATAGATAGATAGATAGGACATATATATTATTCTGGCTTCTCCAGAGATTCAATATCTTTCTAAATTTCAGATGCCTCCATCATTTGATTTCATGAAATACTCCAAGATCATTCCAATAATGCCCCTTTCTTGCCTAACTGAACTGGCTTGGTGTTTTTGGCACACCAAAAGATGATTCAAGAGTTTTGGCAATACAGTCTCTTGTACTTAAAAAGCCAATTCTTCATATTTCGTCGCAAACTTTCAGATAGCGTCTATATTCGTACTCTGTACAGAAGAGAAGGAGTTTACTCTTCAGAATACAATGAGGACTTCAAAATGAGGCTGAAGGGCTCTCCCTCCAGGAAGACCGCATCGCTAAGGCCCATGATGTCCGTGTAATTCTGTATGTAGCCAGAGCAGAGGACCACTGGTTTCGCCCAGTGAGAAAAGGGACTCAGGCACTTCCAACCACTGCCCGTGTTTGCAGGATCTCACTGCAGCCTTGCGCATGAAACGAGCCTGAACTTGCGCAGTAAGACAGATTCAGATTTGAGCCCCAGTTTTGCCATTGCCAGCTGGGTGACCTTGGAGAAGTTCCTCAGCGTTGCTGATCTTCGGTTAACTCCTCTGTTGGATGGATGAAATAACAGAATCACTCTACAGGGTTAGAGTGCCACTGACTGATAAACTGTGGGAAGGACCCCCATAGTTTTGGAGCATTTATGGAAGGGGAGTAAGCAACATTATCATCACTTTTGGGAAGCGGGGGAGGGAGGCCAAGAGGACCCACGTTTAGCATAAGAGAGAATGCAAAAAGCATAATTGTGTGGCCAGCGATGAGTCCAGAGGGTTGATCTGGGCTCTTTCCTTGTCCTTCCATATCCCTAACCATATCAAACTCTCCTGCTGGGAGAAGCAGAGTCCTAATCTTTCCTTATAATTCTGATCATAACACCAAAGTCTTGTCTTCTGTCTGCTTCTTTCTTTCCATTCAGTGACTCTAATTCCCGATCGGAGGACAGAGTGACCAAAACATTTCCTGCCTGGGAAAGTCAAGTCCCCTCTAGAGAAAGCCCCGGAACGCCCTCACCTGCTTGTCAGGTCCCTGACACACACACTTCTGGGATACGGCTGGTGAACAGACAGCAGCGGGACCCCAGTCAGGAGTAACCCCCTGACTGTGTCACCAATTTTCACACCATCATGGGAGGTCTCCTGAGCCTAATTGGCTGGGCCACACCAGCTGAGACCTACCAGGTGTAACGCTAATGCCATTAGGCTGATGTTGAAAGAATAAACATGTCAGAACCTTGGCATCCTGATATGTGCTGCCTCCTTTTATGCAGGAACCCTGCGAGGCTGTGCCTAAGCAGTGACGTCTTGGTATCCACATCTCCGGAATCCCTCCGTGCCCTCAAAGCTGCAGCATGCCCCCTCTAATATTGTTACTGGGGGCAAATCTTCATTTGCTCAGAGTAGATCTGATTTTGGAAAATAGCTGAGAGCTATTCATTCCCAAGCCCGGCGACAAGGAGAGTGATCAAGCAGGGTAATAGCACTTTGGGTAATAAACAAGTGTGACTTTGAGATTGATTTTGTTGGGCATGGATCATAAACCGATTCTGAGAGAAGTCAGAAATGCAGTTGTATGAGCTTTCCCAAATAGGCTGCCTCCCTAAGTGAACGAGGAGTGAACTCATAAACGCTGAGTTCCTACTGGGTAACAGACGCTTTCCATACACAGTCTTTAAATATATAATCTCACAATTATGCCGTATGATCAACATTTGCCAAAGAGGGAACAGACTCCCAGCGCAATAACCTATCCAGCGTCACAGAGGTAACAAACGGTGGCGTCCAGATCAGACTTTACCTGACTGCTCGGGGACTTACCCAGGGGGCTTTGTGACCGACTCCCTTCTCAGCCTCCTCATTTTCTCCCCATTCTCTTCCGCTCTCTCTCCTCTGACCCTCAGCTTCCTGCCCGGCACCCTCCACCTTCTCAGGGTAATTTGCCTAAAAGATAAAGCCTTCCAATAAGCCCTACCCAGGTCTACAATGGCAAGACGTGGCAATTACCCCCAGCTTTTCTCATAAATCACCCCAAGCAAACAAACAAACAAACAAACAAAACCAACCAAAAAACAAGGATGGTCAAAAAACGGGAGACATCAGTACCCTAAGATGACAATACAATTGTGTCTGGTTATTTGTGGTAGCTCTGTTCTGTAAAGTCACCGAGAACACCAAATTAGTGGGTACTGAACCAATGCTTCCAAGGGAAACACAGGGTTAGGGTCCTGTAAGCCCCCGGTCGCTACATTTTCATCAATCGATCCATACTTAACCTTGTCTTCTGTGTGTTTCTGTTTAAAAACTCCTTACTTGGTATGTATTGCTGATTCATTAACATTGAACTCATGGCCAGATCATGCCTGATCAAAGCTTCTCCAGCTCATGTAGTCTCTCCATAAGGCACAGCACAGCCTTCTTGTATTTAGGAACACTGGACACCACTTTAGCACCGTGTTTGGGGCCATTTTAAACAGCAAAGTCATCAACAACCAGCTCCAAAATGCAAATAACATGGCACTAAAAGGGATACTTGTTTATAGTCTGAAAGCTGAGCTAAGAAAACAGAGTGTCACCTTGTTCGACCTCAGCCAGGACTGTGTGTGTGTGTTGAGTGAATTCATGCTCGTCACTCTAAGCATGTCCCTGGATGACCACAAAAGTGCCACAGGTCTCGATTCGGGGGTGACACATGAATTTTAGTGAAAGGGAAAATTCACAAACACAGAATCCGTGAATGATGCGTGTCCGCTGGTTGTAAGAAAATGAAATGAAGATCTGACTCTGGGGAAGAGGCAGAGAGGGTACTCAAGGCTACACATCTCATCTCCAGTGAAGTTGGCGGAGCACTTTTCCAATGGAAATGGGAGTGGTGGGGAAACCATTTGGAAAAATGGAGGTAAGTGAGCAGGTTGGTAGGGGAAGTTTCTCTCAACTTGATCTGGCACTCTGTAGAAATGAGGAAGGTGGGGCAGGGTGAGGAATCACATAGGCAAGCCATTCTGCAGGGAGTGGAGTGAAGGAGAAAGACATCTGTACTACCCACAGCACATTCACTGCCAACCCCGCATGGTCGGGGGGAAGTACTTACTAGAAGAGCCTGCTCACATTTAACACCTATTATCATGATGGGGTGCCTGGGTGGCTCAGTCGGTTCAATGTCCGACCTTGGCTCAGGTCATGATCTCATAGTTTGTGGTTTCGAGCCCTGCGTCGGGCTCTGTGCTGACAGCTCAGAGCCTGGAGCCTGCATCCAATTCTGTGTCTCCCTCTCTCTCTGCCCCTCCCCTGCTCGCACTCTGTCTCTTTCTCTCTCTCTCAAAAATAAATAAACATTAAAAAAAATTTTTTTTAAATAAAACCTATTATCATGAAGAGAATTTCTGCAAGCCTGGAGCATTATCCACCCTTCCCACCTCCTACAAATCGCAGGGCCAGGAAGGATTCCACCTGCCCAACGATGAGTAGAAAAAAAGAACAAACAAGAAAGACAAATGAAAGATGGGGAACATTCACCAACAAAATGTTGCCATGGGGCTGAGGAAAATTAATCAAGCGTATCATTCAATAAGAACCCTAATGAAACAGTCACCTTTATTAGATAAAAACACAAAGCATACATACAAGGGCTCGAGAAGGATAAGTGATGTGATAGAAAGAAATAAAACATGAGTTGGAAATTATTAGGGGAAAAGAATGAAAGAAAAGTAAATCCACAAAGGCCACACATTAAGAGTCGCACGCGGGGGAAGAAACACCATCGCGAACATGGTAAGGGATGCGGACAACAGAAGCAAGGAAAGGAAGGACAATGACATGGAATAAGCAGAGTTTAAAAGAATGGAAGAGCTGAGAATAGACAAGAAAGGTACAAATGTTATACTTTAAAAATAATTGGTATTTCCAAAAGAAGATGGAGAAGAAGAAAAGCTATCAGAGGATAAACCTCAGCTAACTAGAAATAAATGGGGGAAAAAGACTAGTGCAATTGTAGGGCCAAGATTAAAATAACAGTGGATAATGGTTCCGAATAAAAAGTAATTCAAACTCTAAATGTGCCACAGGAAATCACCAACAAAAATTTGAAGGAAAAGGCAGACAGAAGCTCAAAAATACCACTGTAGCCATGGAGGGTGAGGCAAGACATCATGTGAAGATGGAATATCGGGGCTCCTGGGTGGCTCAGTCGGTTAAACAACTGACTCTTGATTTGGGCTCGGGTCATGATCTCACAGTTCGGGAGTTCGAGCCCCACATCAGGCTCTGTGCTGACAATGGGAGTCTCTCCCTCTCCCTCTCTCTCTGCCCCTCCTATGCTCTCTCTCTCTCTCTCTCTCAAAATAAGTAAAATAAGCTAAAATTTTTTTTTAAAAAGATGGAATATTGAGTCATGAAATTATAAGTATACTTAACAGCTATAAGATAAACACTGAAAAATAGTAGTCAACTAAAACGGGGTTGTTGAAGCTAAGGGGAAAACGTGGAGATATTGTAGCATACCAATTTTGGGTTTTTTTTGTAGATATTTAAATGTTTACATCGATATTTAAATGCCATACATAAATGTATAACATGCATCTTTACGTTTACAAAACGAATTCTTGAAGTATAACATTTCCAGATTATCAAAACACACTCCAGATGCCAAGAAAATTCAATGATAGACACAGATTTTAAAAAACACCCACACAAGAGATCAAGAAAAACACAGGACTTAACATAAAATGTATTATGGAACTACAGAAACATTATTTGTTGTGATATAAATGGCCACCGCTCACTCTTTAAAAGAAAAGAGGCTTGGGGCGCCTGGGTGGCTCGGTCGGTTAAGCATCCAACTTCGACTCAGGTCACGATCTCTCGGTCAGTGAGCCCGAGCCCCACGTCGGGCTCTGGGCTGACTGCTCAGAGCCTGGAGCCTGTTTCTGATTCTGTGTCTCCCTCTCTCGCTGCCCCTCCCCCGTTCATGCTCTGTCTCTCTCTGTCTCAAAAATAAATAAACGTTAAAAAAAAAAAGAGGCTCAATCACAGAGAAAAACCCCAGGTTTTTTTTTTAAGTTTTGTTTTTTAATGCTTATTTATTTTTGAGAGACAGACAGAGTGTGAGCAGGGGAGGGGCAGAGAGAGAGAGGGAGAGAGAGAATCCCAAGCAGGCTTTGTCCTGTTAGTGCAGAGCCTGATGTGGGGCTCAATCCCATACACCATGAGATCATGACCTGAGCTGAGATCAGGAGTCCTAGGTTTAAACGGACTGAGCCACCCAGGAATCCCTAAAACCCCAGTTGTGTTGTGTGAATAGATGAATCTAACTCAAAAGGACCAAGAAAGGTTGAATATACAAAGACAGGCAAACAAAAACCCAAACAAAAAATTGGTCAGGATCTTAAGAGATAAAATTACATTCCAAGTAAAAAGACTTCAATGAATCAAAGAAGAACATTTGAAAAGAATAAGTTTGAAGCCCTAAATGTTATTGACTATTTGCCAAATAACAGCATTATTACTGTTACTATGTATTATTATCATATCATAAAGGAAATGAACAGGAAATAGCTAGATAAGTAGACACAATCATAGGGGCTTGACTTTACTCCTCTAGTCCACAAAGGAGCAAGTAAATTTGAAAAAAAGTATTTAAAAAGGTGACAGGGGCTCCCGGGTGGCTCAGCGGGTTAAGCATATGATTTCCTCTCAGGTCACGATCTCGTGGTCTGGTCTGTGGGTTCAAGCCCCACGTTGGGGTCTGTGCTGACAGTTTGGAGCCTGGAGCCTGCTTTAGATTCTTTGTCTCCCTCTCTCTTTCTCTCTGTCCCTCTGCTGCTCACGCTCTGTCTCCCTCTCAAAAATAAATAAACATTAAAAAAAAAAGTGCTCTCCAACTACGCTGATAGGGACCCCACTTCCATGATTTATCATTGAAAGTAAGAAGCAAAGTGTAGAAAAGAAAAATCTAGGTCTAGCGTGGTACTATTTATGCCCACCAAAATAATACATGTGCATATAGATATACATGTAGAAGCGTAAGCTTGTGTCGCACCCACCTTTCGAGAAGGACGTTAACAGCAGTTTGCATTTAGGCACGCGGACGGGAAAGCGATGAGAGGTGGGTCCAGTAGGAAATGGGTAGGAGAGGGCCCTGACTCAGAAATCACGCATTGCTATTTACATTCCCGCTCTGCTGCTGGTCAACTCTGCGACTTTGAGCTCACAGAAACATTTACCTCTTTTTGCAACGATTTGTACCAGGACCGGAGGTGATACAGTTTACAATGGCAGACATGGAGTAGGAGCTTCATAAATGGTAGGTGTTGTTATGGACACATTTTAATATATTTTTTTAATGTCTATTTATTTTTGAGAGAGGGAGGCAGAGTGCAAGTGGGGGGAGGGGCAGGGAGACAGGGAGACACAGAATCCAAACAGGCTCCAGGCTCTGAGCTGTTAGCACAGAGCCCCAGGCAGGGCTCAAACTCACGGACGAGATCATGACCTGAGCCAAAGTCGGACGCTTAACCGACGGAGCCACCCGGGCGCCCCTGGGCACATTTTAAAAGAACTCCATTCAGCCACGGATAAGGCCAGCTTTAGGAGGCCTTAAAACAGTTCAAGACCCAGGAAAAGCCAATGTTTCCATTCGAGGCTGAAGGCAGGAAAGAGCTGATGTCTCAGTTTGAAGGTAGTCAAGCAGGGGGAATTCTCTTACTCGGGGGACAGTCAGACTTTTTGTTCTGCTGAGGCCATCAACTGATTTTTCCAGGCCCACCTGCATTGGGAAGAGCGATTGTTTTACTGAGCCTACTGATTCAAATGTCAATCCCATGCAAAAACACTCTCAGGGAAATACCCAGAATAACGTTTGACCAAATATCAAGGTATTTGACCAATACCTTGTTTGACCAAACAAGGTAGCTGTGGGCCAGGTAACTTGACACATAAAATTAACCATCCCACAAGGATATGGGAGTGAATAGGGAGTCACCTCGAAAAAACTAGCAAGTGTCCCTGAGAGTCTGGAATAGGACGGGAAGGCAGTTACTAGAGAACAGATTGACCCAGATCCTAACGGTACAGAACTGCAAAGTAGCCAAAGGAGAATTTACCTGGTGCTATTGATGGTGGGCGGGGGGTGGGGGGGAGGTGAACATGAGGTCATATTCATATGAAAGCCTTGTAAACTTGGAGTAGCATGAGAGAGGCTTGCACAGCCAATAAGGATTTAGAATGAAGGCATTATTGTCTCTATTCATCTTTTGTCCAAGCCAAACTGGATGTCACTGTGGAGCCAGTGAAGGTTAAGGGATTTGTGAAATCTGTGCAGATGTTTCTGGACGAGAAGTTCTGCTCTTCTGAATGCTGAGTGTGAGATGTCAAAGAAGTCCAGTGTGGTTCTCTTGCTATGTTAGCGTCGATCGCCCCGCCCCCAGTCCCAGGACGAGGGCAGGGCCATCAAGGGACAGGGAGTTCCCTTCAGACTAAACTGGCCCCGTTCTTCCAGGGAGCTCTGCCCAGGGGCTGAAGTTATAAATTTAGTAGTAATTTGGCCTTATGATAATAACATGTAAAACCGTGGAACTGAATGAGACCACATAGGGCAGTGGTTCTCAGCTCTGAGTGCACGTAAGGGTCACCTGGGAAGCTTTTAAAAGCTGTCAAAGCCAGGGAGCACCTGGGTGGCTCAGTCGGTTGGGCATCTGACTCTTGATTTGGGCTCAGGTCATGATCCTAGGGTCGTGGGGTCAAGCCTCGTGTGGGGCTCTGAGCTGAGTCTGGAGCCTGCTGGAGATTCTCCCTCGTCCCCTCTGTCCCTTTTCCCCGCTCGTGCTTTCTCTAAAATCAAAAAATCAAAAACCAGCGAAAGCCAGAGCCCCACACCTGGAGATTCTCATTTCCCTTGTCTGGGGCCCAGGCAGCCCTGCATTTAGAAGCCAAACCCCGATGATGCTTATGTACAGGCAGAGTTGAGAGCACCGAATCTGGGAAAGAGGAATCTCAGGCAAACTTTGAAACAGTCGACATCGGACATCGATTTGAGAAGTTGTGGCCATTGAAGATAAGAAAGCCAGAGACGAAGGGTTTTGAGAGAAGGTCAATGGTACCACATGCCCGTGGGTGAATCAGATGAGGTTAGAGAAGTGACCAATGCATGTGACAACAGGGAAGCGGTTTGTAACCTTGAAAAGAGTGGCAGGGACAGAAGCCAGATTGGAGTGAGCTGCGGTGGAAAGAACTTCACAGCGACATTTTTGAGTTCTGCTCTGAAGAGATGAGCATAAATGATGCAGCAGCGGCTGTAGGAGATGGGAGAATGGAGAGCTTTTGACTACAGTGATGGGGATGTCCTAACAGAAAAGAAGAGTTTCACGAGGAAGGAGAAAACCACGGTTCCTGCAGGTGCAGTAAGGGGAAGCAAGAAAGCATGGAGTCCAGATGAGTCAAAATCAAGGTCAGCCTTTGATGGGAACGGGGATCCCTCCTCTTTGGAACCAAGAGGGAAGATGGAGAACACACAAACTAGTCAGGTCTATAAATTTGGTGGAGAAGAGGTGAGATAGTCCCCATCTGATCAGGCTTCTATAAATATTTATTTATATCAATAGGATCGAACGATGAAAAATATTTTTAAGTCACTCCGTGGATTATACCATGGACATATTTTCACGCGAATAAATATTCATCTCAATCGTCCTTTTAAAATTACTGCATAGGGGTGCCTGGGTAGCTCAACCCGTTAAGCATCTGACTTTGGCTCAGGTCGTGAGCTCACTTTCATGGGTTCAGCCCTGCGGCGGGCTCTGTGCTGACAGCTCGGAGCCTGGAGCCTGCTTCCGGTTCTGTGTCTCCCTCTCTCTCTGCCCCTCCCCCGCTCACGCTCTGTCTCTCTCTGTCTCAAAAATAAATACAGATTAAAAAAAATAAAAAAAAAATTACTGCATAGTGGTCCTTTGTATAGTTGACTATTTTTTTTAATCACTACTCTTGTGGGGGCGGGTTGATTTTTTTCCCCCATCTCTTTTTTTTTTTTTTTTTTAAATTTTTTTAAGTTGGACGCTTAACCGACTGCGCCACCCAGGCGCCCCTCCCCCATCTCTTGATGAATATCTTTACGTATATATATATTTTTTTTTAATTTTTTTTCAACGTTTATTTATTTTTGGGACAGAGAGAGACAGAGCATGAACGGGGGAGGGGCAGAGAGAGAGGGAGACACAGAATCGGAAACAGGCTCCAGGCTCGGAGCCATCAGCCCAGAGCCTGACGCGGGGCTCGAACTCACAGACCGCGAGATCGTGACCCGGTTGAAGTTGGACGCTTAACCGACTGCGCCACCCAGGCGCCCCTCTTTACGTATATTTTTAAAATTATTTTCCTTATTGAGGAGGGCACCTTTTGGGATGAGCACTGGGTGTTGTATGGAAACCAATTTGACAACAAATTTCATATTAAAAAAATAATAATAAAATAAAACTATTTTCCTCCGGTTAGATTTCTGTAATCTATCAGACGTTCCTTTCTCTCCAATATTTTCATTGCTCCTTTGGGCAACTAGAATTCTATTTTATACAACACAAAGAGTATAATTGCTACTTTCTGTCAACTTTTTATGCTAGGTTAAAGTGTCTGCTGTTGATGTGACTTTATTCCCACAGGCCTCCTTTAATATACTGTGGTTAAAGTATGTGGTCACATACTGGTTAGAATTAACACAAATTTCATGTTAATTATTGACTGTGAAGAGCAGCTTCTTGTTTTTCTGCTAACACCATTATCAACCCGGAAACCTTGATTAGCCAACCTCGAAAAAACTGCTTCTAGAAGTTGGCAGGCAGCACAGCTTAAATTCCCAAGGGTGATTTCTCCTCTCCTTCACGTATGCCCCTGAGACGCACCCCTCTTGCCGTCTTATTTCTCTGTTCTCACTTCTCCACCTTGGTTCGTCTCCCCTGTGAAATTCCTGACTCCCAAAAAACTGACCCTGTATCCTCTGAAGAGAAGACTCCTACAAAGCTTGACTTAAATGCTCCAGATTCCCCTCCACCCAACTGTATTTCAGTTCTTGAAATAACACTGAACCTTTGAATTCCACCCCCCCCCCTTACTCATTATTATACCTGGGAGTTACTCTACAGAAAAATACCCTGTTTCTGTCGAATCCCTTCCCTGGTCCAGTATGGAAGCCCAAGATGATTGACTCTTGGTCCAAAATTCTTCATAGCCAAGGACACTACATGAACCAATATATGTTTCTCATGTCAAAGATGAATAAGCTTTTCAAAATGCAAATCTGATCAGCTCCCTGTGTTGCTTAGAGCCCTGCGGTGATTATCCATCGTTCTTGGAATAAAGACAGTCTTCTTCAAGAGGACCTACAAGAGGTCCTACAAGGACCCTCCTGTGCTCTGGTCACGAATCTCTCCATGCCACTCTGAAAACCATTTGTATTGCCCTTATTTTTGGTTTCTTGAGCAAGCCTTATTTTTGGTTTCTTGAGCTTCTACCTTAAAGCTTTGTTCTCTTCACAGGGGAGTTTGCTGACATTCTGCGTTTGCCTGGTTAGCTATGCGTCATACTTCAGATCTTCACATAATTGCCCTTTCTTCAAGGAAGCTTCCTCTACTCCGGAGAAAGTTGGATCTTCCTATTATATGTTCCCATGGTGCCATGTCATTCTCTGTTGCAGTCCGTACTCATGATGGAAGTTTCATACGTATTTTTGCGCTTATTTGATTAATGTCTATCTGCCTACCAGACAGTAGTAAAATTCATGAGAACCAGGATGGCATCTGGTGATAGATGTGTCTATCATCCAGTACAGCGTCCAAATGTTTGTTGAATGAATGGATGAACAAATGAATGGCTAAAATTGAGCATCACAGCCTACAAAAGCTAAAGATGGGTAGTTAAGGAACGAATCTCACGGTGGTGATATAAGGAAAGCGGGGAGCAGAGACAATCTCATCAAAACCTTCTCTTTTTTAAAATAATTTTTAAATTTTATTTATTTTGAGAGAAAGGGGGGGGGGTAGGGGAGGGAAAGAGAGAGAGGAGGAAAGGAAGAATCCCAAGCAGGCTTCACACTGTCAGCGCAGAGCCCAATGGGCGCCTTGTACTTATGAACCATGAGATCATGGCCTGAGCTGAAATCAAGAGCTGGGCGCTCAACCGACTGAGCCACCCAAGTGCCCCTCATCAGAACCTCCTTAACGTGAGTGTGTAGAAAGGCTTCAGAGAATCCATTCATCTACCATAACTGTATGTAAAGTTATGTTCAGGCATCTATTTCGATTGTATTCACTAAATAGTCACGTGGGTGCTGACTTTCCCAATAGATGAAAAACCATTACTCAAATCCAATTTCTAAACAAGGACTAGACAAATGGTCAAGAGGGAAGGCTGGTCTCTGGAATCTCTGGCTGGTGTCCTACCCATTGTCCTTCTACCAAACAATGGTAATAATAATCCATCGGAAACACCTATTTTGGGTGCCTTGTGATCCGCTGGAAGATCCACTAACCAAAGTTAATTAACACCTTTAAACTGCAGGCCGTTGGGGCATCAGATAAAGTGAGAGTTAGCTAGTTGTCCTTCCTTGTTCCCCAGGCTCGCCGCCTCTCCTTGACTCCTTACTGGCCAACAGCTCTGGAGGCAGCACACAGCCTAGGGCTTTTCACCAGCCGTTGGCCTCTTGTCCCTAACTAATGAAGCCTCAAGCCCTTGTTGGGCCTTGTTTCTACAAGGCCGGACACCTTCTTTTAACAGGACGTACTTGAAAAACAAGATATTTTCCTTTGTACTAGAAACAAATGGTGATTAATGTCCTCATTGTAATTAATCTGTGGTGACAGATGAGTAGTATAGCAGCAGCTCTTTGGCTGCTGTGGGAGCGTTCCTTGATAGGACAGCTGGTGAGAGAGGACACCAAATTCAATTTGTTTCTCATTTGCATACATATGACAACCATCTGTGCTAATAGCAGTGTGATGTCTCCATTAGGCCCTGTGCTAGCACACAGCCTTCCCGGGCTCCCATCAGGCCTGGGCGAGGGGGAGCTCAGAGCATAAATATTTGCAGAGGAAAAGTGGTGGGCCTGATGGAACACACCCGCTCACGTCCCCTCCCGCCGGAGGCTCAGCACTGAACACGGGCTGAGATCCCCGTCACCGGTAGGAGGGCGATCTTCTTTTGAGGATTCTTGCTCCTTTCATCAAAAAGCCTCTACCCTCTCTGTCTCAAAGATCCAGTCGAACTACTCCTGGTCTATTCCCGACTGTCTGGTTGCTCAAACCAGCTTCACTTTGGTGAAGACCTTTTCATTTTTGTAACTGGCCCATTTATGGTAAACAAATATTCATGGAGTATCTGCAAGTGGGGGCAACTATTCCAGGGATTCACAGGAGACAAGAGGATTTTGCTTTATGGGGTTTACATGCAGAGGTGGTCTCTGGCACTAAACAAACGAGTAAGACAAGGGTCATGTAGTGTTACATTGTAAGCAGAGAATCGGAACCGGGTGCCAGGTGGTGCGGAATAGATAGTGGGTGTTGACTCCATTGGGTTTGGTTTTCTGACAAGTCCTCTCACAGGAGGCGAGATTTAAGCTGCTATCTGGATGACAAGAAGGAATCAGCACGAGAACATCAAGGGAAAATACATTTTTTTTCCAAAGAAAGAGAATAGTGAGCTTGACGTGGTGAGGAAGAAGAATGGCCAGCGTGACTGAGAGGGAGTGATGTGATGAGAGCAATGAGTCTGTCTTAGTTTCCTAGGGCTGGAGTAATAAAGTACCATGAGCAGGGAGGCTAAAAACAACAGAAATTTATTGTCTACAATTCTGGAGGCTAGAAATCAATAACCAAGGTCTAGGGAAGACTATTTCCTTCCTTCTTCTAGCTTCTGGTATTGCCAGCAATCTTTGCTTTGTAGACACATCACTCCAGTCTCTGCCTCAGTCATCACATGGCCATCTTCTACCTATGTGTCTGTGTCTCTCTTCTTGTTTTCTTATAATGGCACTAGTCATATTGGATTAACCAGCTGGAGCACATGGGGATTTGAAAGATAGATAAGGCATGTAGGTCATAGTGTAAAAGCCATGGATGACCTTTGAAGACCTATTACAATGAAATGACAAGACCCAATGTCCATGTGGGCATCATAGTTAAATTGGGTGGAAATGGCTCAAGAGGGAAGAATGAAGGTAACCATTACCTTACCTATTTGATGTATGTATTTAGAAAATTCGAGGAATCATGTTTTTGTCCTTAGTAGTTGACAAGATGGTGCAGCACTCACTGGAAGAGGGAATATTTGGGGGGGGGTGCGGGGATAGGGAACAAGTCTGGGAAAGAAAATCAAAGGCTCCATTTTGGATATGTTCTATTAGAGACATCTACAAGACATCCACACGGAAGTATAAAACCAACCTCTTTGGGTGCATGAGTCCAAACATCAGAGGAGAAAAGACTGGTCTTGAGATAGAAATTTGGGAGTCATCAGCCTCAAGAGATTTTTTAAAGTCCATGGTGCTAGATGAGATTTCTGTCCAGAAAGGGAGGAATATAGAAAAACAAAAATGAAAACGAAAACAAGGACTCCACCCCAAACCCAGAGAAACACTATGACTCTTCGTTTCCTCCGGTCTCTGTCCTTGGGGTCCTCAGGTCTCACGGTTGAGTGCCCTTCCTTACTATGGATGAATTTACTCTATGAAACACTGTGTGTGGTGAGGGCCAAGGTTTGGCTGACCCCTCTCTGTTTCATGCCTCATCCCACCCATAATTCATCCTCATTTCCTTTTGTCCTGGTGCTGCTCCATGACGAGAGGGGTCCAGGTTCAATGTCTTCATAGTCATACACCAGAACTGTTGACATTTTGGGCTTGGTAATTCTTTGCTGAAAAGGATCGCCTTTGATACTGTAAATGTTTAGCAGTATCCCTGACCTCTGCCCGGTAGGTGCCAGCAGTGTCTCCCCACCCCCAGCTGTGACAATTAAAAATGTCTCCGGACATTGAGAAATGTTCTCCGGAAAATGAGCGTAGGCAAAATGACCCCCACTTAAGTACCACTGCCACAGACATAACACAGGACTCTAAATACAGGAGACACTCATTAAATATTTGCCATTGATGGTGACGGCAATTATATCCTGGCACACGGCTTCCCTTCACCTTACTCCATCCACTAGAGGAAATAGATTCTTTATTAAAAATCTTGTAAAATAGCATCAGAATTTCTCATTAGTCTCTGGCCAGGCCTCCAGACTCCAGACTTCTCCAGAGTTAAAGACAAATGTGTGAGGAGTCAGAATGAGGTGTGAAAGGGAGTTATTCATTCAGCCAGTCAACAAATGGCAAAGTTAAACAACAATTGAATTTTTAAAAAAAGCCCTTCTGCGACCAAAGCCTGGTTTGATAAGATAGGGGAGGTTATTACCTAAGAAAAATTGCTAGCACACATTCCAGTGACTTTGCGTCCTAAGTAAAAAGTCATCTTTAGCACAACAGATATCCTTTTAAAATTCTATCAACCAGAAAAATAGAGGGGGAGAATGCAAACCAGACCATTAAAATGTAATCTAGAGCCTACAAATTAATAAAATGGTAGCACGATCAGATTGAAATGGCATGGAATCAAATGATATGTAGCTGTCTTTGCAGCGCATTGTAGCTCCTGAAACCCTAAAGATTGAGTACATGTATGGAACATGCCGGCAGCATGGAGAACATAGCAGTTTTTCCTGGTGGCCCCCACGACAGTCGTAGGGGCACCTGGGGGGCTCCGTCGGTTCAGCATCCGATTTCGGCTTAGATCATGAACTCACGGTTCAAGAGTTTGAGCCCTGCGTCGGGTTCTGTGGTGACACAGATTCTCTTTCTCTCCCTCTCTCCCTGCCCCTTCCCCACTCGCACTTTCTCTCTCTTTGAAAATAAATAAATTAACTTAAAAAAAAAAGAATTGACAACAATTTATTCTTTCACATCCGTCGGTTAGATGGATGGTTCTCTTTCTTTTGGTTTTGACAGGAGTATTACAAAGTCTCAAATGGCCAGGCCCACATAGCTGGCCACGGATGCTTACTGGGAGCTCAGCCGGGGCTGTTGGTGAAGGTTCTCAGTTCTCCTCTATGGGGTCCCTTCCACGTAGCTGCTTGGTCTTCCTTACAACATGGCAGCATCTTTCCAAGAAGGAAGTTGAAAAAGGAAGTATTCAGAAGCTGTCAGTCTGTTAAAGCCTGAACTCGAAAGAACCAGAATGTTACTTTACCTGTATTCCTTTGCTCTTCACCGTAACAGTTACAGGGCCAGCCTAGATTCACCTGAGGACCCTCACCCCCCTTCCAATATATCTGTCACACAAGTTCTTGGGTAATAATTGGCACCGATAATGTAAATGACCTGTTTATTAATTGCACTGATAGCCGGATGATTGCACAAGGGAAATGGATCATGTCGTGTCATTGTAATAAGCCTTCAAAGGTCATCTGTGGCTCTTACACTATGATCTGCATGCCTTACGTGGCTCTCAACTCCCATGTGCTGGGGCTGATTAACGTCCAATATGACTGCTGTCGGTTTAAGAAGAGAAGAGACACGCAGACACACGGGAGAAGACGGCCATGTGATAACAGGGGATACACGGAGAGATCATCTCTGGACACTAGCAGCCACAACAGACTCATCATTCGACTCCGTACCCAACCACTCTGGTGTATTTTGAGGCTCGTCCTGATCCACATCTGTGCCTTTTCCTCTAGAGCCCAGTGTTGTCACATTGTAGGAGCCCTGGATGCAAAAGAAAGAGAGGGCTTGCCTTCCCGCAAGTGTATAGGTGCATGTGCCGACTACATACACCTATATGAAGTTAAGGAGTGATCAGAGGGCCAGAAAGAATGACTCTCTTTCTAACAGCATTTGGCTTGGAGCACCAACGATTCCCCACGCTGCTGTGACAAGGACACACACATAGCAAATGTCCAAGAGCCATATTCATCTAATCGAGTTCTTAATAATAATTCCATTTCCCTTCCATTTTCTGACATGTACTCAAGGAAGGAGTAAATAGCGGACGCTCTTTCTTGTAGAAATTCCTGCTTCATACAGCTAGTGCCAAAATTAAAAGACAGAATATAAGATTGCTTTCCATAGAGTGAGTGTTCAAGAATGTTAGATGGTGATGAAAATAGCTGAACCCGGTGTCTGATGTAGTAAGTGCTTAATAAAAGGCAGCCAGTATTGTTAAAGAAAAGCTCTTTTAGGGGAAGGAATAAAAGAAGGTTGCAGTCCTTCTGAATGGCGAGGGGGGAACATAACGGCTAAGAAGCTTGGGGTCAGGAGAAGGGTGATGCTCTGTCTGCCTCAAGAGGCATTTGACAGAGCTCTCTTTAATACCAAATTATCAGAGACAGTTTTGGGATTTTCACTGGCACAGACACGCTTCCCCCCCTGAGCCCCGGAATAAATACTTAGCAGGTCAAAGATCAGTTCATTAATCTCCTCACTTGTCTGTTTGTTTGGACATACGGATGCGCCATTGTGAAGGCAATTTGAGCGAAGGCTGAAAGAAATTAAGACCCGGGAAAATGTGCATTCTAACCCATTTTGGTACCATCGCAGTGAACAGAGGGATGTGTGAGAGGGGGACAAAGGCTTTAGATGCAAGGCTCTGCTTTTTCAAAAAAAATGATCTGTAATCAAAATTAGAAGCTCGTGACTGGGTTCTGTTCTTCCCCATGTTCGTTTACGCAACTCGCCTTCTAGCTGGCGTTTGATCAACTTTTCTTTCCCGAGTGAATTTTTATTTTGCTCCATTAGGCAAAGCCTGTCAAGCACATCTTTAACCGTCTTGGAGGAGCCCCGTAGAAGCCTTATTCTAAGAGACGTGGAAGTAAGAGCAGAGAAAAGACACGTTTTCCGCGGAAGGGCACTGAGGGTGATTTTGACTAGAGTTATCCTCATGAGACGCAGTGTCATTTTTACGAATTGCCAAGACACCTCTCCATTTGGATCCAAATGACCTGAAAACAGTCAGCTGCCCTGGATCTTTCTGGGGCAAAAGCCTTGAGGAAGAGGATTAGTGACTGGCTGCAGTTCACATCTGTAGACTGGAGGACAGCAAAGAAGACAGAGCTCCTATGTTCACTCTCTACGTCTTTGGAGATAGCAGTGGGCAGACTTCAAGGCGACCCCCACCATGATCCCTGCCTCCTGATGTTTGCACAGCTGTGTCATCTCTTCTCCTTGAGTGTGGGCAGGACCTGTGGCCTGCTTCTAATCAATAAAATATAGAAAAGGTGATGGGATATCACCCCCATGATCGTGATACACTGAGTTTCTGCTCATTTTTACGGCAGCGATGGGAAACGGATAGATGTGACCTCTTCCACGGATCTGGTGTTTGGTGGGTGGTTGGTTTTGGTTGTTCTGGGGTCCTCAGCTCTACAGCACCCCCAACTCCAAGCAGTCCCGGCCTGGTATGTGCCAGTCTCAAGGCTCCAAAATCCAGAGCGAGGACAGAGTTGTAATGCGCGCTTTTAGTTCTCTTCTCAAGCCACGTTTATGACCGTTCCATCGCCCAGAGTAGGTCATAAGGCCAACCTAGATTCACAGGTGGAGATAAAATCTCCAACTTAAAAAACTTTTTTTTGAAATTTATTTATTTTTGAGAGAGAGAGAGCGAGCAGGGGAGGGACAGAGAGAGAGAGAGAGAGAGAGAGAGAGAGAATCCCAAGCAGGCTCCACAATGTCAGCGCAGAGCCGGATGTGGGACTCAAACCCATGAACTGTGAGATCATGACCTGAGCCAAAACCAGGAGTTGGACAGTTAAAGTGACTGAGTCACCAGGTGCTCCTAAAATCTCCAACTTTTGATGAGAGAAGCTACAATGTAACACAGAAGGTTGTGGAAAATAGAGACATACCTGTGGCCAACTTACCATCTACCACATGCTCTAAGACGTAGCCTAGCGTATGAGCCAAAATACATACTATGAAAGGGCACCACCATTGTCGTCCCCGAGACTCAGATGGTATGGGGGACCAAGTCTCTGGTCCACAGCCTAGGATTTACACTTCACACAAAAGTTCCCTCCATCACACTGCCCCTCCATCTGTGACGGAAACAAGAAACAGAGCTTTTTCCCTACCTCCTCCCTCAGCTCCCACATGCAGGAAACAGAGCGTGCCAACATGCCCCAGGGCCTCGTCAGCCCAAGGAAATCCCTGACCACATAACAGAGAAGGAGTAGAAATTATTACAGACTTGCAATCCTTATCCGGACAGAGGGTCAAGGTTCCACCCTCTGGTGATGGACATAACATGGCCATGAGGGCCACACCCCAGATTCTGATTTCACAAATAAGAAAATTTAAATTCAGAGAAATGAAAACACTTGCTCAAATGCACAAAGAGGCAGAACTGAGCTACATCCAGAACTAGGAACTTTGGGGAGGTAGTAAAATCTGACGCAAGCAGAAAGACGCACACTCAAACTGGACGGTATTGATGCCCAACCGAAAGCCTTCCCGCACCGCCAGCCCCCCTGCAATCACAACACCTTGATTTTATTTTGGCTTCCATCCCTCTCTCCCTATGGTTCAAGAAGGGCCGCTGGTACCCCAAATTTCGGCAATAAATCTAGGACCCTTTTCTCTTTGAAATTAGTTCCATCATAGGCCTGGACAAGGCCAGCTTTACGGGCATGTAACCTGCACAGTTGCACAGGGTATTGGTCTCAGAAGGACCCCACACTTGGTTTAATGCTTCGCTGCGATCTTGAAATTCTTAATAACTGTCGTACAAGAGATGCCACACTTTAATTTTGCACTGGGCCCCACAAATTATTACAAATTATATAACTGGCCCCATGTGTGTGCTACCATTCTGGTGAACGCGGTGCGGAGAAACCTTGTTGGGAGACTTCTAATAAATATGATTATACACAACTGTGCCCCCTCTCCTTCTGCATGTGATGTCTGGAGCTACTGCAGCCCTGCTGCACCCTTGAGGGAAGCTAAGCTTGCCACATCAGAAAGATGGAAGGAACCTGGATCTTTCTGACACCACTGACGCCATATGAGATAATAGGTCTTCTTTTTTGTTTTTTTTACAAGTTGAGAAAAGTAATCTCACCCTACGCAAAAGGTCATTGAAATATATCTTCTGTGACAAAAACAAACAAACAAGCGAAAACATCAACGAAGTAATGTAGATATAGTCCCTGTGAATCCTCTGAAAGCCAGAGTTGGGAGGCTGTTTAACTCATGTCTGGATTCACACTTCACTAAACCAAGACATGTGTCCTATACCCGGACGAGCAACTATCAGAAGTAAATTAGGACCTAGGTCTTTCCATAGGAACGCGAAATCATGGCAACGAACTAATTATAATGACTTCTGCTTCCGGGGAGATGAGTAAATGTACTTCTCCCATGAAGTACAAGGACAGTAAAAGAGCCTGAAGGTGAAGAGAAGAAGGGGGGCTGCTGAGGACCCCAGAACCAGAGGCACAGCACAGTAGTGAGGCCCCGGTTTTCTTTTTGTATCATATGTTCTAGCCTTGGGGCTGGAGAAGCCAGCAGGAGACGGCAACAGACTCACAAAGAGCCTACCCTCGCCAGTCAAAGGAGCAGAAAGGGGCAGTGTAACAAGACAGAAAACTTTTTTTTTTTTCAACGTTTATTTATTTTTGGGACAGAGAGAGACAGAGCATGAACGGGGGAGGGGCAGAGAGACAGGGAGACACAGAATCGGAAACAGGCTCCAGGCTCTGAGCCATCAGCCCAGAGCCCGACGCGGGGCTCGAACTCACGGGCCGCGAGATCGTGACCTGGCTGAAGTTGGACGCTTAACCGACTGCGCCACCCAGGCGCCCCAAGACAGAAAACTTTTAGGCAATGACCTGTTTACTCCAGCCAGACGCCGTAGAAAAGAACTGTGGCCCCACCCCAACCCCAACTGCAAAGGGGGCTAGGTGCCCACCTCCGCTGTAATAACGTGCCCAACTTCCCCAGTGCACCCCCCGGGCACTGCCACAATAAGGCAGTAAGGAGCAGGGGCTTCTATCCCCACGGGCCGGTGAGAAGCCCGTCGGCCCCTCACAGTGTCTGTGGAGACCACGGGGGAACTAGAAATCCTATGACCCCCGGGGGGTGAGGAGGAATCCACCTGCTCCCCTAAGCATCAATGGACACCTGCATTTTCATCTCCATCTGGCAGAAACAGGAACACAGCCCCTGTCCCCTGCCACAGCAGTGTCAGAAAAAAAAAACCAGTTAAACCAGCAAGTTTAAATAAGACCCAGAGCTTCATATCATAACACAAAAATATCTGGGTTTCAACTGAAAAGCAGTCACTGTACCAGGAACCAGTGAGATCTCAAAGTGAGTAGCAGAAGACAACACCAACATTGAAGATGTTAAAATAATCAGGCAGGGGTCTCCGGGTGGCTCAGTCGGTGAAGCGTCCGACTTGGGCTCAGGTCGTGATCTCGCGGTTGGTGGGTTCGAGCCCCGCGTCGGGCTCTGTGCTGACGGCTCGGAGCCTGGAGCCTGCTTCGGATTCTGTGTCTCTGTCTCTGCTCCTCCCTGCTTGTGTTCTGCTTCTCTCTCTCTCTCAAAAATAAATAAACATTAAAAAAAAATTTTAAATAATAATCGGGCAGAAGCAGCCCTAATAAAAATGCTTCAATGAGCAATTACAAAAAGCCTAAAACAGATGCAGAAACAAAAAGCCTCCACCAGGAAATGGAACCAAATGGCAGATTTAAAATGGGAAAATACAGTTAATATAAAAAGTAAAGAAAGAAAATTCATTGATAAAATCTCCATGGATGGGCTCAATACCAGAATCGGAGAGAGGAAAGAATCAGTGAATTGGAAGACAGAACAATAGAAATCCAATCTGAACAACAGAGAGATAACAGAGAGGAAAAAAAAAAAAAGGAGAATTTCAGGGACTGGTAGGACTATAATAAGAAGATCTCGGGGCACCTGGGTGGCTCAGTCGGTTAAGCCTCTGACTTCTGCTCAGGTCACGATCTCACGGTTTGCGAATCTGAGCCCCGCATCAGGCTCTGTGCTGACAGCTCAGAGCCTGGAGCCTGCTTGGGATTCTGTGTCTCCCTCTCTCTGCCCCTTCCCCGCTCATGCTCTGTCTCTCTCTCTCAGTCAAAACTAAATAAAACCTTAAAAAAAAATTAAAAAAAAATAAACATTAAAGGAAAGAAGGAAGGAAAGAAAAAAAAAAGACAAGACAAGAAGAAAAGAAAAGAAGAAAAGAAAAGAAGAGAAGAGAAGAGAAGAGAAAAGAAAAGAAAAGAAAAGAAAAGAAAAGAAAAGAAAAGAAAAGAAAAGAAAGACAAGACAAGACAAAGAAGATCTCACGTTCACGCCATTGGTTATTCTGGAAGGAGAGAGAAGTACTTGAGAAAATAATGGCTGAAAGTTTCCCAAATCTGATGAAAGAAATAAACGTAGAGTTCAGGATGCTGGGTGAATCCCAGCAGACGGGCAGATGATCTTTTCAGACCGATTGCGTCTAGATCCTACTGATGGGATCTCACAGTTATATTTAATACCCATTTGTCACTGAGATCGGTCAGGAGGCAAGCCAAGGGCTTGTTGGAAGGACGTACCCCTGACCTTCATCAGTCACCCCAGAGGCTTTCCACACACAGACAATCTAAGGAACATTTGGGGCCTTCATGCCAATCCAGCTGTGAGTCAAGTCCTCTTAATGCCTTGGTCCTCAGAGTGAGGTCCTGGGAGCAGCACAACAGATCACCTGGGAGTTTCTTAGAGCCACATCACAGACCCGATAGATTGGAATCTGTGCCCGCAAGACCCCCAGATCCACATTCCAGCGCGAAAAGCACCATTTTACCTACTTACTCCTATCCTGCAACCAAAGGGACACGCTTACGCTCCTCTTACATAAAAATTCTAGGATTCCCTATAAGCTGCAGGCGAGAAGCTGACCAGAGGAGAAATGAAATCCTAAACCATGGAAAGTACTAGACTAAGACGCTGGAGTTTTGGCCTCCATCCTGAACCTTTGTATCTACGGATCACCAAAGCTGCTGCCGGGCGGTATTTACAAGATGGCCGTTCCTCGTGTTTATTTGGTTTCCTCATGCATTTTGCACTGAAAACGAACTAGGAAATCAGAGACCGCTTCCTATTCTGAATATCCTCTGATTCCATTACATATGAATCGGATTACCCATTACTAGGTAGGCGAAGCCTGTGCACAGAGAAGTTAATTGTAAGATCCGAACCGTGCCTGGTGTGTAATTATGGCAAGAATATTTTTTAATCTAACCGTAATTCCATTTAGGAATTTGGATGACTTGAGCTTTGCGCCTGTAGCTTATAATATCACCAGAAACCCTTCACGGCACTGTAACCCTGTAAGTCGGTTACCTGCCGATGCTCAAATACATACATATATAATTTTAATGGTGCCCATTACACACAGACTTCCATTATAGCACTATTTCCACTCAGTCATAATTTTATGAAAAATTCCCCTATTGGCTAAAATTTTCCAGGCTTCATCATACTCTGGAGGTGAACTTTTTTCAATTAATCTCCACTTAAGCCAATTTTGAGCTCTTTGGATGAAGGAAAAATATATATGCCAGACTCTTAAAAATAACTGTCAAGCGGGTTCCTTTTTTTTAAATGTTTATTTAACACACTAACACTCACACTTCACAAGACTGACGTGCCGGCATCTCAATTTCCAGATGATGGAGGCAGAGGTGTTTTATTATTATTATTTTTTTTTTTGTTTGTTTGTTTGCTTAGAACCACCCCCCACCCCCACCCCCCGCAATAGCTTGCTCAGTTATCTCTTCTGCCACGGAGAATTATAGACAAGTCTGTAAAGCAGGTATTTTATTTTAAGCTTGTGGGGGCACTTAGCATCCACGAAACTGAATTCGAAACTGAATTCAGCTAATACACATCAACTCTCCTTCTTACGACCCTGGCAAAGTTTTCCAATTTGGGACTAATGAGAAGAAAGTCATTTGGATTATTGATCCAGTGTGAGTCATCTAGAATGGGGAAAGAATGGGTAATTACCACTGTTTTGAATCACCTCCATTTATTTTTTTTTCTAAACTTTATTTTGGAACTTCCAGCCTCTGTTGATTATGTTATTTCTCCAGAGGAAAACAGCCTCTGAGTGATCCCTCTGAGCAACTGAGAGGCAAAGCCTTCTAGCTTTTGGTCACGTCTCTGATTCTTTGGTTTTCTTTCTCTAGCAAATGCTTTGTATTCAGTCTGTACAGCTTCATTTGGTTGATTGGGAGTGGGAAGTTTGCCACAACACACACAGCCATCCTCTGCAACATGGCCAGAAAGGGCAGGACAGGAATGAATTCTTTGCTGGATTCCTTATGTCCAGGTCTTGGTGGCGATTGACAATGGATGGGGACTTTCTTCTCGATTCCAAAGAAGTCTCTTAGCACAGTTATGTAGAAAGGATTTAAAAAAAAAACCAAACCCTAATGAATTTTAATTGTCCTTTAATTGTCCTGTTCTTTAATTGTCAGAACCATGTCTGAGGACCTCTAACTGGGTGAGGACAGTCTTCTGCAGGAGGGCTAAGATGCCTTGGCCTGTTGACTTCTGGTCTCCCTACATTTTCCTTGTCATCCTTGACTTCTCCATGTTTTCTGCACAACAAGCACACTGAGCTTTTGGTCCTAGAGCATGCGATGCTACCTCCTGCCACAGGACCTTTGCATAGGCCATTCCTTTTGGCTACAACATCCTTACCACTCGTCTTCTGGTGAACCTGTTGTTTCTTCAGGAAAGTCCCCACTGACTGTCCCCGTTAGGTCAACCTCCACACCCCCAATGTCTGTTCTCACACCACCATACACTTCCCTTTGATGGTACTTGTCACTGTGATATTCTCACATTGACTTCTGTGAGTTTTCTTCTATTAGTAACTTTATTCCTACTGGCTCCATGAGGGTCCAGACCATGTATACTCCCAACACCTGACATGAGACCTTACACATAGTAGGTGCTCAGTAATTATTTCTTGGATAGATGGATGGATGAATGAATTTACTTTGGAAATTCCCTGTAGGGGAGTCATATACTGCCAAATACCTTGGCATCCGAAGAATTTGTCTGGTCTGGTTTATGATGTTGTTCCAACGTTGGTATGTAAGACCCATGAAATGAGAGCATGGACAGAGAGGAAACAGGCCAAAGAGGACCGGAGAAAAACCCTCAGTCAAGGGCTAAGTAAAACACCTCCTGAGTGATAATATTGTAAACCTGAAAGTTGACCTTAGAGACTGTCCCTCAGATTTTACAGATGAAGAAAAGGAGGCCCAACTTCCCACCAGTAGTTACTGACGGACCACACTCCTCCTAACTTCATCCGTCCCTGGTCCACTGCTCTCGTGAAGAGATGGTCCTTGGCAGAGGTGAAGAAATGGAAGGGAGGGCAGAACTTAACAGTAGTGGGAGCCCTGAGCTGCGGAGACCACGGGAGAGGAAGAGAGTAATGAAATCATACGGAACCCAAAGGGTCCCTGAGGGCTATGGCTAGGGAAGAAATTGGACCTCCTTCCTCTGCTCACAGATCCAACGTAGAAAGCTTTACTAGGAAATCCCCGAAGGAAGAATTGCCATCTTTTCTATCATCCCCAGTGAACCCTTTAGTCTATAATCTGTAAAGACAAAGGCAGTCAGATAGAAGAAGGTACCCAATTATCACGGATTCTCTCAGTAGAGCTGAGCGGCTTAAGGCATAGGTTCTAGGCCAGGCTCCTGAGGGTGAACCTCACCAACTGGGTGATTTTGGTCAAGCCCCTTAACCTCTCTCTGACTCAGTTTTCTCATCTATGACATGGGAATAATTGAACCTGTATTTTTTAGGGTCAGTACGCGGATGACATATAATATGATTATAAAGTACCTATGCATGACACCTAAGAAATGCTTGGTATGACCTAGCATTCAACACTCAACGGATTTGTACTGAGTGCTTACCAGGTGCCTATAGGGGACGAGGTCAGGTCGTGGGGGCATGGGTCTTACATTATAATGGGGGAAGAAAGATGAATTTGAGAAACAGGAGATTTGCAGAGTAGGCTCAGAGCCCTGAAGAAAATATTACAGAAGTGGAAAGGAAGGAGGAATTGGCTACTTTCAAATAGGTTGGATCAGGAGATCCTCTTTGAGGTCACGGCATGGAATGTGAAGGATCCAGCTATGGAAAGAGGTGAGGAAAAGTGTTCTCGCCCAGCAAATGCCAGAAATGGAAAGTCCAAAGCCTTGAGATGGGAACGTCCTTATGCCCGGGGCCATGAGAAGCCGGAAGTTTCTCAGCTGGAGTGAGACAGGATCTGAGTTATGTTTAAAAAAAAAAAAAAAATCCCTCTGCCCCAAACCCAGAGAATGTACATCACCACCAGTGAGCCCTAGGGGTTTGGGAAGATAAGGATTCGTCCATGCAAGGTCATCAACTCTCACAACTGTTCCACTCTGGTGGGGGATGTTGAGAGCTCACGAGCCCATGTGAGCGGGGGTGGGTTATGTGCAGGGGCATGTGGGAAAAATCTCTGTACCCTCCACTCAATTTTGCTGTGAACCTAAAGCTGCCCTAAAAACAAACTCTCAGTTAAAAAAAAAAAAATTAAACTAGTTAATTGGGGGGGGAAAAAAGTAGAAAACTTTGGTGTAAATTCTGGTGTAGAAAACAGGTTTTAGTGGGGCAAGAGCCAAGGCAGAGAAACCAGTCAGGAAGCTAGCAGAGAAGGCGAGGTGAGGGAAGGAGGGGTGGTGGATGGCATGGGGTAGACGGACAGGGTGAGCAGGGAGAGGGAGCCCATGGGGTCAAGATAAACTTTAGAGGTAAAAGCAAGAGGGCCAGCAGCGGGGAAGGGGGGGCGGGGAGGTGGGAGGCAAAAGGGAGAAATCGGAGATGAGTCCTAAGTGTTGGTCTTGAACAACTGGAAATAGAGGTCCCGTTTATCGAGACAGAGACAATCGGGACGAGAGACCCTGGAGATTATAGTGTTTGCCTTTGTTCTTACAATGAGGGAGGTGGATCTGGGGTTCCAGAATTGTGCGGTGTTCAATAAAATATGCCCCATCTCTTAGGAGTTTTAAGGACAGAGAAAGTACTGGGGGGACCTGGGGGCGGGGCTCAGTCGGTTGAGCGTCTGACTTCAGCCCAGGTGGTGATCTCATGGTTTGTGAGTTCAAGCCCCGCATCAGGCTCTGTGCTGACCGCGTGGAGGCTGGAGCCTGCTTCGGATCTTCTGTTCCCCCCCCTCTTCCTCCCTCTCCCCCATTTGCACACAATCTCTCTCTCCCAAAAACAAACAATAAAAACAATTAATTAAATAAATATTAATAAATTATATTAATAAACTAATTTATGAATATAAATAAATAAAAGTTTACGAGGTTTTTAGAAATCTTATTTTATACCAGGTGATAAAATCTGAACAACTCAATGCCACTTTCACGGAAGCATTTTCTTCTAACGGAAACACAGTTACAAGAACGCTAGACCAGGAGTCTTAGGAAAGATGTCATTCCCACTCAGCCACTAAAAGTCACCTGCCCTTTCTGGGCTTTCACTGATTTACCTGGAAATGGAGGGCTGTGGGGCACCATGTCCTTTCCGGGTGTCACATTCCATCAAATGTTGGCCGGAGCGAGATACACTTTTCCGACATTGACAATGAAGGTGATGCGCCCTGCATCCATCCATTTGCATTTTGTGGTTTTGGATTTCCCAGATGCTCTGCAGTGTAGACCATGGCTCTCATAGCCTGTCAGCTTGAGAGCCCTTATTCGCCATGCTGCACGGGCAACTCAGCATAAACGTTGTCGGGGGCCACATGTCCTGGAGAGAAGTCATTTTCAACCAAGAGGGCCTCAAGTCACAAGATTTTCCAGCTTTGATTCACTTTGGGCAGCTGCCCGGAGAGCCTGGAACCACAGAACCGCCCCGTGAGGGACCATACTATGTGGGAGGCAGTGGGTTATCAGCCTTGTAAACTCACTTTGTAACAAGCGCACGGCTTTGACTTGACATGAAGGCAAAAATCAGGGCTACAAAATGGTGAGCCATGAGAAAGGAGCAAGGCAGGGTGGCTAAATGTGAGAACAGCCGGCTAGGGGCAGAGTCTGGGCTTCGTTCCCACCACCCCACTAACCAGGTGTGTGTGTCTTTGGGCAAGTCATTCCAGGAGGCTTGGTCTCCTCAACTGGAAAATGCTGTGTGCTTGGATGGTTCTCTCTCTGGTCTCTTAGCTTGGAGATTCCATGAGCAATTGCGGGGCCTCATGGATGCTGTGGGCACAGCACAAGAGAACAGTATAACAGTATCGTTTGGCCCAATTACTGGACTTGACACTTCCTGTTTATGCCCTGGGAAAGAATTCTCAGGCAAGGAGGGGTGAAGCTCATGGAGGTGCTAATGAAGGGTTTCACCTTTCCCTAAAGGGTCTTTGGGTGAGATCCAGGACAGGTGGCAGCTAGAGGGGAGTGGTGATTAGGAAGGCATCATCAGGTGGTACCTGCAGGGTGAGGTATTGACTTTGCCCTTCTCTGTAGTACGGGAATGAACAGATGGAGTGCTAGACCCCCACATCTTATTAACTTAACCTTGAATATGCAGACAGGCAGAAGCATAAACCTGTAACCAAAAATAGCATTTATTATCGATGTCTTCCTTAAAAAAAAAAAAAAAGGCAAATCCCATATTATTTTCCTGGGTTGATCATCTCCATGGTCTCTTAAAACATATAGTTGGAACTGGAGGATAGGATTCAGAGAGCGAGTTGTTTTCCCTCTGGGCTTTTTCTTTTCTTTTCTTTCTTGAAGTAGGTTTCACGCCCAGCATGAAGCCCAACGCGGGGCTTGAACTCACGACCCTGCAATCAAGACCTGAGCTGAGATGGAGAGTCAGACGTTTAACCGACTGAGCCACCCAGGTGCCCCTCCTTTGGGTTTTTTAAAATGGAAATTAATGGGGGGCCTGAGTGGCTCAGATAGGTGGGCGTCCGACTTTGGGTCAGGTCATGATCTCACGGTTCGTGGGTTTGAGCCCCAAACGGGGCTCTCTGCTGTCGGCACAGAGCTCACCTTAGATCCTTTGTCCCCCTCTGTCTCTGCCCCTCCCCTGCTCACATGCTCTCTCTCAAAAATAAATTAAAATGTAATGAAAATAAAATGGAAATTTAAAAAAATAACGTAAGTTTAAAAATAACGAAAATAAAATGGCAGTTAATGATCAGTGTTTTGTCAGTGCAACACTCCTTACCATGAAGTCCGTGACTATGTGAGCCATTCTGATTTCGAACATTCCTAAGTGTCAGCAACCATCCGTGTCCTGGAAGTGTTTCATGTGGGAGATGATGGCTCTATTAGGGGTTTTATGTGCTAACCCAGGGCAGAGACTAGCTATTACTTCTTGAATCCTGCTATTTCTCCTGTTTATTTATTCAACAAATATCAACGAGTATGTCTGATAGTCCCTCCACTCCGCTAAGGACTGGGGACAAAGTGATACGGTACCAACAAGTCCCAGCTCTCTCCTGCTTCTTATGTAAATTCGAATTCCTCTGCTATTTTTCAAGTTCCCCTGTAACATGGCTCCAGTCTATCAACTCAAGCTATTTTCTACTATTCGTCAACCTAAATGTTCTACCCCACTCTGCTGCTTGTCCCCACACATTATATATACACCCCCTCCCCAGCATATAGACAAACAGAATACTCATTTCCCCGTCTTTCATTTTCTCATGTCTGTCTACACCAGGGATGACTCTACCCTCGTCCATGTACTTCTCCAAAACCTACTCCTATTTCAAGGCTTAACACAAATCCACCTTCTCTGAGAAGCGCTTTGTGAACGCACGAGTCCAATCCAATGGCTACCTCCTCCAAGGTTCGGTACCCCTTGACCACACATCTCGTTGACCATTTTCAGACACCCCTCTTCTTCCTTCTCTTTTTGTGTGTGTTGACTTGATCGGCACATGTGAATTCTAAAACTTGACCCCAGAAAGGTCAACCATATGTACACCTTCGTTAGCCGCACGAGCTTTGAACAGCGTTAGTCTCAAAGGAAGTTCTCAGTTACTTCCTTGGCTCATCACATATTTTGTCTGCAATCAAGATATGCTTCTATCGAGATGGTAGAATCACCTGGCAGATGTTTAGAACAACAGGCTTTAACTGACTGCATTTATTTGAACCTTAAACATCCCAGACCTTTCCCTTAACTATCACCATTAAAACTACAAAACATCAAAGGATATCATACTTGAAAATGACACGTATCTAAAATATCTAACTACGACTTACTACCTTTCTAACTTCAATTACTACATTAAACTAAAAATCAGAGTATTTAAAAAAATTTTTTTAATGTTTATTTATTTTTAAGAGAAAGAGAAAGAGAGAGACAGAGCATGAGTGGGGAAGGGGCAGAGAGAGAAGGAGACACAGAATCCAAAGCAGGCTTCAGGCTCTGAGCTGTCAGTACAGAGCCCGATGTGGGACTTGAACTCATGAACTGTGAGATCATGACCTGAGCCGAAGCTGGACGCTTAACCAACTGAGCCACCTAGGTGCCCCTAAAATTAGAATACTTTTAAGGATTATCTCTTCTCTACTGCTATGCGATGTCATCTTGTTCTTAAATTGAGTAGCCATATATGAGTATCTATTTCTCAACTTCCATTTTATTTTACTGGTCTATTTGTCTGGCCTTGTCTCTATATTGCCTGGTTTTAATTACCGTTCCTTGATTGTATAATACAATCTTCAGTAGAATACATCTTCCTACATTATTTCTCTTAAAGAATGTACTCTTGTTGGTCTTATGCATTTCCAAATGAATTTAGAGATCAGGTTGTCAATTTCCACAAAGAAACTTGCTGGTCCTTTCATTGGAATTGCACTAAATGTATAGATCAACTTGGAGATAATTGGTATTTTCACAAGATTGGGTCTAACCTTGCATGAGCACGATATACCCTGTTATTTAGGAATATGATAGCCATATGGAAAGAAAAAGTAAAACATGATTCCTTACTTCACACCATATACACAAATCAGTTCCAGGTAGATTTAAATTCTAAGTGTGGAAGATAAAACAATACAGCTTCTAAAAATAATATCAAATAATTTTTTATGCTCATAGACTAGAGCAGGACTGCTTCAGCGGGAAGAAAAGCTAATCATAAGAGAAATAAGCAATAAATTGGACTTCACTGATGTTAAAAATAATAAAAAGACACAATGAAACGGTGGAAATATAAGTTACCAAATGGGAGAAATATTTACAAAATCCAACAAAAGGACTGTACCCAGAATATATGAAGACCTCTTACAACTCAATATGAAAGAACATAATATCTCCTCCCAAAAAACTAGGCAAGAAACTTGAAGACGCATTTGACAAAGAACATTAAAATGGCCAATAAATGGGATGCCTGGGTGGCTCAGTCAGTTAAGGGTCCAACTTTGGCTCAGGTCGTGATCTTGCCGTCTGTGAATCTGAGCCCCACTCAGGTTCTGTGCTGACAGCTCACAGCCTGGAACCTTCTTCAGATTCTGTGTCTCCCTCTCTTTGCCCTTCTCCCTCTCTCTCTCTCTCTCTCTCTCAAAAATAAAGAAACATGAAAAAAAAATTTAATGGCCAATAAATATAAATAAAGGTGCTCAATGTCATATTCATCAGGGAAATGAAAATTAAAAGTACAATGAGACACTAAAGCATACCCACCATAAACACTAATATTACCAAGTTTGGGCAATAATGTGAAATAACAGAAACTTCCATACACAGCAGGTGGAAGTGTAAATTAGCAAATCACTTTAAAATCTTGTTTGGGGGCGCCTGAGTGGCTCAGTCAGTTAAGCGACTGACTGTTGATCTCGACTTCGGTCAGGACTCAAGGTTTGTGAGTTTGAGCCTCACCTCAGGCTCTAGGCTGACAACGTACAGTCTGCTTGGGATTCTCTCTCTCTCCCTCTCTCGGCCCCTCCCCTGCTCTCTCTGTATTCCTCTCTCAAAATAAATAAAGAAATTTAAAATTATATATATGTTGTTTGGTATTACCTACTAAAGTTGAATATATGTACGATCCATGACTTAAAAATTTTACTCACAGTTATATATCCAGTGTGCACCAAAGACCAAACACATACCAAGAAGAGCAAGATTATTTTTAACAGTAAAAAGAAAAAGGAAAGAACCCGAATCCATCAAATTCTATCAACAATAATCTAGATACGTAAATTACAGTTTTTCACTCCTTAGAAAACCATGCAACAGTGAAAATGAAGGGATCTAATTCTACATGCAACACCATGAATGAATCTCACAAAAAGTGTCGAGCAAAAGAAACCAGTAAAAAAAAAACAAAAAAACAAAAAAAAAAAAAAACAACAAAAAAAACCCAAAACCAACGGGGCGCCTGGTGGCTCAGTTGGTTAAGCGTCCGACTTTGGCTCAAGTCATGATCTCTGGTTTGTGAGTTCGTAGCCCCGCGTCAGGCTCTGTGCTGACAGCTCGGGGCCTGGAGCCTGCTTCGGATTCTGTGACTCCCTCTCTCTCTCGCCGTCCCCCACTCTCACTCTGTCTCTCTCTTTTTCAAAAATAAATAAACATTAAAAAATGTTTCAAAACAGACAAAACCCACAGAAGATCATACTGGGTAGTTTCATGTATATATGGTTCAAAAACAGGCCAAACTAATCCATGAGGGGGCTGGGGGGAGTAAACAGTACTTGGAAAGAAATATGAAGAATCTTCTAGGTAACACTCGGGGTGGTGATTACTTCGGTGTGCTTATTGTGTGGTATTTCATCAAGCCGTAGGTGTGTAATTTGTGCACTTTTTTATATGTATATTTCAATTAAAAGAGGATTTTAAAAATCAGACAAAATCTACCAATGCTACTTCTGAAATTGCGTATAAAATACAAATTCAACTAATGTCCTACGTTTCAGAAAAATCTAAAGAAATATATAAAAGAAGAACGCCTAGGGAGAGATTGGTGTCTTTTTTAACCATTTTTACTTGGTTAACCCATCTTTTCTTTGTCACCCATTGCTGTGCTGGGTCCCTAATACCGTACTGATGGGCTGAGAACATAGCTTGGCTGTTTTAACCCAAGTCACTTTGACTTCCTGTGGTCTTGCCTGGCCAGAGGCCAGGCACAATTCTCACACTTGGCACACTAGTCTCACAATTGCCCATTTTCAGAGAAGGAAAATCCTTTTGACATTTGATTTTCTCTCTCAACCTGAAAAATGACCTTTAATCTTCCTGCTTAGAAACTTAAAAAGGCGAGGTGCCTGGGGGGCTCAGTCGGTTAAGCGTCCGACTCTCGATTTCGGCTCAGGTCACGATCTCACAGTTCATGAAGTCGAGCCCCACATTGTGCTCTGTGCTGATAGCGTGGACCCTGCTTAGGATTCTCTCTCTCCTCTTTCTCTGCCCCTCCTCCTCACTGTCTCTCTCTCTCCCTCAAAAATAAATGAACATTAAGAAAAAAAAGAAACTGAAAAAGACTTTAGAAAAATACTGTGCTATTGTTACTTGCCCTTTAATTGCTATGATTTTTTTTTTTATTTTTTTTTCCAACGTTTATTTATTTTTGGGACAGAGAGAGACAGAGCATGAACTGGGGAGGGGCAGAGAGAGAGGGAGACACAGAATCGGAAACAGGCTCCAGGCTCTGAGCCATCAGCCCAGAGCCTGACGCGGGGCTTGAACTCCCGGACTGAGAGATCGTGACCTGGCTGAAGTCGGACGCTTAACGGACTGTGCCACCCAGGCGCCCCTAATTGCTATGATTTTTAACATCATATTGACATCCTCTGAAATCATCAGTTAAACCAGAGTTTGAGATTTCAAGACTATGTTGGCTTTTAGGTTTTTTTCATTAATGGCACTTTTCTCATGGGCTAAATTCTAACTAACTTGCTCTGTCTCGGCCCTTTCTGTTCCGTGCGTTAGTTGGCCTGTCCATCCACAATACAGCACACGCTCTCTTAATTAATGCAACTTAAAACAGATCTTTATATCTGACAAGGCAGAATACCCACCTTCTCAGTGTTCCATCCCTACCCCAGTAGGAAGTCACTGCTGCCACTGTCATCTGGTCCTCTCTTTGGGGGAGGAATAGGATTCATAACCAGCCATTGAAGGGGGGCCTTGTGAGTTGTTCCGGTGCTGATTGTGAACACAGGGACATGTGTTACTTCCAAGCCATTATACTTAACTGTCAGTTTGAGACCCTCTACAGGTCTCTTTTATCAGTCAAACAAACAAAGCCAATCATCAACGGGCCATGTTGCATCAGAAATAGGTCGTTGCTGTTTTAAGCCACTAAGGACGGAGGGACTGCATGTTCCTGAATCATAATCTAGCTTATTCTGACCAATACACACAAAAGCAATTGGTGTTTCCAAGAATGTCTGGATATTCTTTTCTTATTGGAATTTCGGGTGGAATTGCAGGAAATCTGAAGATTCATTTTGGAAGAGTTGACATCTTCACAATATTGAATCTCCCTGTCCAAGAATGTGCTATGACTCTTCACTTACTCCAAGTCTTTACCTATTCAGAGTAAAGTTACATAGATTTCATGGAAAAGAATATAAAGTGAAAGGCTGGGCATGTGTTTCTCTTTACTGATTATTTATATTTGTTATCAAAATGTGAGGACATTTAATCACCTTTTAATGGGTCATCTTGGCAAATTTTCTTGATTGTCCTAATAGCTTTGAATCGAATCCCTTAAGTTACCCATGTAGAGGGGCGCCTGGGTGGCTCAGTTGGTTGAGCATCTAGCTCTTGATTTCAGCTCAGGTCATGAATCCCAGGGTTGTGGGATCGAGGCCCACACTGGGCTCCATGCTGTGCATGGAGCCTGCTTAGGGTTCTCTCTCTCTCTCTCTCTCTCTCTCTCTCTCTCTCTCTCTCTCTTCCCCTCTGCCCTTCCTCCCTGTTCATGCACTCTCTCTCTCTCTCTCTAAAATAAAAAAAAGTAAAAAATTGTAAAAAGTTTCCCATGTAGAAAATTAATAGTGCCAGATAATGGTAATTTTCTCTATTTTTTCCTACTAATTAATATCTCTTTTTTTCTATTTCCTATCTTGCTATGTTGATGGGAATTCTAGAATAAGATTGACAATATCTATGTATGTGGATTTTTTTTCCCTTTTGTTCTTTGTTAGAGGTCAGCAAGCTTTTTGTTCTGTAAAGAGTCAAATAGTAAATATTGTTAGCTTTGGAGGTGATTCTATTTCTGTCACAACCACTCAACTCTACCATTGTAGCATGAAGGCAGCTAGCTCTACACAATAACTAACAAATAAACATAACTGGTTTTGGCCTGTAGACCATAGTTTACTGAACCCTGATACATTTTAATGACAAAGCTTTCAATGTTTCACTATGACTATGATTTTTTTTGGCCATTTTAAGGAATAACACTTCAATTACAGATTGACAAAGTTTTCTTTTGTTTTTTTGGAGGGGGGTTGGTAATCCTTTCCTTTTGGACATCAGGATCATTACATTAAATTTTTTTTTACATATTAATTGCATTAACTACATCTAGAGAATATTCTACTTATTACCTAATGTTGAACTGTCCTTATATGCCTACCACACACTTAGTCATAATAAATTATTTTTATTTATTCCTGCATTTTATTAACCGCCCATTGACCGGATCTCCACAATGTACCAGGAGCTCTTCCAGAAGCAGTCAATACAGCAGTCAATAAAAGTCATGCTTCCATGGAGCTTAGATTCTAGTGGGAGGACACAGATAATAATAAGGGACACACAAGTATGACAGGTGTAGGATAATGAAGCAGAGTGAGTGACAGGCTAGCATGCTACTTCAGAAATGGGGTTCAGGGAAAGCTTCTCTGATCAGGTGACATTTAAGGACATGGGGGGTGCCATCTAGTCAACCAAGTAAGCAATGGACGTACTACACTAAAAAAAAAAAATCTCAGGATAGGGACTGAAAGGGATGCTGGGAGTACACAGTAGAAGCCACTAACATAGTCTTGCCTGGGCCACAGGGTGCCCAGACATTTGGTCAAACATTATTCTGAGTATGTCTCTGAGGGTGTTCCTGGGTGACTCACATGAGTCAGTAAACTGGATAAAGCAGATTGCCCTTCTTTTTTTTTATATATAAAAAGTTTATTTATCATAGAAAGAGAGTACACACACGCCATGGGGGAGAGGGGCAGAGGGAGAGAGAGAGAATCTCAAGCTCAGCGTGGAGTCCAACCCAGGGCTCCATTTCATGACCCTGGGATCATGCCTTGAGCTGAAGTCGAGAGTCCAAAGCTCAACCAATGGAGCCACCCAAGTGCCCCTGCAGACTGCCCTTGCTAATGTGGCCAGGGTTCATCCAATCCGCTGGAGATCTGAATACAGCCACAAAAAGACTGAGTAAGAGGGAACTCCTTTTGTTCCTGTTGCCTGACTGCCTTGAGCTGGGTCATCTGTCTTCTCCTGCCTTTAGACTCAAACTGAAACATATCGGCTCTTCTTGGGTATCTAGCCAGTTGGCCTTCTGACTGGACCCTCCACCGTAGACTCTCCTGGTTGTCAGCCCTTCAGATGGGGATGAGAACCACACACTGTCTCTCCTGGGTCTCCGACTTGGCAACTGCAGATCTTGGGACTTCTGAGCCTTCCAAGTCCCATGAGTCAATCCATCATAATAAATCTCTCTCTCTTTCTCCCCCTACACTCACACACCACACGCATTCATTCTACTGGTTTTGTTCTTCTGAAAATCCCTGACTAGTACAATGAGCAGAAGAGAGAAATGTTCCGTAACGACATGACTTACAGTCTCAAAACTGGGAGTCAAGGGCAGTTTCAAGCAAACGAAAGTTCAGCAGGGCTGAAGATTGTGGGATACGTGAATCAGAGCCAACGACATTGAGCAACGTGGAGACACTGAACTGGATTTCATCACATACCAGGCATTTTAAGAAGAGAAATTATTCAGGCTAAGGCTCTGGCTCAAAGCAAAAAGAAATTAAAGCATAATAGGGGCGCCTGAGTGGCTCGGTCAAATAGCCCACTTCCGCTCAGGTCATGATCTCGCGGTCACTGAGTTCAAGCCCCGCGTCAGGCTCTGTGCTGACAGCTCGGAGCCTGGAGCCTGCTTCTGATTCTGTGTCTCCCTCTCTCTCTCCCCTTACCCTGCTCACATCTGTCTCTGTCTCTCGAAAATGAATAAATGTTAAAAAAAAATTTTTAAAGCATAATAAAAAGGTGGTCCCCTCCCCCCAAAATTGTAGCCAGATGGGGAAATTTTAAAATGTTCTTTTAAAATTAGTGTTGGGCCAGGGGTACCTGGGTTGCTCAGTCGATTGAGCATCCGACTGCTGCTCAGGTCATGATCTCCCGCTTCATGAGTTGGAGCCCCACAACGGGCTCTCTGCTGTCAGAACAGAGCCTGCGACGGATCCTCTGTTCTCCTCTCGCTGCCCCTCCCCCACTTGCACTCTCTCAAAAATAAATAATTTTTTAAAAAATGAGTGTTGGGCCAAAAGGCACATGAAAACTTCAATTATAAACTTTTTAGAAATTTAAAAAATATAAAGGATACGATCAGAGCCCCCCAGAAATAAAAGGTGGGGGGGGAGCCTTAGGTTTATCAGAAAACAAGAAAGACTGACAAAATACTCAATTCTAGAAGTTTAAAAAAAGTTGAGGAAAAAACCCCAACAAGGATAAAGAGCCTCTCTTTCTGCCGTTCTCTACATAGAGAGCTCTTCTCCAATATCTTCCTGCCTCCTGCAGGTGACTTCTGTTCAAACGCCACTGACCAGAGCTTTCCCCGAAGCTCAACTCTCAAATGGCATGATATCCTGTCACTCTGTCACTCTGCTTTGTTATCCTTCATTTGCCATATTCCGTGTGTCTTTGTTACCACCTGTACTCTCCCCCTAGAACATAAGCTCCGTGGGACCAGGGACCTCGGTCTGTTTTGTCCCCTGCTGCACCCCCAACTTCTAGAAGCGTGCCTGGCACGTGAGTGCCCGTGGCAGGGTCTGCGACCAGCCTGTTGACATTTTGTCCCCTATCGAGTATAAGGCTTGACATTTGGCAGACACAAAATAGATATTTATTGAACGTGTGTTATCGTGTTTCACTGGAGATTTAAAGAAATCAATATTTTGGGGAATACAAAAACCTATATACATAGTTATTAAATCAAATGTAATAATTAAAATATCCCACTCATCTAGGGGCGCCTGGGTGGCTCAGTTGGTTGAGCGGCCAACTTCGGCTCAGGTCATGACCTCACAGTTCATGGGTTCAAGCCCCACATTGGGCTCTGTGCTGACAGCTCAGAGCCTGGAGCCTACTTCCCATTCTGTGTCTCCCTCTCTCTCTGCCTCTCCCCCACTCATGCTCTGTCTCTCTCTCTCAAAAATAAATCACATTAAAAAATTAAAAAAAAATTGATACCAAGATTGTATCAACTGTTTCTCATCTATAATATATCTCAACATGATTTTTTTTGACACATAAAGTTTCATGACTCTTTTCTTGTTTTGAATTTTTCATTAATACCACATAATGCTTTTTTCCTCCACAAACGCTTTTAGTCTTAAATTCCATTTTGTGTGATAATAAAATCATGCTCTGAGTTTATTTTTTTCATTTTCCTGAAATAATGAATATTTTCACTTTTCTGTGCTGTGTTACTTTGGGCATCTCTACTAAAAACAGCTAGGATTTGCCTTTCACTCGATCTGAAAATTCTTTTATCTTCTGCTCAGAAGTTTAGCCTATTCTCATCTTTTTCAAAAAATATTTATTTTATTTCTTTTGAGAGAGTGAGAGAGAGAGAGTAGGGGAGGGGCAGAGAGAGGGAGACAGAGAATCCCAAGCAGGCTCCACACTGTCAGCACAGAGCCTGACGCGGGGCTCGAACTCACGAACCGTGTGAGATCATGACCTGAGCCGAAGTGGATGCTTAACCAACTGAGTCACCCAGGTGCCCCCCCACCCCCATTCTCACTCTTTTTTTTAAAAATTTTTTTTTCAACGTTTATTTATTTTTGAGACAGAGAGAGACAGAGCATGAATGGGGGAGGGGCAGAGAGAGAGGGAGACACAGAATCGGAAACAGGCTCCAGGCTCTGAGCCATCAGCCCAGAGCCTGACGTGGGGCTCGAACTCACGGACTGCGAGATCGTGACCTGGCTGATGTCGGACGCCCAACCGACTGCGCCACCCAGGCGCCCCATCCCCATTCTCACTCTTAATGTGACAACAGTGACCCTGGTCATATCTTTGTTATCACGTTATACGTGTTCTATTTCATGAGCATCTTTGTACTAGGACATCTTTCTAAATCTAGCTTTTTCTTCTACGTGGCCTCTCTATGCTCCTCCTTTATGGAGGCCACAGTGTCTGCCTTGGCAAACAGAGGGCAGCTAAGAGTCTCTGATGGAGAGAAAACCCGGTCTGCCCTAGCTTTCCCCCTGGCTGAGTTGTTCCTTCATTTCCTAGCCCAGATAAGCTATGAACCCAGCAGGAAAAAAAGGGCTCCAAGGAGCTGATGCCCGTCTCTTGCTGGCCCCCTCGTCCCCGACACCCACATCCGCTTGAGAGGCTTATTCCAAGCCTCTACCTACACTGATTTCCCAGCAGACTCAGTGGCATGATGGAGCTGCTTGGGTGGCCTTGCAGGAGCCAAATCTGTGCATCTCTCCCCTGTCTGCTGTGGTAGGCTGAAATTGGCCACGGCAGGAACATTGACACAGCGCATCGGTGTATTGCATCAGGGCTTTGTTTGTCCGGAGTGCTGGTAAACGCTTCTCCACTCACCACTCATCCCTGCCAACACCTGCCTTTTCTAAACAATGGGAATGGAGACTTTGTTATCCTTCGCCGCTTCCTCTGTAGTGTGCCCAGATACTTCAAACTTTTAACGTGTTGCTGAAATTCCATCCTCATTTCCAGTGCTGATGAGGCATTTCCCTGTTTTTTTTTGTGTGTGTGTCCCCTGGGTATTTTAACGTGGTTTCTGCGTGTGGGGTAGGGATGGACCCCTGATCTCCAGTTATCATCTGTTTCAGAAGTCCCTGTGACGTGTCTTCATCCCATCATCCATGCAAAACATGGGCAGATTTATGCAGGTCCCTGTTTGCTGCCTTAATTATCACCGCTCCGCCAAATAGCACTCGCTCTGCCACTAATGATTCTAATCTAAGCTGGGAATTGATGTTGACAAAACACAAGCTGTTTAGTTTCTGCAGAGGCTGATCAAATCTCCTATGGAAAACAGAGGCTTTATTAGATATCCATAATCAAAGCCCCATTGATTGAGGAAAAATCCAGCAGATACGCAGGGAGGTAGGTAATCAGATTCTCTGAGAAAGTAGGAGGAAATATTCAAGATTACGAATATATCATGGCCGTTATATCACTGAGTTATCAGGTTGTCCCTTAACTAGATGTACATGCTCTGTGGAGGTCCCCCCCAAGGCTCATTGTTAAAATACCTCATTTAGGGCAAACTTGTCAAGGCAACTGGGTATGTTTTAGGGCTTAGAAAGGAATACGGTTAGCATGTGAGGCAAAACCAGAGAGATTATGGCCATTCTGTAAATCAAGAAGACTTTATAGGAGGAAATAGGGAGCCATTGAAGGTTTTTAAGCAGGAAAACAATGCAATAAAAGTTGTAATTAAGGAAGATTAGTCTGGCAGTGTTAGGGCAGGATCTATATTAAGACCCTTATATGGGAACAGAGATAGAATCAGGAATGAGTTAAAAATAAAAAAATAAAAAGACAGAAAAAGAGAAAAAGCATCAAATCTCTTCCACTTTTAGTAGGCACTTCAGGTAACGCATAGACTGGGAAATACTCAAGAAGTCTTGCAAAGCTTTCTCAGTTCATTAAGTTAAATTGCCTCTTTGCTCTCACTTAGTATTCATGAATGCCAGAACTAGTCCTGTGTTACAACACAGGGAGTCTCCAGGCAGCCCAGGGACCTCTCGAAGACTCCTTTTCACGCCGTTTCATTGTTGCAGGGAAATGAGCCAACATGTTAGCCAACAGCCCACATGCAGTGTGAACCTCCCACTGTCCTCTTTTCTGGAGCAGCTGAAATCTCATCCATTCTTAAGGGAATAAAGGAACCGGAGCCCAAGCCTGTTAACTCTCATTCAAGAGTCATTAGACGGCCATAAAAATTCAACAAGCGTACCAAGATGACTGGGGGTTCTTGCAGACTTATGGCAGGAAAGAAATGGTGTCTGCCACGGGTAATGGTCAGTGCTCATCCCTGAGACAGATAGGACTCCAGCCGAACCTTTGGTTGTCAAAAATCGCTGTTCCTGCCTGGAACACCTGTCCCGCGTGCCCACATGATCTGATTCCTACACAGGATCCAAGCAAAGCCTACCCTCCCTGGTGAATCCTTGCCAGCTTCTTGAGTTCACAGCCGTCCTTGACTTGAGCTGGAACAGGTTTTCCCTGCAGCACAAAATGGCATTTGGCTGATGTTTCCTGGACGGCTATTTATCCTTTCTTGCATGAATTTTCTCCCTAACTGGATTATCAACTCCTTAAAGAAGGAACCATGTCTGACACGTCCTTCAAGGTCGGTGGCATCAGAAGACAATGCAGGTGTGGAGGTTAAGCTCACTCAATATCCTTTATTCCAAATTAGGCTCACTGTGGTGAGTTCTCCCAAGCCCCAAGCCCAACCATTTATCCCTCAGTCTCAATAGTCATCCGTGGCTACTCTCTTCCTAAAAAGATAGAGGCGATACAAATTAAGTTCCCATAACTTCCTTCCTCTGTGCTCTGTGCGTTTTCTTTTCCTCCCCCCGCATTTTCAGGGGCAAAGCTGGTAACTTCCTTTTGGAATCTGCTTTTGGAGTCACCCCGTCTTTTACCCCCCCCATTTTCAGGGGCAAAGCTGGTAACTTCCTTTTGGAATCTGCTTTTGGAGTCACCCTGTCTTTTACCCCCCACATTTTCAATCCGTCCCCTTCTGCTACAAGGGGCGCCTGGGTGGCTCAGCTGGTTAAGTGTTGACATCGGCTCAGGTCATGATCTCGCAGTTTGTGGGTTCAAGCCCCGTGATGGGCTCTGTGCTGACAAGTCGGAGCCTGGAGCCTGCTTCAGATTCTATATCTCCTTCTCTCTCTGTCCCTCCCTTGCTTGTGCTCTGTGTCTCTGTCTCTCAAAAATGAAGAAATGTTAAAAAAGAAAAAGAAAAAAAAAAGAAAAGAAAAGGAAGGCCCTCCCTTCTTCCTCTGCACACCGTGGTTCTTCTCTCTCCCTTTGCAGGGGCTACGCCATTAAAGCACCCTTCACGCCATTCTCTTTCTCAGCCCCTTTCAGAGAACCTGCCCAGGGGCATCTTTCTATCCCACGTTCCTTTTGCAATGTCCAAAGGAATAGAAAATAAGGGATAACATAATTTCAAGCCTGGAAAACAGGAAAGGTGGCCTGGAATGAGGAAAGAGCCAAGCATCCCTTCTGCTCCATAGATACGAAGGAAAAGGTGTTCTGGGCAACAAGTGGACAGTATTCCTAGAAGACCAAATTATACCCAATAGGAACACTGCGGAGGAAATGAAAAGAATTCTCCCTAAGAGGAAATACATGTCCTATATACATGTGGCAAGACTGAGCATAATCAGGAATCAAAGCAAAGGCCACAAATGCACCACTGGATTACCATTATTTTATTTGATAAACTGACAAAGATACAGAAGGAATACTTCTGGTATTGTTGAGCCTATGAAGAAGTAACGGGAGGTATATTTTTCGAGAAAAAATTCTGTGCCTAGAAACTTAACCTAAGTAATCAAGCACGTGTACACACACATATGAACAAAAATATTTAAAATGTCGAAAAGTTAAAAACTGCTAATAAGAAAGGGATTACGTCAATGATGATAGCCCTGTTGCAGTCATCGTAAATTACGATTTGCGTATGTTCATTGACATGGAAAGCTATTCGTGGTGTACTGTTTTCTAAAATCAACAGATTCCGTGTTACTCTATAAATAATGTTCCATTTCTGTTTACATAACAACCTAAATGTATATTTGGAAGACAATTTATAAATAATAAGTGTTTATCTTTGAGTGGTGGGTTGTGGATGACTGGGTTTTGTTTGTTTGGGTTATTACAATTTTTAGTTTTTTTTTTTTTTCTACAATGAACAATACTCTGTATGATTTAAAAATAACACTTCTGTCGGGGCACCTGGATGACTCAGTCGGTCGAGCGTCCGGCTTTGGCTCAGGTCACGCCCTCGCGGTTTGTGAGTCTAAGCCTCACGTCGGGCTCTGTGCTGACAGTTCAGAGCCTGGAACCTGCTTCGGATTCTGTGTCTCCTCCTCTCTCTGCCCCTCCCCTGCTCATGCTCTGTCTCTCTCTGTCTCTCAATAATAAGTAAACGTTAAAAAAAAAACCCACACTTCTGTCTATACTGTATTCACTGAAATCTTTGGATTTGTTCTTCCTTAGAAAAGAGTGGCGGTGGCCTCTTCTTCTTCTGCTCCTTCTCCTTCTCCTTCTCCTTCTCCTTCTCCTTCTCCTCCTCTCCCTCCTCCTCCTCCTCCTCCTTCTTCTTCTATTACTTCTTCTTTCACCTTCCTGCAACATTTCATATAGGTGACTGTATGAACTCCTTTTCCATCTTCTTGGCTTTGCATTATTTTGTTTTTCTCCATCTGTAACTCTCTCCCCTAGTTGATTTTCCTTTATATTGGCGTGCCACCATATTGCACCATCTACCTTTTTTTTCTCTTCTCTTGACCTAGATGATTTACACTACTGCCTATGCACACATAACTCAAACATCCAAGTCTTCACAATTCCAGCTTACCTCACAAAATCCTAGCTCCAAATACCTGCTGGACTTCCTGAGTGCAGTGTTTATTCTGTACCTGCTATTTTCAGGGAACAGTACCTAGAGATGACACCACAGTGACAGAGGGAGCCCACCTTTGAGGAACACACAATCTCCACTTGGATTTTCTAATTTCAATATATTTAACAACAAATGTGTCTCCTCACCTTTTCCTAAATCAGTTCTTCTTCCCCATGTTCCATTTTCTGTTACCAGCACAACTAGCATTGTAGTTACCAGCCCCACCTGTTACAGTAATTAATTAATTAATTAATTCACTTGACAAGTGAGGGGCCTGCCACCATAGTAGAACTCAGCCTCAACATATATTGGAGTTACCTAGGAAGCTTTAAAATATACCAATGCTTGTTTCCCACACCCCAGAGATTTTATTTAGTTAGTCTAGAATGCGACTCCAATTTAGGAGTTTAACATTTCCCCAGGTGGTTCTAATATATAGCCAGTGTTAAAAGTCACTGTACCAGAGAAAGGTCAGGACTTCATTACTGATTGCATGATGAAAGGAGAATGGTCAAACTTTTTTTAGTAGTGTTATTTCCTAGTAATAATGCCCGAATTCACTATCTTTCCCTTGGATGGTCGAAGCTGAATTGGCTTTCCCAGGAAAGTCAACTCTTTATCCAGCTCAGCTCCAGCCTTTATAACATTTCCAGAATGTATGGAGAGAATATAATCACCCTGCCATTTAGAAACCTCCATGCTCTGACCTGGATGGATCTTTTCAGTGTTATTCCACATTCAAACGTCAGTTAAACCGGACTGCCCGTTGCTCCTCAGTGTCTCTGTCCTGACTTTGCTTTTGCCCCTACCATTCCTTCCACCTTGACTATCATTCACTCCTACCTGTCACTCACAATTCCACCAATCCATTAGCTCTGAATATTGATGTCTAACGAGCCTTGATAACACAACCCCCCCACCTCCAACCACTGGAGCAACTTCTCACTCTCCTAAACTCCAAAGCACCTCTTATTATACTTAATCAGTCCTGTCTTATGGAAAAGTTATGTAGATACATATCATATACTTCCAATAAGATGTGAAGGTCTCTGAGAGCAGAAATGAAATGCCCTTCATCTCTATTTGGAGAAATAAGGAAGTTAAACATGATGGCTCTAGTCATCCTGCCTGACTTTATGTCCAAACTGTGCCACTTACACACAATGTATGTGACACTTAGGGAAACAATGGACCTCTCTGAGCCTCAGTTTCCCCCTTTACTGAATGAAAACAATATGACCTCTCAAGACTGTTAAAGGTAAGACAAGGGAATCTGTATGAAGCATTTAGCACACCAATTACTCCAAAAGGCAACAATAATGGTGACCAGAATTGGGGGGACTAAAGCACGTCAAGAAAAATATTTAGTTATGAGGCTGACAGAATCTTTGTATAGTAACTAGATGGAAAATAAAAGCTCTCAGATTTGAAAAATGTTTATTACATCTCCTAACATCACTCCCTAGGACAACTCATGGTATTACTAGGGTTTTCAATTATTCCAGACAGTCAGTCCTGCTTCGTGATCGTATGTAAATTTCCCAGCTTGGTGCCATCTCTAAGATTCTAAATTTCATTCTGCAATGACGGCTTTTATTCTGAAAACTCTGCCACTCAGAGACTCCTGTGTCCTAAATGCCATTTCTTTGTGGAATGCAACATTTTTAATTGAGTAAAACAGTGATGAAGAACATGTCAGAGATCCATGCAGGATAGAATCCATTTGAGAAACATGAAATCCTGCTGTTAAGACTCCAATCAACCAAGAGAGCAACAAGCTATTTCTATCTAGCTGGCTGATAGCATTACAGGCTCTGGATCTAAAATGAGATCTACATTAAATGTAATTCATCTTCTGAAAGGATAAATAACAAAAGCGTCCTCTGCATGCAACTGAGTCAAAGACCAAATGCTGGGCAGACAGTTGGGTAAGAGAGTGTGAGGACTCATAGAGTGTGGATTTCTCAGGGTTTCACGGCAAAATGGTCACACTGCTTCCCAAGCCCACGTGACGTGCCAACAACTCAACAGAGTAATTTTGTGGGGTGAGGCTGCAAACCTATGGGTCATCTGAGCTTAGAATGCATCTGTAATTTCCTTATCATCAATCTTTCTCTTCGTGGTGGAACCTTTCCATTGGAATTTACGCATGTCCAAGTCCCTCTTACCCTTAAAAATAAAAACCCTCTCTTGGTCCCATTTTCAGTCATGATCTCAAGGTTCGTGAGTGAGAGCCCCACATCAGGCTTTGTGCTGTCGGCGGGAGCCTGCTTTGGATCCTGTGTCTTCCTCTCTCTCTGCCCCTCCCCTCCCTCTCTCAAAACAACAACAACAACAACAACAACAACAACAAACAACAACATAAACATTTACTTTACATCTTCTACCCGGATTCTCAAAAGCTCTTCAAAAGCAACATATTCCAAACTAGCTGTCGCGTCAACTACCTAAGTGATCACACCGGAAACCCTTGACCCTTCCCTTGCCCTCCTCCACCATAATATGTGCAGGGTCCATGTCAAGAGTTCAGCTAAGCTACTCCATGGTATTGCCTCTGCACCCATTTGTGTGGCCACATGGCCTGCAGGGACTTTAAACTGCCACTAGCCCCACAACTACAATTGTGTGCCCTAGATAGCAGCCCACAGAGTCACAGGTAAATCTAAGTTCCAGATAGGACTCCGCTAACAACCCTGGTCTATCCCATCTCCGAGGGCCTTCCTCTTGTACACACCTTAGATAAGACTCCCATGGAGCTTACACAAACCCTTCTCTCTTTGGTTTGAATTGACCAATCTGGACTTAGCTTGGGCATCCCAAAGCACTCCACCCACAGACCCTAATAAGGGGATGTACCCCAGGGCCTGCCTCTCTGTCTGCACCTGCCTTGACCTCCCCGTGTGGCCCCTCGAGGTATATGTGTATTTCCTCCAGGACCTGTGAGGAGTACGCTTCTCTATTTCAATTTCTCTTGTGGTCTTTTGTTGAACCTCAGCTCACCATCTAGCGCCCTGTGCTCTACTTAACAAATGTTAATTTAACAAAGTCATAATAGCCAAAAATGAGAATATATGAATATGTGTAACTTTTATGTTTATGTAAAGAATCAGTATCATCCTTCACTCATGTTTGGTCTAGACGAGGATGATAGGAATTGTTTAATATAGCAAAATATTCCTCAGTCACCATGTGCAACTATCAGAAAGACCACACTAATCGATGACTATTCCGAAACAATGCAAAACAAACAAGAGTGTGCTGAATACTATGGAGAAATTACGCTTTATGACAAATAATTCATGTCATTGACGCTATAGATTAGACAAAGATTTTGACAGATTAATTAGTCTTCTCTTTCGCCTTGGCATTCCTAATGCTCAAATTCTCCCCGCACTGGAAAGTGTTGTTGGCTGCAGCACAAGCCAAAGGCCTCCACGGCATTTAGACACATCCATTTACAGGACTCGAGATGAAGGGACGGAGAGAAGCATTTCTCTGGGGTCTGAACATCCTTGGTCCCGAAAGCAGATGTTTAGAGTTACGGTCCAGCAATTTGCCTGGGCTAAGAGGGACCCACTTGCTTATTAATAAATTCATTTTTTGTGTGTGAAAGTTTGTCATATGTGGGGTCTTCAGAAGCACAGACTGGCAATTTTTTTTTCTGCAATGGCCCAAATGGTAAATATTTTAGGTTTCATGAGCCAGATAGCCTCTTTCACAAATGACTCAACTCTGCCACTGTAGTACCATAGGAGCCACAGACAATACATAAATTAATGAGTGTAGTCGTGTTTCAATAAAACTTTATTTAAAGAAGACAAACAAGATAGGGGTCAGACCTGGCCCATGGGCTGCAATTTGCCAACTTCTAGTGTAAAATGTAAAGCCCAAGGTAGTGGCCCCTTTGCCCGAGGCAAAGTCTTGATACTGGACTTGAGGATGAGTAGACTCAGACACGCAGAGAGAAGAAAGGGGGTGCCCCCATGAGGGTTTACCCAATAGCAGAAATTGGGGATGCATGTAGCCAACTTAGCAGACAGAAGTGGACTAATGTGTCTCTAAAGAATGGGGGAATAGAGTTGGAAGGTTAAGTGGGGGCAAGATATGGATGCCTGGGAAGGTTGTACTTGACCCTGCAAGCAAGAGGGAAGCTGAAGGTCACCTGTAAGGTGTAGAAGGCCCACTTCTGAAGGTGTGCAAGGAGAAGGCAATTACTGTTCAGAAGATGATATAGAGCCGATTTCTACCATGGAATAAGGTTGAACTCCATCATCCCAAAGGGCCCCTCCATCTTGAAAATAAATATATTAAGTGAAATGAGCCAAAGGCGTACAGTGTTTAAAAACACAAAGGCTCAGGACTTGGGCTCAGCCCTCATCACCAACACGTACTAGCCATGTGTCCGTTCTGAGCCTCAGTTTCCTCTTCTATAAAATGCTGAGAATTATTGTAAAGGCACACATAGTTGGGCACCTGGGAGGGCTCAGTTGGTTAAGCGCCCAACTCTTGATTTCAGCTCAGGTCATGATCTCAGGGTTCGTGAGTTCAAGCCCTGCATCGGGCTCCATGTAGACAGTGTGGAGCCTGCTTGGGATTCTCAATCTCTCTCTCTCTCTCTCTCTCTCTCTCTCTCTCTCTCTCTCCATCTCTCTATGCCCCTCCCCTGCACTCCCTCTCTCTCTCTCTCTCAAAATAAGTAAATTAATTAAATTAAAAAGAAAGACACACATTGTAAGATAGGTGAAGAAGCCCCGGTGCTGTGCCTGGCCTACAGTGGGTATTCAGGAAATGGTCACTGGGAGGTTCAAAGCACAGCTTTGGTCAGGCTAGTTTGACAGGACCTCTGATTCCACTTCCACAATTTGTTTGCACACTGATTTTATTTTTTCAAAGTGCTTCCAGGTCAACCATCTTCTTTGGTCCAGTACACAATACCATGCATTAGGTACGCACTGAGGAGTTTAACATCATCACAAGCAGACCCACTGCTTGGAAAAGAATGTAGCACCATCTAGATTCCTCATGGTCTAAACCATCTGGGAGGTCCTTCAAAGCTAGCAAGGCAGCCTATAAACCAAACAGGCTACGTACTCAACTTATCATCCTGGCACAGGTGAAAAAATGTCCAGGTGGTTTTATTTCCCAGTTCTGGCCCTGCCTGTCACTGGGCAAGCTGCTTTCCACATCTGAAGACAGAAACGAGCCCTCAAAAGTCACTAGAATGAGTTCTTGAAATGAACGCTATCTCATTCATCTTTGGGTCCAGTTCGGGACCTAAGTGGGCAGTGGTTGGGAGACCCAAGAGCATAGGCTGTGGAATAAGGTAGACTCAAGTTCATGCCCAGGAGCAGGCCAGTGTTGGCAGGGAGCCCTTGAGCAAATGCCCTAACCTCTGGACGCCTCGCTCCCCTCATCTGTGAACGGGGCCACCAAACTTGTAAGACGCTGTAATAGATAGGAGCTCTTAATACTGACGCTGGTCCTCAAGCCCATGACTTAGGGCAGTTTTGCTCAAAGTGGCTCGTCTTTGCAGCCCCCTCAGATTCACCTGCTGGTATTTTAAGTTTAAAATTCAGATTCAGAACTCCGTGCAAACCTTCTGAATCAAATTATCTAGAGAGGAGCCTCTCTGTTCTGCCTTTCTAGCAAGCTTCCCAGGGAATCTGGATGGACATTAAAAACTGAGTGTAGAGTTTGATTTAGGGTTTATTTGAAGGAGAAATGTACCCCGCCCCCATGAAACCATGTCACCCAGCTTTTGCTTATCATCATTGGGAAGTTGGGGTGAGAAGCCTTTGTTTAGTGGACATGACAACAGTAGCTTGAAACAATAAACACTGTTAGAAAGACAGGTACCTGTAGCTTCTCTGTGGCTGCAAAGCCTCTGGAGACCTGCGCAGTTCCCCTGATGGATGGTTGTTCAGGCAGCAGGAAGCCCAGAGGGTCTTTTGCCCTCCCCGCAGCACAGACAGTCAATGAGCTTCCCTTGAACAAGGCCACACGAGCTACACACACTGGTAATCTCATTTCCATAAAGCATCGCCAGCCAAGGTTAGTGTGCAAAACACAGAGACACCCCCTCTTCCCTTGACCTTCATGGAGCCGTGGTCTTTAGAGAGAGGCAATGATGCAAAAAAGCAAAGCCCAGCAAGGGTTCCAAAGCATAACAGCACAACAGTTTTAGCAGAAGTTTCCTGAAATGATAAAATTTCTTTGCAACTTTTTTTTTTTTAATGATGGACATAATTACGGGAAACCTAACTTCATCGGGAGGCTGAGCTTTTAATGCTGCCCTTTTGAAAAATGTCTGTTTTCAAAGGTGAGAGCACACGACAGTGAGGTTAATACCATTGCTATTTCTCCTCCATCTTGGAAGCTCTGAAGCGTCCAAGAAGGCTGTTAGAGCAAGAGAATAAATGCTGTGTGACTTTTCCATGAACTACTCTGGAAGCAAGTAGGTCGGGACTTAAATCTCTCTAGACGTGTACATATCTAAGGATTAGTAACTATGGAGGGTCAATTGATTTACTCAGAGTTCAGAGTGAATGGGTCCTATTCTTACTGACTCCTAAATCTGGTGTCGCAAGACCCTGAAACTTTCCCATCCATCTGAAAGGGTTGAATACGGTGGCATTTGGTCGTTTGAGTTGGCATTTGGAGTTTGAGTCTCAGCGGTCCGACACAGAGATACACAGAGAGGAGAGCACAGCTGAGGCTCTGAGAAGGTGCTCAACCCCCATCTAAACGCCTCCCCTCCCCCCCACACAAGCTGGGCATCCTCACCACCATCAGAAGCTAAGAGTGACGCATCTTTACAAGGGCTTGGTACTCCTGGTGTAAAAGCCCCTTTAACGACTGGCTGAGGGTGTGGGTAAGGGGCCATAATGGGAGAAGAGGTCAAAAATTTTCAAAATAATTAATCTCCCGTCACTAAACATTTAAACAGAAGATGACAAATATTGGAGATGGCAGCATCACAGAAGGACTCCTGTCCTAGGTGGAAATTCAGAGGTGTTTGCCACTATAAAGATTTGATAAGCTCCCTTCATAATTTAGAATCCTACCTGGCTCTGTCTGTGCCCCGAAGCTCATCCCTCCTGATATGCTCGACTTTGTGTTCTGGTCTCCACCCTTCCCCACGTGACAGAGAGAGAATTTCTGAAACGACCGTACAGACAAGACTGGTGATCCCATTCTGTTTGCCAGGGGAGTTAGCTTAAAAAGGGGGCATGTGATTCAGTTCTGACCAGTATGAGAGAAGAGGAAGTCTTGGGGGGGGAGGGTCTTTTGTGAATGATTTCCTCATCCAAAAAAGAGGAATGCAGAGAAGGCGACTCTCTCCCCTCGACATTGACTTGTCTGGATAAGACATCCGTGCATGAGCAGTTTCTTCACACCTCTTCTGACACACCTTTGATTTTTTCCAGCATTCCAGTGTGTTAAAATTAAAGCTGAGAAGAGGCACGGTGACAGAATCTTGACCCAGCCCACATCTTCTTACCCTCTTCCGTCCCCTACACATTAACAGTGTGTAACTATTTTTTGAAAGGGGAGTAGAAATTATCCCGTTGTTGTAGTGCAAAGCTTTGCTATTCAAAGTAGAGTCTGCAAACCAGAATCGCCTAACAGTTTGTGATCAATGCAAAATCTCAGGCCCCACTCTGGCCCTCCTGAATCGGAAACCACTTCTGGGTGATCAGAATGCACGCTGAAGTGTGAGAAACACTGGACTAGAGGACACACAGCCCTCTGAGGAAAGGAAGGAGGTAGGGACTGCTTAAAGTTAGCAGAGGGAGCCTGAGAAAAAATCACGGAAGCGGCAGCAAGGGGCTGCTGGGGGTCTACGTGGGATTTCTGGGCAGTGTTTATATGCGTCTAGGGGTGCATCTCCTGGCACAAGTCAATCTAGGTGCTTTGGCTTCCAAATAACAGAAGACTCATGCTGGCTTAAACATCGGTATTTACGCCAAAAAGCTGAGGGAGACACTTCTGAACGTAAACACAAAATACATCAAGAGCAAATCAAATTCCCCACCCAAATCTAACCTCAGCCTGGAGCAGAGTCAGCCTATCCCAGCTTAGGGCAATCAACCCTTGCTAATCTGCAGAGCAACTTGGAGTTTGTGCAAGTGGCTGGGTGACGGCTGCTTCACGCCACTGAGTTTGAGATGACAAGCTGACTGATGGAGCAACAGAACGTTGTTCTGGAAGAGGTAGCCAACACAATCAAACCAAAGGAAGAAGGAGGAGGAGGAGGAGGAGGAGGAGGGGAAGGGAAAGGAGAAAAGCGTAAAAAGAGAAAGAAGAAAGAATTGTACATTTTGAAAAGGAATACCCAGAATTTTAGCAACAATAGGATTTTTTTCTAATCATGGAACACTCAAGAAAAGCACATGAGTAATTATTAGAATAAGAGAGAATATTAAGCTAAAAAAATTGATTAGTGTTTCTTGGGGCACCTGGGTGGCTCAGTCGGTTAAGCATTTGACTCTTGACTTTGGCTCAGGTCATGATCTCAGTTCGTGGGATCAAGCCTCATGTCAAGTTCCGTGCTCACAGCACGGAGCCTGCTTGGGATTCTCTCTCTCTCTCTCTCTCTCTCTCTCTCTCTTTCTGCCCCTCTCCTGCTAGCTCTCTATTTCTCAAAATAAATAAATAAACATTTAAAATATGTATATCAGTGCTTCTATATAAGGAGAATAAAATAATTAGAATAGGGAGAGGGTTAACATGTAAATATCCACCACAGCAACAGATAAAAAATACTTAGGAATTTCAAGATTAGTTCACAAGATATATAGTTAGTGGAATAAATGGAGGAGTATGCTTGATTGGAATACTCAGCTTCGAAAATATGTTGATTCTCAAATTATCCTGTAAGCTAATGCAATTCCATTAAAAATGGCAAACAATTTTTGACAAATCAATGATTCTAAAATTCATTCCAAAAATATAAAAACACTAATACAGACTCTCCAACAACAACAAAAAAAACCTAACAGGGGAAGGAGGAGATGGCCAGACTATATATTACTTTGTATCCTTATCATACATTTGTGTTTAGTATATAGTGTTTTATATATATATATATAATTATAGCGTGTTATTACATTATATTCTCTATTTTATTTTGCATTATATTTTATATAAAATGTAATATATTAAGGGGTGCCTGGGTGGCTCAGTCGGTTAAACGTCTGACTTCAGCTCAGGTCATGATCTCACGGTTCCTGGGTTCGAGCCCTGCATCAGGCTCTGTGCTGACAGCTCGGAGCCTGGACCCTGCTTCAGATTCTGTGCTTCCCTCTCTGTCTGCCCCTCCCCTGCTCATGCTCTGTCTCTCAAAAATAAATGAACTTTAAAAAGTTTTTTAATGTAATATATTAATATGTTTATGTACATAGAATTTAAATACTGTGACAAGAGAACAGAAATAGATCAGTGAGGACAAATAGTCGAATGAGCCTCAGTTTCCTCATCTACAAACATGCAATAGCATCTATTTGAATGACTTGTCATGAAGATTTAATGAAAAAATATGTAATATGCTTATCACAGTGTTTCACAAACTGTAAATTTATATGTTAACAACTCTCACTGGAAATTTTAAAAAGGCCATTAAAGCCAGCCATCTTCCAGGGCGCCTGGGTGGTTCATTTGGCTGAGCATCTGACTCCTGGTTCCAGCTCAGGTCATGATCTCACAGTTTGTTGGATTAAGCTCCACATCAGGCTCTGTGCTGACAGCGTGGAGGCTGCTTGGGATTCTCTCTCTCTCCCTCTCTCTCTGCCCGTTCCCTACTTGCATTCTCTCTCAAAATACATAAATAAGCTCACAAAAAATTTTTTTAAAAAGCATGCCATCTTCCAAGTTGTGTCTGAGATGAAATGAAAAATCAAAACCCAGTGGATAGAGCATGCCCTGGGACAGATTTTGATGAGATTTAAAGAAACCGAGGAATGTGGAAGTCCCCTACAAGGGTTGAAGTTCTCCCCATCTGACTTCTTCATTTCTCCCTTACTCAACAAGCAGGCCATAGAAAAGGAAATGAAAACAAATACAGCCCTCAAAATGTAGTTCAAAGGGGAAGAAGGGGGAACATTAACCCCAAACAAACATGGACAAGATACAAGGAAATGACATGTTAATTCTGTATATAACTTCAAACAGGTGATAAAACAGATGGAATTTAAGAATGATCGACAACAACAAAAACAGCACAAAAAGCAGGCAAAGAGATCAGTCTGGAGAAAAGCATCACCCAAGGAACCCAAGTGGATTGACCTATAGAATACAAATTCAATAAAACTATAATTGAGACACAAGATGATAAAATAAAAGGTTCAGACGAAAAAGGAGATCAAAGAAACCAAATGAAGGATCATAACAATGCTATTTGGGGTCTAACAGCATTTTAGAAAAAGCAAGAAATATAGTAGATAAGGTTAAGTACTATATTAATGACATAGGGGAAGGACATCTGGTATGCTCAATGAATGGAAAAGACAAGGAAATTAAAGCAACTCGAGTGGGTGATTAACATAGGAGACAAAGAAGATCCAACATAAAGCTACTTGGTGTTCCTACAACTAAGGAACCAAAGAGTGGGAAGGAAAAAGTATTCAGAGATGTGGGAAGGAAAAAGTATTCAGAGATACAATGGAGAAAAAAAATGTCCCTAAGAAAATAACTGAATCTACCAGTTGAATGCATATGGCGTATACAGAGAACTAACAGTGTTCGCATCAATGGGGCACCCAGGTGGCTCAGTCAGTTAAGCATCGGACTCTTGATTTTGGCTCAGGTTATGATCTCATGGTCAGGGAATTGAGCCCCGCCCAAGTCAGGGAGCTCCCGGGGAGCCTGCTTGGGGTTCTCTCTCTCCCTCTCCCTCTCTCTCTGCCCCTCCCCCACTCACCATGCATGCTCGCTCTTTCTCAAAAAAGAAAAAAATAATAAATAGTTACAAGGAAAGAAAGTGTTGGCATCATGACATAACCCCAATTAATTATTTAACTTTGAGGATAGGGAGAGAGAGCCTTCAGCCCTGGTAACAAGAAATTGTAATTTAGCGCAAGAGAAAAAGTCGGGCTAGCCTCAGATTTCACCACAATAGAGTTCAATGCCAGAAGACCATGAAACAGTATCTAAAAAGTTCTGAGGGAAAGAAAGCATGACTATATCTTGCCAAGTTAATTTTCAATCATTAAAACAAGTAAAGAATTCAAGTAGCATGCCACTGTTGAGCCATTGTGGGGGGAAGAAACTATACTACTCTTTTTTTTTTTAAATATTTTATTTATTTTTGAGAGAGAGACAGAGCATGAGCAGGGGAGGGGCAGAGGGAGGGAGACAATTCGAAGCAGGCTCCAGGCTCTGAGCTGTCAGCACAGAGCCCGACTCGGGGCTTGAAACCAATGAACCATGAGATCGTGACCTGAGCCAAAGTCGGACGCTGAACCGACTGAGCCACCCTGGCACCCCTCCACTCTTTGATGGTGGAAATCTTGCCTGACCTTGAAGGAATTTATTAAGGTCTAGAATTTGTGTGGTGACGATTTCTGCAGATTCACTCCATCTTCTCTTTCTTCAGATAAATGAAAGTTAATATTTACTATGAGAAAATAAAAACAGTAAGAGAATTTTATGCCACCCAAGACTTTATAGGATTGTTCCTTGGACGGGACCTTGTAGTTAGCGAGTGCAAAGCAAATACATCACATTCTCTCTTTGCGTCTCTCTGTCTCTGTCTCTTTCTGTCTCTCTCTCTCTCTCCCCACCCCTCCCTCATGCGCGCGCGCGCGCACACACACACACACACACACACACACACACAACCTTGTTGTATAAGACCCAAGCACTGTGAACTCACCAGACCGCATATGCTTCAGTCTATAATTACATGTTCTGTTTGGTAAGATAAATACAGTAAACCTTTCAGCGGGTCTGTTTCTTTGCTACACTTTCCCTTTGGTCAGTGGTTTGCGACCAGAATTGCATACTAGAATCACCTATCGAGATTTTACGTTTTATAACACAGATGTCTTAGCTTGTGTTCTTTCCAGCAGTGTTTTTTATTGCCAGTCTCCGGAACCACCGATTTAGAGAAAAGTTTCTTTCTTATGTAGGAATTGAGACTCCCTTGTATGTCCACAGCGTGGCTAATTCTTACAGAATCATACGTGTTCTTGTTTACTTAGCTGTTCAAGGCAAAATGAGCCCAGAGCCCCCTTTAAAAAAAAAAAGGAGATTTGGGAAAGAAACAGAGGTCACTGTGGCATGTGCTGACTGTATATCCCAGACCTTGGAAAATATACCTACATCATCCCATGGTGCCTTCAAGAGAGTGCTGCCTTTGGGAGACAGCCTCTGCATGTCCCAGCTTCTTCCAAAAGAAATGGGCAGGGGTGCCTGGGTGGCTCAGTCGGTTAAGCGTCCGACTTCGGCTCAGGCCATGATCTCACGGTTCGTGGGTTCGAGCCCCGCGACGGGCTCTGTGCTGACAGCTCGGAGCCCGGAGACTGCTTCGGATTCTGTGTCTCCCCCTCTCTCTCTCTCTCTCTCTCTCTGCCCCTCCCCAGCTCGTGCTCTCTGTCTCTCAAAAATAAATAAACATTTAAAAAAAAAGAAAGAAAGAAAGAAAAGAAACGGGCTAACCGTTGTCTTTTGTTTTTTTCAACGTTTATTTATTTTTGGGACAGAGAGAGACAGAGCATGAATGGGGGAGGGGCAGAGAGAGAGGGAGACACAGAATCGGAAACAGGCTCCAGGCTCTGAGCCATCAGCCCAGAGCCTGACGTGGGGCTCGAACTCCTGGACCGCGAGATCGTGACCTGGCTGAAGTCGGACGCTCAACCGACTGCGCCACCCAGGCGCCCCTAACCGTTGTCTTTTGAAAGAGATCAGTCCTGGGGTAGGAAAAGAAGACATTGTCAGTGGACCTCAGGCTGGTTTCAGGGGAATGTCCTTGTCCCTTTGGGGGCATTTTAGCAGTGGGGCCTGAACTGAAAACGTGGAGTTGCATGGAGCTTCCTGGTGGGCAAGGAAAGAGTAGAGAGTGCACGATTAAGGGGCTCTGGAGTGTGGCAGCCTGGATTCGGATTCTAGTCTGCATTTGCTGGCTCTGTGCCCTTGAGCAGGTTACGGAATCTCTCTGTGCCTTAGTTTCCTCATCTATAAAACAGATCTCATCGGGCAGTTGTGACGATCAGTGCAATAGTACCCACCAAAGGCTTAGAATAGTGCTTGGTGCCTTATAAGCACCCAATAAATACTGACTGTTCCTCTTATAACACGGAGCAAGCTGGGACCCAGCAAGGATAGAGCTCCGTGAAGACCCCTCAGAACCGGCCCGGGCTGCATCGTGGAGTCACTGTAAGTCCTAATGAGCCTCGATCAGACGTACAATCCTGTCCTTGTAGAATTAGGAGGGACAGCCCATGGCTCTCCCCGTACCCCGCCCCCCCCCCCCCAAGGCCAGGTGGTAGCAGATAGCTATGGCTCCACAATGGCCAACAGCAGCAGAGAAACTCTCAATATGGCAAATCGGGAAGCAGTAACCTGTCAGAAGCAGCCAGCACATGCCTTCAGGAAGCCTAATCTGACTGCCATCGAGCCAGTGGGGGCTGTTTTCACCAAAATTGGGATTAGAAAAAGGGAGTGAGGCCCTGGCCACTGCATGATGAGGCTTCACCCTATGGATTATTCTAGGGCTGGGATCCCAATGACCGCAGGTGCTCCCGACAGCATAGCAGTGGCCAACAGCAGGTATGTGCCACCTGGGCCTCCTTGCTCTGTGGTCCTGTGGCTGCAGGGGTGGCCTGGGGTCAGCTCTGCCTGTCCTCCTCCCTCCTCCCTGCATCACAGCTGGGGAGGTGTGGGCTTCCAGATGCCAGAGCCCTTCAATGTTTGCACTGCTCTCCAAGGACAATCATACTTGCGAGGCAGACGATGGTGTGAGCAGAAAGGGCGACCGCTCATTAGTGAAACTCTGGAATGTTCTCCGGCCAGCACTCAAATGATAAGACACCGACAGAAAGAACCTCCTTTCTGCTGGACAAGCCCCCAGTCACCTTTGCCACTGGACTAAAAGCTTTCAAAGGGTGAACAGAAGTGCCATAAATCTCGGAGGCGACGTTAAATGTTTGTCACTGAAACACTTAAGACTTGTTTCAAACCCATTCCTTTCTGCAAGTTTATAACAAATAACCGGCTGACTTAACCTCTACAAGAGTATCTCCTTTTTCACTACAAATGGAAACAAATGGTCTATAAAGAGCGGGACCCTGCTGATGGGCGATGCTCAGCCACTGTGTGGTCTCCCAGCCCTGCCCAAATGGGGGAGCCGCCTCTTTTGTTTAGATTAAACTGGCTCTTGCTTCTATGGCTTTAGGGCCGCCAAGGTTTTAACTGGACTTTCTTTTAAACTGCCCATTAATCTTCCTTCCCCTCTCCCTGCTGAACGAATGAGTAAAGTAAATTATTTACATTCTGATGTTGCAAGAACTCTCCCTGCATTAAGCTCTCATTTGAGCCTCCAATGTATCTGTAGATGGTGTTTACCTCACCCCCTCTTTATCATGACTGCACAGCTTCTCCAGAGAGATCACCTGTTGGGCTAAAATATGACACGGATACAAACCCTGTTCCCAACCACCTGTGCGTGCCGTGCCCTGAGCCACACGTCCGAGCCACCCGATCCTGATTTTACCAAGTTCCAAATGCAAGCGTCTCGGTGCCTCGCGTCTTAGACTTAGCTTGCTCTTCGATATTCCAAATGTTCATCACTCCTGGGGGAGAATCAAAGCCCATCAGATGCTTTTCAGAATCGATCCACTGTGTGTCTTCTCAGAGTGAGGGGCGAGGGCCTTTGCTGGAAAGAATGTCACTCTCTGTATCAGCCCTTCTGGCCCCGATGAGACGAGAAGCCGCCTAGGAGTGGATTGTCAACATGGGGCGAGTTGGAAGGACCAACACCCATGTGCATTCAACCCTGAAATTCCACTTTTCTTTCGTGGGGCGGAGACAAATAAGAAAATGCATTTTTTTTAAGGCATCAGGGGAGAAGAGTCCAGGAAACGCTACAGAAAGGGAACCAGTAAAGCAAGATCAAAGCAAGAGGAGAGTTAGAAGCACAGGACATCGCAGGTTACGCCTGCAGCCGAAATAACAATTTCTTATTAAGTTACAGTTAATACAGTAACTTTTAATTAGAAGAAGATAAGCCAGGCAATATCTATTAGGGCAGACACGAGTTTACGAAGCATCTGTTCTGTCCTCCTCTTAATATGCTGCCTCATTAATTTCTTGCGGACTTGATTTCTTTTGGCCTCTGTTACAAGTTCTTAATTTCACCCAACAAGCCAATGGAATTTAAATTCAACACCTACATATGTCATATTTTGCTGACTCTTGCCCAAACTTTGCCAGTAACTGAAGCTGTTCATCTCTTACAAATCCCCCCCCCCCCCAACTATCAATTATTTCCGGATGTTCCAGGAGAATAGTGTTGTTTTTTTAAAAATTTTCTTTTTACATTTATTTATTTTTGAGAGACAGAGAGAGACAAAGCACAAACAGGAGAGGGGCAGAGAGAGAAAGAGACACAGAATCCAAAGCAGGGTCCAGGCTCCGAGCTGTCAGCACAGAGCCCGACGCGGGGCTCGAACTCACGAACCGAGAGATCATGACCTGGGCCGAGGTCAGACACTCAACTGCCTGAGCCACCCAGGTGCCCCCAGGAGAATCATGTTAAGAATGGCCTAGCACCTGGATGATGGCTTCCATTTTTTTTTTTCCTCTGAAGCTTTGGCTCCAATGATGCCCTAGGCATCAGGGCATCAAGGTCCCCCTGAGCCTTGCCCTGGGAACTACCATCTCCCACTGTGTACCACAGCTGACACACAGGACCACAGACTGCTGTCCTCTGGACTTCTCCAAGCATGGAGTCTTCCCTATAAAATCCCACCTCCTTTTGTATCTCACTCTGTCTTATGAACAACAAAGAAATGCTGCTTGGGCTTCAATATCGTAGAGCTATTAGCCAAATGTTTCCGTGTTTTGCCCAGAGCCCCCTTTCCTGGCTGTTTCCCAGGCTGGTAGCCCGGGTCAGGATGCACGACTGAGAGCCAAACACTATCTGGAACTCAGATCCCCCCCTCCCTTCCACTGTGCATGGGTTTGGTATGTGACCAAGCTTGTCTTACATGGGCCTTTAGGGCAATCAACTTCTGGAGGCCCATTCTACCAGTTAACCCGATGCGTGTGAAGTTCCAGCAATGGAACCAAGCTGAGGACTCTCGCACATGAATATCACTTCGCTTGTACTAAGAGCTATCATGTCTCAGCAAGTTCTTTTGTACTTCTTCAACTCTGGGGAAATTCCTAAATAACTGGCCATAGACCAGTAGCATCCAGAATATGTGTATCACTGGTTAAAAAACAAAAAAACAAAAAAACAGATGCAGATCCTCACCCCGAGCTTCTAAATCAATGTCTTTGTCGGGCGCTCGCGTGGCTCAGTCGGTTGAGCGTCCGACTTCCGCTCAGGTCATGATCTCATGGTCTGTGGGTTCGAGCCCCGCATCGGGCTCTGGGCCGACAGCTCGGAGCCCGGAGCCTGCCTCGGATTCTGTGTCTCCTTCTTTCTCTGCCTCTCTCCCCTGCTCGTGTTGTCTCTCTCTGTCTCTCAAAACTAAATTAAAATGGTTTTTGAAAATTAAAAAAAAACACATCAATCTTTGCTAGGAACTAAGCTTTTGTTTTGTTCTTTATTTCAGTTCTCTCGAATGATTCTTTCAGTCAACTAGGTTTGCAAAGGCTGTGTCAGAGCCCCATCTGACCTCAGCCCTGTCTGAGCATACGTTCCCTCGCTGAATTCACTTCTGGAATATCTTCTCTCTGACTCCCTCTTCCTCAGACTGTTATAATGGAGATACATCATGGCCCTTGCCCACAAATGCTGTTTCTAATGGACTTTCTCAAGCTGTGTCTGGACAAACACCTTAGTGGACAATTTAGACGATTGTGGAGCTAAGGGGAAGAAAGGGTGTGGGGGATTCTTATGTTAGGCTTACCCCAGATTTAAACTCAAAATATCCAGGGGTTCTGGCCAGGAATCTCTTTGTTTGTTTCTTGGGAGAATTTCCCAGCTTTGGGAACTTTAGCAATATTTAGCTGGATGATTTTTTTTTTTTTTTAATGCACCAGGATATGATCTGGTCCATTCATGATCTCATCAAATAAGCAAAAGATTTCTTCCTAATAAATACTGCACAGGCTTCAGAACACATCAGAAAATAAAGTGGATTGATAGATGAGTAGCAGGAAGGACAGACAGATACGTGATAAAGGAAATGTAGTAAAATGTTCATTGTAGAATCTATATAGTAGGTTTATGGGTATTCACCGTACAATTCTTGCAACTTTATTTATTCATTGGAAAAATTTCATAATGAAATGATGGAAGAAAAGACAGTAGGATAGAATGTTCCCTCAAAACATATTTTCTTTGAAATATTTTTTTTAATGTTTCTTTATTTTTGAGACAGAAATAGCATGAGTGGTGGAGGGGCAGAGAGAGAGAGGAAGACACAGAACCCGAAGCAGGCTCCAGGCTCTGAGCTGTCAGCACACAGCCTGACATGGGGCTCGAACCCACAGACCATGAGATCATGACCTGAGTTGAAAGTGGACACTTAACCAACTGAGCCACCCAGGCGCCCCCTTCAAAACATATTTTGACGCTATACCACAACTGAATAAAATGATCAGTTTAATCGCTGATAAGTATAACTCCAGTGCCCTTAAATAATATATGTGCTATTTCTGAAGTAATGTGCTATCTATGCCTATCAAGTCACATATCTTGCTTAAGTGCAATTTTTAAAAATAAATGAAGTGCTCATGTTTTATCTTGATAAAATGTAAAAGCTCTTCCTCTTTCACTCTTCCCCCTCTTTATTTGCACGTGCATTTCCTAGTTTTCAAATTATTTGAATCACATAAATAGAAAAAAACACATAGAAATATCACTTCACAAATGTCATGAGCAAGTGAAAAAAAAAATCAAGATAAAACTATAATTTCCAGGAAGGTCAACCAAGAATGTTATTGTGTTCTGTGCTGGTAACTTTGAAAAGCCTGTATTCAAAGTTGAACATTTCCTGCTGAGGAAATTGAGCTTGCAGAAATCAAGATCTTCAGGATCACATCAGCAGTGGCCAAGTTAGAAAGAGAACACAAATGCCCTGACCTTGTTACTGTACTTTATTCACTCTCAAAATTTACTCAGATATAAATGACTTTAAATGTCTGCGGGTAAAAATTACTGTAGTTAAAATCCTTGGTTTACATTAGTCAATAAATAGCTTTGGAACATTAAGAAAATTATACTACTCAGGTGTTTTTGACAAATCACATCCCTCTAAAAAGGGAGATTTAAAAATGAAACATAAGGGGCGCCTGGGTGGCGCAGTCGGTTAAGCGTCCGACTTCAGCCAGGTCACGATCTTGTGGTCCGTGAGTTCGAGCCCCGCGTCGGGCTCTGGGCTGATGGCTCAGAGCCTGGAGCCTGTTTCCGATTCTGTGTCTCCCTCTCTCTCTGCCCCTCCCCCGTTCATGCTCTGTCTCTCTCTGTCCCCCCCAAAATAAATAAACGTTGACAAAAAAATTTTTTAAAATGAAACATAAGACAAGACTATCCTTGGGAGAAAATATTTGCAAGTAACGTCTGATAAAGGATTTGTATCCATAATATATAAAGAACACTCAACACTCAACAAGAAAACAGACAATCCAATTTTTTTTTAAATGGGTGAAAGTTCTCAATAAACTTCTCACCAAAGAAGACACAGACAGCAAATAAGCATATAAAAAGATGTTCAACATCATTAGTCATTAGGGAAATGCAAATTAAAACCACAATGAGATACCACTCTCCATGTATTAGAATGACTAGCAATAAATCAATAAACAAACAACTTACAGCACCAAGTGCTGGCAAGAATGTAGAGCAACTGGAACACTCATAGATTCTTGGTGGGAACGCCAAGTAGCACAGCCAGTTTGGGAAAAAACTCAACGGTTTCTTATAAAATTGAGTATGCCCTTAATAAGCAACTGAGTAATATCACTCCTGGGTATTTACCCAACTTAATTGAAAATCTGTGTTCCTACAAATGTTTATAGAAGCTTTATTCAAGTTGCCCCAAACTGGAAACAACCTAGCCCTTCAATAAGTGAATGAATAAACAAACTGGTGTATTTGTGCAATGGAATATCCTTGGCAATAAAAAGGGATAAACTGATTTCTCCTTCTGACCAAGGTGTAGTAATAGAGACTGTATTTACGCTCTTGACTGAAACAAACAAAAATCAATAAATTACGTGAAACACCGGTTTTCAAGACAGTGGATACCAAGCAATGAGGACCAATGGTTCCTGAAAGACAGAAGGCTAATGAGGGGAACCCTATGGTTGTCTCACCGCCTTGAGAGGTTTCCAGGACAAAGCACTGGGAGAGGGAATCCTGGTGGAGCCCAGAGCAGTTGAAGAGCAGAGCCTAGAATTTAGGAAAATCAAGATGGCTAGAGTTCCCAAGATACAGTAGAGTCGAAAAGGGAACTGTAAAAAGAGAGAACTGAAGAGATCTGCAGAAGAGTCTCATCTAGCATTGAAGGGAGCACTAATCAGTGAAAGCATGTGTAGAAACTACTTCAAGCTGGGGAAAGAAACCTCTGAAAGGATTAGAAGCAACAGTGCCTGGTGCTTGTACAGGACTATTTACAGCTTACGGATTACTGATATTGTCAGGTTTGAATCTGTCATCTTGCTGTTCGTTTTCTCTTTGCCCATATTTTCTTTTCTTCTTTTTCCCTTTTTTTTTTTCTGCATTGTTCTGAGAAGGTTGAATATCTTTATCAATATCAACATTGATATCAATAAATGCTGATATTTATCGGGGCGCCTGGGTGGCTCAGTCAGTTGAGCGTCCGACTTCGGCTCAGGTCATGATCTCGCCATCCATGAGTTCAAGCCCCGCGTAGGGCTCTGTGCTGACAGCTCGGAGCCTGCAGCCTGCTTTGGATTCTGTGTTCCTCTCTCTCTGGCCCTTCCCCTCTCAAGCTCTGTCTCTCTCACTCTCGCAAAAAGAAATAAACGTTAAAAAAAAAACTCTAAAAAAATAATGATATTTATCCAGATAAATATTGATATCCCTATCAACATTTTAACAACTTTGCTGGCTTCTTGGTTATAACTCTTTGCTGTTTTATTTTAGTGGTTGCTCTAAGATTTATGTTAGACCTATTTGAACTCCCCACAAACTAGCTTCAAGTGGTATCACACCATTTCATGTATGGTACGAGAACCCACTAATAGTATACTCCAATTTCTTCTCTCCAGCCTTTGTGCTGTTGTTTTCAGACATTTTGCTTTTATATATTGTACAAACATCATACTACATTACCCTTGTTTCAATAATTATTTTGTAAACAGATTCAAAAGGTACGAAAATACCTTACACATTTACCAATGTAGTTGTCAACTCCTGCCTTCTTCATTCCTTTGTGTAGATCTGTGTTGCCATCCGGTCACGTTTCTCTTCTGCCTGAGGATTTCCTTTCCTTTCCTTTCATTTTTTTTTTTTTGTGTGTGTGCAATACAAAGCTGGTACCAAGGATCACAGCTTGTGTATGCCTGAAAACATTTTGATTTCACCATGATTTCTTGAAGACATTTTTGCAGGGTGTAGAACTTTACGTTGATGGGTCTTTTGCTTCATTGTCGCTTGCAGTATTAATAAACTAAACAAATAATCTCAATAGACAGAAAAATCATATGACAAGATCCACTTCTGATTTAAAAAAAAAAAAGAAAAGAAAACAACCTCCGGATGCTGGGGTGGCTCAACTGATTAAACGTCCGACTTCGTCTCAGGTCATGATCTCATGGTTCTGAGTTCAAGCCCCACAATAGGCTCTCTGCTGTCAGAGTGGAACCTACTTCAGATCTTCTGTCTCCCTCTCTCTCTGCCCCTCCCCCCCCTCAAAAATCAACATTAAAAAAAAAACTCTCAACAAACTAGATATAGAAGGGAAGTTTCTGTACCTAATAAGAGATATTAAAATAAAAAAAACCCCCTAGAGTTAGCATATATATAATGGTTAAAAACTAAATGATTATCCCTTTGAAATCAAGAACAATACAATGATACCCATTCTCACCATTTCTTTGCAGCATTGTCCTTACTGGACATTCTAACCAGTGCAGTAAGGGGAGGACAAGAAATTAAAGGCATTCAGTTTAGAAACAAAGACATAAACCTGTCACTTTTTCCAGATGACACAATCTTCTACATAGATAATTAAAGGGAACATAAAAAAATCTGCTGGTACTAGTAAGTGAGTTTAGCAAGATTTCAGATATAAGATCAACAGGGAAAATCAATTGCATTTCTTTTCTTTTTTTTTTTTTTACATTTTTATTTATTTTTGAGAGACAGAGACAGAGCACAAGGTGGGGGGGGGAGGGGCAGAGAGAGAATGAGACACAGAATCCGAAGCAGGCTCCAGGCTCTGAGCTGTCAGCACAGAGCCCCATGCGGGGCTCAAACCCACTAACTGTGAGATCATGACCTGGGCTGAAGTCGGATGCTCAACCGACTTTTGCAGGGTGTGGACATCAACACCCAGGTGGCCCCAAATCAACTGCATTTCTATATACTAGCAACATACAATCAGAAATAGAAATTTAACCAAGAGTATAATTTACAATAGCATCAGCAATATGAAATACTTAAGGACAAATCTGACAAAGATGTGAAAGTTTTGTGAAATCTACAAAACTTTCCTCAGAGAACAAAAAAGAGACATAATGAGGAGAGAGATATGTATGTTTATTGATTGAGGAATCAGGATTGTTAAGATGCAAACTCTCCTCCAAATGATCTAAAGATTCAATGAAATCCTGATAAGAGTCCTGGATGCTTTTGTAGAAACTGACAAACTGATTTTAAAATTCGTATGGAAATATAAAAGACCTAGAACAGGCAATGAGATTTGGGGGGGGGGGGGAATAAAAAAGAACAAAGCTGAAGGAATAACACTACCTGATTTCAAGAATTATTATAAAATTACAATAATGAAGACAATGTGGCATTTATGCGAAGATAAGTAACTGGGCCAATTTAATGAATAGAGAATCTAGAAGTAGACCCACACATATACGAACAATTGATTTAGGGCAAAGGTGCAAAGACAATTCAGTCAATAAATAGACTTTTCAGCAAATTATCCTGGAACAGTTGGATATCCACAAGCAAAAATAAATAAACTTCAGTCCATACCTTGCACCATTAAGAAACATTAACTTTAACTCAAAAATGAGCACATAGGTATAAATGTAAAACCTAAAACCATAAGCCATCCAGAAGGAAATATAGGAGAAAACTTTTGTGACTTTTCGTTAGGCAAAGATTTCTTCCATACGATACCAAAAGCATGAGTCACAAAAGAAGAAATTGATAAACTAGGCTTCAGCAGAACTTAAAAGCCTACTTTTCAAAAGATCTGTTAAGAAAACAAAAGACAGGGGGCATCTGGGTGGCTCAGTCAGTTGAGGTCCAACTTCAGCTCAGGTCATGATCTCTCACTTTGTGGGTTTGAGCCCCGCATCAGGCTCTATGCTGACAGCTCACAGCCTGGAGCCTGCTTCAGATTCTGTGTCTCCCTCCCTCTCTCTGCCCCTTCCCCGCTTGTGATCTCTCTTTCTAAAAAATAAATAAACATTAAGGAAAAAAAATTTTTTTAAAGAGTATGAAAGACCAGCCACGGACTGGGAGAAAATATTTAAAAATCATGTATCTGATAACAGACTTTTAATATACAACCGACGTTAAATATATTCAAAATACACCTAAAAATCTTAAAATTCAATACGAAGGAAACAATTTAAAAAAAACAAGCAAACATAAGATTCAAGCATTCATGTTGCTAGAAGAGACGGCAAACGAACTTGTAGAATAAACATCTACATCATTAGTCATCAGGGAAATGCAAATTACACACAATAAAATACCACTGCATACCAATTAGAATGGCTACAATTGAAAAAGATTGACCATACCATGTGTTGGCAACAATACAGAGAAACCAGAACTATTCGGCATTGCTAATATGAATGCAAAATGGCGGAACCACTTTGTGAGAGCTTGTCAATTTCTTAAAAAGGTCAGGGTACACCTCCCTTCTGATCCAGCCATTCCACTTTGTCCAAGAAAAATGAAAGCATACATCCACCCCCAAAAGGTAGTGCATGAATGGTCACAGTCACTACTTGTGATAGCCCCAAGCTGGCAACAATCCAAATATCTATCAGGACAGATTATGGATATTTATTTGCTATGACTCAACAAAGTGAGTTCTCTCCATTCAAAGGAGTACTACCCTGCAACAAAAAGGAACAGATTAGGGGCGCCTGGGTGGCGCAGTCGGTTAAGCGTCCAACTTCAGCCAGGTCACGATCTCGCGGTCCGGGAGTTCGAGCCCCGCGTCAGGCTCTGGGCTGATGGCTCGGAGCCTGGAGCCTGTTTCCGATTCTGTGTCTCCCTCTCTCTCTGCCCCTCCCCCGTTCATGCTCTGTCTCTCTCTGTCCCAAAAATAAATAAACGTTGAAAAAAAAAATTAAAAAAAAAAAAAGGAACAGATTAATGAAATATACGAAACCAAGGATGAATCCCAAATTAATTTTGCTGAGTGAAAGAAGCCAGATAAAAAAGGAATACATATTTTATGATTTTATTCCTATAAAATTCTAGCAAATGTAAATGTATCTTTAGTGAGAGCAGATTGGTGGATGCTTAGGGATGGAAGAAGTCGAGAAGGACATGAGAAGTGATGACAAAGGGGGACAAGGACATGATGGATCTGTCTTGTCTTGTCTTGTATTATATTGTATTTTGGAGAGAGTGCACGCAAGTTGGGGAGAAGGGAGAGAGAGGGAGAGAGGGAAGCTTAAGCAGATTCCAGGCTCCATGCCCCCAACCCAGGGCTTGATCCCACAACCCTGGGATCACGACCTGAGCTGAAATCAAGAGTCAGATGCTTAACCGAACTGAGCCACCCAGGTGCTCCTAATAATGTATTTTAAAAGCAAAAAGCACATGAGTGTATACATTTATAAAAATATGTTCAGATAAATAAATATAGTGTGCATACCTACTAATATTTATATATTTATTTATATTTATTTTTTATATTTAACCTTGTATTTATATTATATATAATATATTTATATTTATATTATATATTTATGTAAATTAAATATATTTATATTATATATTATATATATACTCTATATTATAATATACTCTATATATATGAGAGAGAGAGAGAGAGAGAGAGAGAGAGAGAGAATCTCAAGCAGGCTCTACACTCAGTGCAGAGCCCAACGCAGGACTCGATCCCACAACTCTGGGATCACGACCTGAGCTGAATTCAAGAGTTAATGCTTACCTGACTGAGCTACCCAGGTGCCCCAGGTGAAGACTATCTTAACCACTCTTCTGTAAGTCCAAAATTATTTCAAAATACACATTTTAAAAAATGACACCAGGGGCTGCCTGGGTGGCTCAGTTGGTAAACATCCCCCTCTTGATCTCAGCTCAGGTCTTGATCTCAGGGTTGTGAGTTCAAGCCCCACGTTGGGCTCTGTACTGGGTGTGGAGCCTACTTAAAAAAATTAAAAGTGACACCAGGGACGCCTGGCCGACGCTGTCGGTGGAGGGTGCAATACTTGATCTCAGAGTTGTGAGTTTGAGTCCTACGTTGGGTGTAGACACTAAACGTACCAGAAGAGATCATGGTAACTTAAAATAACCTCACAGTTGGAAATCCTAAGTGTGACCCCAAACTAAACAGAAATACAAGAAATTCTACTACATAAAAAAAAAAATCGGGGCGACTGGGTGGCTCAGTCGGTTAAGTGTCCGACTTCGGCTCAGGTCATGATCTCGCGGTTCGTGAGTTCAAGCCCCGCGTCGGGCTCTGTGCTGACAGCTCAGAGCCTGGAGCCTGTTTCAGATTCTGTGTCTCCCTCTCTCTCTCCGACCCTCCCCCATTCATGCTCTGTCTCTCTGTCTCAAAAATAAATAAACGTTAAAAAAAATTAATTTGTTATTGCAAAAATAAAGTACAAACTCAGAAAACTGGGGAAAAGGTTTGCATCTTATGCACAAAGGAATAATTTTCTTAATATATAGGGAGCTCTTGCCAATCAGTAAGAAAAAGATAAACAATCCTATGGGAAAACAGTCAAGATATAAGATCAGGGTTCATTTCGTAAAAAGAATTTCAAATGACTCAAAACGATGTAAAGATGCTCAGCCCCAAGAAGAAGATGTATGAAAAGTAAAAACCCAAATACATTTTTCTATTGAAAAGTTTTATACTTAAAATTGACAAAAGCCAAAATTTTATAATATGCTGTATGGTCAGGGAACATGTGGGGAAAAAAAAAAAACAAAACAAACTTTCCTTAGGAGTAAAAATTGGAACAGGTCCTATAAAGTGTAATTTGGTAAAATCTCTCAAAATGTTCCATATTCCTGCTTGGTGGCCTGGTGGTTCTATTTCTAGGAATTTATCCTGTAAATAGGTCTTCACAAGAAATGAAGATATTCACTGCTTCACTGGGACAGTGTTTATTGTAGCCAAAAGTCTCTTATCAGCCAAAAGGCCTGATAAAATAAATGAATGGAATACATGCAGCCTTCCCAAAAAGGAATAATGGGGAACTATACCCAGGGTGTAAAAAAGGTAGAGAGCAAGGTATATGATGTGCTATCCTTTATGCTTTAAAAAAAAAAAAAAAGAATAAATAAATAAATAACTGTAACAAAACAAAACCAAAAAAACCATAGGCCTATGTTTGTAATTGCGTAGAACATCTTTGAAATGATTCACAAGAAAGATGGGGGGTGGGGGAGAGGGGAAAGTGGGTGATGGGCATTGAGGAGGGCACCTGTTGGGATGAGCACTGGGTGTTGGATGGAAACCAAGTTGACAATAAATTATATTAAAACAAACAAAAAAAGAGAGCGGCTGGGTGGCTCAGTCCGTTGAGCGTCCGACTTTGGCTCAGGTCGTGATCTCACGGCCCATGAGTTCGAGCCCCACGTCGGGCTCTGTGCTGACAGCTCAGAGCCTGGAGCCTGTTTCAGATTCTGTGTCTCCATCTCTCTCTGCCCCTCCCCCACTCATGCTCGCTCTCTCTCCCTCTCTGCAAAAATAAATAAACTTAAAAAAATTAAAAAAAAAAAAACAAAAAAAAAATAAAGTGGGTAATAGTGTTTGCACCGGGAAGAGAAAGCAGGTGACTGGAGAAAGGAAGGTAAGAGAAATTCATTTGTCACGACCACCTCCTCCTACATACCTTTTATAAAATGTACCTAACTGCCTTTATTATTTAATCAAAAATTGATTAAGTGCTTAAAAATTCCTTTCTTGTGTTAAAAACGCAGGGTAAGGGGCACCTGGGTGGCTCAGTCGGTTAAGCCTCTGACTCTTGGTTATGACTCAGTCATCACCTCCCGGTTTGTGAGTTCGAGCTCCGCACTGGGCTCTGTGCAGACAGGACGGAGCCTGCTTGGGATTCTCTGTCCCCTTCTCTCTCTGCCCCTTCCCCACTCATGCTCTCTCTCTCTCAAAAATAAGTAAATAAACATTAAAAATGTATATTAAAAAAAAAAACAAATCAAAACGCAGGGGGGAATGTGTGTAGGAACCATCTCAAACGATGGGAAGGGTGTATTTGGGTCACCCGGCAGGAGCCATGGCTGCAACGATCAGAGGCAAAGCGGAAGCAGAGGACTTGAGGCTCCTCTTTGAAGTCGGCAGCGGAGCCCCAGACGAAAGCAGGGAGACGCATCTGCTAACAGGATTCCTGTCTCAGGGGTGCCCGGCTGCCATCCAGCATCCAGCCGGCACTCGGAGTCTGCCTTTATTGATAGATGAGTAACATTGAACATGGCACCTGTGTCCAGCGAATAATCCCCTGGCACCATTTAACCAACACTTAGAGCAGCTGCTTTTGAAAAATTACCTTCGGACTGGGCCCCTCCCAGCAGAACAACATCATCACCTTGAGTACTTTTCCGGTTCCCAAGAAATGAGGATTTTTTGCCCTGCCAGAGGAGACCTGAGCCGTATTTTCTTTGAAGTCACTTCTGTCGCTTTCTTTTTATTTCCTCCGCTGCCTACCTCAGATCACAAGGCCCGTGCTATCGCCATATCCTTCCAAGGGATCTCGGCGGCCCCCTCTGAAGGACTTCGGCGGCTTCTCCTTGCCCACAGCTCATTCATGCTCAGCAGTATTTACAAGGCTGCTCCCAGTCTGCTCTCACCCACTCCCGCACATCTGTGCAAACCTACTGGACTTTTCTGCAACCACATCCCCATAACCTTCCACCTCTTCGAACCATGGCTCATGCTTCTCTGTTCATCACCTTCTTAATGAACCACCACTAATTTACCAACACTCGGATCCAATGTCACCTCCTAGGGAAGTACTCCCTGCCCTACCAGGCCAACCGAGGGATACCTTCTTTCTGCTTCCAGGCTGTAGGAAGCTCTATAGGAGAATTTGTCGCAATGCTTTATTATCTGTCTTACTCATTTCTTCTTCTTTTTTTTAATGTTTCTTTATTTATTTTAAGAGAAAGAGTGCAAGTGGGGTAGGGTCAAGGAGAGAGGGAGACAGAAAATCCCAAGCAGGCTCCGTCCGCACGATCAGCGCAGAGCCCGACGCAGGGCTTGATCTCAGGAACCGGGAGATCGTGACCTGAGCCGAAATCCAGAGTCAGACGTTAACTGACTGAGCCATCCAGGTGCCCCAACCTTACTCATCTCTTCTGAACATTATTTACTTTTATATCCACAGTGTCCAGGTAACACAGCTTCTAACACATAGCGAAAGCTTGGTAATTTTCTTTCTAATGAATATGTGGATTCTCTGTTTGCAGTTTCCGGACGCCTAATTCAACACTCACGTTGTACTTATTCTCCGATTTTTAGCCTCTTGCTTCAAGCATTGCTTCAAACATACCCGGAGAAGAGCACTGACGGCCTGTCCCACTGCAGCTCCTGCTGAAAGACATTTCTCATCCACGGAAATGTTTCCCCCAGGTTAGCTGCCCTAGTATGGCTAGAGGTTCCTCACCTCCACACTCCCGTTCACTCTAGTCTCCTTGCCGACATTCTCCACCTGTACCCATTAAAAACTCAAGACATGATACCACAACACAGCCACCAGAATCGTTAAAATGACAAGGGCTGTTGAGAGTACATGTTGACAAGCGTGTGGAGCGACCGGAACTCTCATTCATTGCTGATGCACGTGCAAGCTGGCATGATCGCTTTGGAAGTCGTTTGGGCTAAATACAAATTCTCGTGATGCACAGAATCTGCTCCTAGGTATATACCCAACAGTCCCTATGGGACATGAATAAGAATGCTCATAACAGGGGTGCCTGGGTGGCTCAGTCGGTTAGGCGTCCGACTTTGCTTCAGGTCATGATCTCATGGTCCGTGGGTTCGAGCCCCCCATTGGGCTCTCTGCTGACAGCTTGGAGCCTGGAGCCTGCTTCAGATTCTATGTTCTCCCTCTCTCTCTGTGCCTCCCCCGCTCATGCTCTGTCTCACTCTGTCTCTCAAAAATAAATAAGTGTTAAAAAATTTTTTTAAATGCTTGTAACATTGGGGACCCTGGGTGGCTCAGTCGGTTGAGGGTCTGACTTGATTTCGACTCAGGTCATAATCCCAGCATCTGGGAATTGTGTCCTACCTCGGGCTCTGTGCTGAGCGTGGAACCTGCTTAAAGATTCTCTCTCTCTTACTCTGCTCCTTCCCCCACTCTCTAAAAATTAAAATAATAAATTAATTTGGGACACTTGGGTGGCTCAGTCAGTTGAGCATCTGACTCTTGGTTTCAGCTCAGGTCATGATCTCAGGGTTCATGACAGTGCAGAGCCTGTAGGGGTTTCTCTCTCTCTGCCTCTCCCCCAGTCTCACACACTCTCTCTCTCAAAATAAGTAAATAAACTTAAAAAATAAGTTAATTTATTAAAGGTTAAAGTAAATTTAAAAAAAAGAATACTCATAACAGTGCCTCAAAATAGAACCCCCCCCCCCCCACAAATGTCCACCACCAGTAGGTTGGAAGAAGTGTGGTTTATTCACACAATGGAAAACTACACAGCAGTGAGAATGAACCATGACTGTGCAAAGCACCACACAGACCTCACAGTGTGGAGTGGAAGACGCCAGACACAAAAGACACAAGCATATACACTCTACAACTTAATTCACATAAAGTTCAAAACCAGGCAAAACCAATCTCTGGTGATAGAAGTCAGGATTGTTGGGGGCCCAGTAACTGGCAGGGTTGGGGATCAGGGAGCCTTCTGTGGCCCTGGTGAATGTTCTATTCCTTGATCTGGGTTGTGGTTACGTGCCTTGCCTTTCCAAGACTCATTAAACTGTACACTTAGGTTTTGTGTTATGTTTGAGTAAAACTGAAAATAAAATCTCCCCAGCACCTGGTCCACTCCTTCGCATAGGGGAAGTTCTCCGAATGGTTGGTGGTCAATTAACTAATGGAATCCTCCTTCCCGCTAAGTGCCTAAGTGCCTTTGGGGGGGCAGGCTCAATCGTTTTGAATTATACTGAGACCACCAACATGTTTAATTTGACCTTAACGTCTCTACATTTGAAGAGCTGAAACGAAGACGGCTAGTAACCAGACCCTTTCACCCGGTTCTGTGCGCAGCGGGGGCAGCGTGAGGATCTATTTCCCTCTGCTATCCTCATCCGGGATGGGAGCTGTTGGAGAACAGATCGCCTCTACTCAGAGTATGTTTTCTGGGGTGCTAACAATGCCGTTCGCTCATCTTCCTTGAGAGTATAATCCACAAACCAGCCGCATGTAGGGTTACTTGGGGGCTGATCAGAAATGCAAACAAATGAGGGGCGCCTGGGTGGCTCAGTCAGTTGGGTATCCCACTTCAGCTCAGGTCATGATCTCGCAGTTGGTGGGTTCGAGCCCCGTGTCGGGCTCTGTGCTGACAGCTCAGAGCCTGGAGTCTGCTTCAGACTCTGTGTCTCCCTCTCTCTCAGCCCCTCCCCCGCTCACGCTCTGTCTCTCTCTGTCTCAAAAATAAATAAACGTTAAAAAAAAAAAAGAAATGCAAACAAATAAGCTTCATCTTCAGGCCAAGCAAGTCAGAATCTCAGTCGTGAGGCTCAGAATTCTGTGTTTTAATAAGATTCCCTGGTGTATTAATGGTGTCTTTTATTTTCTGTAGTTCTGATGCTCTGACATCTGGGGGCTTGCAGAGCCTGGAGGGCCCCTCCCAGGGCTAGCCAATTCCCAAAGTGAATGGGCAACTCGCCCCCAAGCTTGCTTTCCAGTTACAAACCAACCAGTCCAGAGCCCGCACCCCAACCACCTTCTTTACGGGGCTCTCATTCTCCAGGCCACTGTTCTAATCACTGCACTAGGGGAGAAGGTACCAGACAACTAGGGATGGCCCCTTTGCCCCAGAGACCACTGAAATTACCTAACTAAGTGTAAGCCTTTTTACCCTGGTTCACCCCTTCCTTTCTGAGGAAACACCTAAAACTAGCCACAGCTCTCCCTTCTCTCTCTGACCAGTGACTGACCTTGGGTATGTCCCCCACAGCATGGTGTACTACCTCCTTCTTGGGGAACTGTGAGTAATAAACCATTCTTTTGATGGCAGTCATCTCCTGATTCGTTGGCCTTACAATACTTCAAACTTTCTATTAATAAACTGTATTTTAAAACACCAGAAGATTTAGGGGTGCCTGCCTGGTTCAGTTGGTAGAGCATGTGACTCTCGATCTTGGGGTCGTGGGTTTAAGTCCCACAGTGGGTGGAGAGAGTACTTAAAAAGATAAAGTCTCTAAAACACCGGGAGATTTGTATGCACGTTAGCAAATGAGAATTAGGGGCGCGTGGGTGGCAGGCAGTCAATTAAGCATCCGACTTCAGCTCAGATCATGATCTCATGGTCTGTGAATTCAAGCCCCTCATCGGGGTCTCTGCTGTCAGCACGGAGCCTGCTTCAGATCCTCTGTCCCTTCTCTTTTTCCCTCCCCTACTTGTGAAATTCTCTCTCTCTCTCTCAAAAATAAACATTAAAAAAAAAAGACATTTGAGAAGTAGAAATTCTCTCCTACCTCTTGCAAAAGAGCTACCTAGACCACAGCTTATCCTGAATTCACATTCCCTCCAGAAATAGGAATAAATCCCACCAGGGAAGGAAGATTACCCTTTCCCTCCTGAGCATGGCGTGAGGTCATTTGTCATTCCCAAGCATCTCAGGTGGAAAGACGGGGGACACTGACATGCAGGTGATTTGCCCAAGCTCCTGTCCCAGTGTTGATAGAGCCTAGGTGACCAGACTCCTGGTCCCAACCCCAGCAGCACAAAAATAATCACAGAAGCTACAGCTTGTTGAAGGCATTCTAAGTGCCGGCTAAGAAATTAAGCTCTTTTTTCAGAAATGGATTATCCAATTAACATCATGATAACCCTGTTGGGTAGGTATCCCCATTTCCACAGGAGGCACCTGAAGCTCAAAAATATTAAGTGACTTTTGTTTATAAATCATGTTAGAAGCACAGTTATTATTCAAACTACTTCTTTCTGATTCCAAAGACATAGCTGTTAATGACTCCAAGATGCATATAAAAATTGAAGATGCTTTCAGCAGAATAGCTTGGAAATTAGATACGGAATTCTAATGTACCATTGCAGATTTTGAAATATGACAGTCATGAATTTTCCCATGATACTCAATGTGGAAAACTGTAATATTTCTTCATTTTTATAAATCGGATTAGAATCTGGTTTACAGCCCTCACACGCCAGACTCCACATGGAATTCAACATCAAGTAACAATGGAAGATTTCTTCCCTATTCTGTTGGGTCTAAAAAAATGGGGGAGGAGTCTGGTCTTTAGAGTATTCTGGTATCTGATGCCCCTGAGAGTTAATGTGCTTTCACTGTCTATGGTCTTTGTGTTTCCTAGTCAGTTTCTCCGGCCTTTATCTTCTCCATCCGGGCTTTCAAGGTGCCACCAAACCACATCCATGCGAGGTCTTGCTACCTCTGGCTTGTTGCATCCAAGAGGACCCCCATTCCCGAGGCACGCAAGGCTCTTTTGCCACATTCTTCTCCAGGTCAATTGATTCTTCCTCTGCAACTGCACTAATCTGCAACCTCTCCCTTCCACGGGCTTAATGATGTCAATCCCCATCAACATTTGCACACAGAGTCTTTAGAGTTGACCCTCTGGCTTTTCAGTCTTCCTCCACATTACAAAGGAAAACAAAACAAAATGCTTGTTATGGCCCTCCCCCAAGGAAGCTCAAAGCTAAGAGAAATGAAAGAACTGCTTTCTTTCTTTCTTTTTTCTTTTTAACTTATTTATTTAAATTCAAGTTAGTTAACATACAATGTAGTATTGGTTTCAGGAGTAGAACCCGGTAATGGCTCTCATTCTTACCTAAGTGGTCATTAACTTGGGGCCAGAATATTAGAGCTAAAAGCAAAGCGACTCTTTTTTAACTCTCTCTGAGATCCCCCTGAGACAGGTTCCCCAGATTGAAACACTCTGGAGGCCAGCAAGTAAATCAGCAATGCATTATTCTTTTCTTTACCTTTCAAAGCCTAACTCAACGGTGTCTCTTCCATGAATGCTTCCTCGATTATCATTCTAAACAGAATCATTCTTTCCTCTCCCTGTTCTCACAGCAATTTGCTAAATGTCTGCCTTATTCTGTGTTAATTGCATTCTGCTTTATCTAATACAAATTTTTAAAGAAATGCCGGCCTCATTTCCTAACTGGATATTTTGGAATATAATGGTAGGGCAACAGCTTTATCTAGTTCCAGCAGAGACAGAGGGAAAAATTCTTTGGCTTAATAGTCTTAACCATGAGTTGAGAAAAGAGAATCATAAATTTGCCCAAGGTTCAACATATTTCTCAAAACTTTATTGAGCAGAGTAACTTTTGCTGGCTTCAGAGTGATGACAGTCACTCGGGGTAATTTAATGCCAAGTTCTCTTGCTTAAAAACTTAACTTGGACATCAACCAAGTCTATAGAGTTGCATTCTTAGAGTGCCAAAGTACCTCAACCGCTCTGGGAGGCGAGTCTGTCCCTAGGAAATGGTGCAGAACAGCCCAAACAGGAGGGTGATTACCCTGCTGGGTGCCACAGGCTGTAAATCCAACCTTGGGGCTGGCTGCAAAGTGCATCGTGGGATGCCAGCTAGCTCAGAGATGCAATCTGCTGTAGTGCAGACAGCACTCAGCTGGGGATCCGAGGCATAGGATGCAAAAAGGAGGCATACCCGTGGACCCTTAGCCACCTGCTATATGAATATGCCTCACGGATGTGTTGACTTTCCACTCTGTAATGACCACCTTGGCGCCTTGATCCTTGTACGTCTTTTTCCCACAGTCACAGCCTCTTGGCTCTCACTGTAGGCACAGCTCAGGTCTGTGACCACGAATTCTAAATCATGCAGGATTTAAGGGGTCACACTTAGTCTTCTTCTCTACATGGCATCGCTAGACTATCACTTTGCTCCTTGACGTGAAGCTTCTGGAAATTCCAAGCCCACTTTTTATCCTTGTCTGGATCAATTTTGCCTCCTTGCCAAATTCTGCAGGAGCATTTCCGGTCCCTAGAGATGAATTCACTGCTTGTTTTCACGGTTCCATCCCTGAACCTCACACTTAAATTTGAGATTCCTTTACCAACTAGCCCCTGGCATTCTCATTCCCTCCTTGAACATTAGCATATGGCCCTCTGCCAGATTTCGTGGTTGCTGAGCTCTCCGGGGTGTCAGAAAACCCAGGCACTACCTCTGGTCACTCCTCGGTGCTGTTTGTCATGTTGCTGCTGCTTGTCTGGGCCTCCAGTTTCCTACCACCATGATATTCTGGACTCTTTCATGAACGCACGTTCCCATGGCCTGCTGCTGTTGGGTTGGCTTCCAACTGGCTGCCCCAATTGGGCAGATCTTTCCGTCCTCAAGATATCAGCCCCCACTGGTCTGACTCACCTCCCACCAGCAGCCAGCTCCTGGTTTGGGTCGATTTTGTTACATTGGTGTTTTTCCAAATAATCTCTGCAGATTGTTGGTAGACATAACATACACAAAGAGTTCTATAGTTAAATATATTCTTTAAAAAGATTTTTTTTAACGTTTTTATTTATTTTTGAGACAGAGCATGAGCAGGGGAGAGGCAGAGAGAGGGAGGCACAGAATCCAAAGCAGGCTCCAGGCTCTGAGCTGTCAGCACAGAGCCCGACGCGGGGCTCGAACTCACAGATTGTGAGATCATGACCTGAGCTGAAGTCGGATGCCCAACCGACTGGGCCACCCAGGCGCCCCTATAGTTAAATATATTCTTAAAGAGAACACGTGAGACAGTTAAACGGGACCCTTTACAGGAGGACTTCACAGAGCCTCTAATATGATGACCTTTGCTGATAATATCTAAGGAGGGATATAGCGTTTAGTGTTCTCAAACCTTATTTGACCATGTTTTCCTGGGAGCCTGTTTTTGGGCTGGTGTTCCATGGAACAGAGTTTGGGAAATGGTAAATCACACTCTTCAGGTTCCAGCCCCATGTTAACCTTGACTTGTTGGCAATAATGACATCTTTGAAAGCCACAGATACAGCCCCCTTCACGGTGCAGTGGAGTCCCGGGGGCTCGTTTTGAATCCAACCTTCTCCCTTTTCCTTTACTGCTATTCACTTGTTCAACTCTTTAATGTTTGTTTTTAAGAGACAGAGAGAGACAGAGTACAAGCAGGGGAGGGGCAGAGAGGGACAGAGATGCAGAATCGCAAGCAGGCTCCAGGCTCCGAGCTGTCAGCACAGAGCCCGACACGGGGCTCGAACCCACAAACCGTGAGAGCATGACTTGAGCCCAAGTGGGATGCCTAGCCCACCGAGCCACCCAGGTGCCTCCACTTGTTCAACTTCTTAAAAACTACTTAATGTACGTGCCTCTCCAGTCCCACTTCTGCTTCACAAGGTGATTGATACGCAACCGTGTACATTATCATCCACAATGGCTAGCGCTACGCCTCGTTTATCGAACGTTTGCTCTCCACTCGTCGCTGCTCTCAACACTTCTCCCGTTGTCACCTCTTTTACGACAACAAACCCACGATGCAGGCGTAATCGTTGATTTGCCCCCCCCCACCCCCATTTTACAGAGGGGGCTACGGAGGCACAAAAACAGCTAAATCTTAACTTACCAAAGTCCACCAGCTGATTCAACTGAGCTTCAGGCCGCGGTAGTTGGACTGCCGCGACATCGTTCTCAATCCCTGCGCTGTAATTTACTCATATAGCGTAAATAAACAGACATTCTTGCCCTGGTGGCGCTTATATTCCTAGTGGGAGGAAACAGGCAACAAATAAATAAGCTTAGGTCCTGCAGGGATGAGTGCCATGGGCAAAATTAAAGCAGAGTATAGCATATGCGAATGTTGATCTTCTACAGGGTGGTTAGGGAAAGCCTCTCTAAGGTGACATCTGTGCAGGGGCGCCTGGTGCCTCCGTCGGTTAAGCATCCGACTTCAGCTCAGGTCATGATCTCACGGCTCGTGGGTTTGAGCTTCCGATTCTGTGTCTCCGTCTCTCTCTGCCCCTCCCCGACTTGTATGCTGCCTCTCTCGGTCTCTCTCTCAAAAAAAAAAAAAAATGAATACATTAAAAAAAAAATTTTTTTTAAGGTGACATTTGTGCAGGAGGAAGTGACAAATGAAGGGAAAAGTATTCCAGGCAGAGGGAATAGCAAGGGCAAAGGCTCTGAGGCAAGAGTGCTTTGGACTGCCCACAAAGTAGCAAGGGGCAGTGTGGATACAGCAGAGCGAGTAAAAAGGAGTAGAGTTAGCAAGATTCAGAAACACAGGTCATGTGGTGGGGATGGGGGTGGGGGGTCGTCAACACGGCTAAGAAATACAGATTTATTCTGCAATGGAAAGCTGTCGGAGGGTTTGGGGCTGAGGGGAGACATTCTGACTCAGATGGCAAAGGCCATTCTAGCTTCTATCGGGGGCGTGGGGGGAGGCAAGGAGAAGCAGGAAGTCCGGGTGCAGGGATCCAGGCAAGAGATGACATCAGCTAGGTGTTAGCGGCGGAGGCGGGAGATGAAGTCAGGTTCTGGAGACATTAGGGAAAGAAACCCAGCGGGATTTCCTAATGGAGTGGACCTGGGGTGCGGAGAACGATAACTCCAAGAGTGTCACCTGGACACCTGAAGGGGTGCTGGTGGAGGATCGGTCTTCTAGAGGAAAACCACCCGTGTAAGACCCCGTGCGGTGATCACTCTTGCCTTCAGTTTCGCATTAGCGCTGCCTCTGTATGTAAGTAAACCTGCCGGTCGCCTCTCGTCAGAAAATAAGGACACGATCCGATATAATCTCCCCCACCCCCTTTTTTTTGAGCCTCCACAGAACTTCGAATCCGGTTCAGGATGCTGTTGAACAGTTCTGGTGTTTCAGAGGGGGCAAAAGGAATCAAAGGCCCATGTTTCCGCTCTTGTACAAGGAGAATGTTCGATAATAAATACGGTTGGGCTTGTGCTTGAGTTCCTGAAAAACATGGGTCCAGATATGGGTCCAGGCTGCCACTAAAGGTGGGGCGAAAGGAGAAGAGACAGAGAGAGCTATTGAAAAGCAAGGTTCTTTAGTAGCTAAAAATGGCTGGTTTAGAAATACCACAACAGCACAGGGGCCCTCTCTTAGGAAAGGAGAGGCAACCACAAAGCCACTATCAGGACTTCCGACATCAGGCTGGGCACTGTGGAGACCTGGATGTTTCCATGGCAACTCTCTCTCGCACAGTTTGGCTGGACCAGCTCTCGCCTGTGACTCAGGGCATCCGCGTGACTCAAGCTGCTCTCCGCACCGCATGAGGCCACTCGTCAAGATTACTCCAGGTGACACTGTTCTCTGTGACAAAGCCAGTTACACAGGGAACAACAGAACTTAAGAAGGAGTGGCTGGCTACGCGTTTTCTTAAATACTTGTGTTGTATTTATCTTTCTAATGTTATTTACTTCGATCCTAGTGGGTTTTACCCCCTAAGTCTCTTTGTAGTTTATGTCCCCTTAGGTAAAACAGCAAATATACAACAGAAGGGAAAAATAGGAAAATTAGACTACATCGAAGTTAGAAACTTTTGTGCTGCAAATGATACCATCAAGAAAGGGAAAAGCCGCAGGATAGGAGGTAACATTTACAAATTGCCTATCTGATAAGGGTCTTATCAGACCTTTATATAAAGAACTCCTACAAGTCAACAGTAAAAAGACAACCAAACCAAAAAATGGGTGAAAGATTTGAATAGACAGTGGTTAATTCTTCACTCCCTTCACGATTTATGCCAAGCCCCCATATCACCTGCACAGCCAGCTCTTTGATAGTTTCAAATAATTGCCTCATTTTTACACATACATAAAGACGGAGTTGGTTTCTTTTTCTTTGTATTTTTTTTTAATTTTTTTTTCAACGTTTATTTATTTTTGGGACAGAGAGAGACAGAGCATGAACGGGGGAGGGGCAGAGAGAGAGGGAGACACAGAATCGGAAACTGGCTCCAGGCTCTGAGCCATCAGCCCAGAGCCTGACACGGGGCTCGAACTCCCGGACTGCGAGATCGTGACCTGGCTGAAGTCGGACGCTTAACCGACTGCGCCACCCAGGCGCCCCTCTTTGTATTTTTTTACATTTATTTATTTTTGAGAGACAGAGAGAGACAGAGCATGAGCAGGGGAGGGGCAGAGAGAGAGGGAGACACAGAATCCCAAGCAGGCTCCGGGCTCCGAGCTGTCAGCACAGAGCCCGTCGCGGGGCTCGAACCCACAAACCGTGAGCTCATGACCTGAGCCGAAGTCGGACGCTTAAGTGACTGAGCCACCCAGGCACCTCAAGATGGAGTTTTTTTAGGGAAAATAATGGATAAGGCAGGAAAAGTACACAAAAAGCAGAAAGGGCTATGACCCCTGGGGGGAAAAATACATGCTCTCTTTAGAGGACGAAGCCTGGAATTGCCCAAATATGGAGAGAAAAGTGGGTGTGTTGTTTCTCATCTCAGGGAATTTAGGAAAACAGCTAAGGGATATGCTGAGGGGTAGCCAGCCTGGAAAGAAAAGAGGAGGGTACTGGGCCAGTGGGTGTGTAAACGTAAGAGATCTGAGAATATTATGCAGATCAGTGAATTTTCTTTGAAGATGAAGCAGTGAGGACTGAAGGAAGGGTGGACCCTGGGAACAAGAAGTTACTGTGCAATTGTAGAGGCTACAGGAGACACTGATCTAGAAGCTGAGAGTGTGTGGGTAGTTTGATAGCAAATAAGCTGAAGATAAGGACATGGCAGGGTAGAAGGTTCCGAAGAGGGCTAACTGAGAAAGTCAGCAGGGGGAAGGCTCAAGGCAGAGATGGGCTGACAGATGGGAGAGAAGGTGGAAAGGAGCCCCCGTAGGTGGGTCATGATATCAAAAGGACCACAGGAGGAGCGGATGGGGGACAAGAGTAGGCGGTGAGCGTACCAGCCGCCATGTAAAGGATGAGAACGTTGCCCTTCCGAGCCTTGATAGCGAACACACAGGGTCAGTCGGTATCTGGTGGGTGACACTGAGAAAATGCATTAAAGTTATCCTGCATGTAGGACGCCTGGGGGGCTCAGTTGGTTCAGCATTGACTCTTGGTTTTGTCTCAAGCCATGATCTCATGATCTCCCTCTCTCTGAAAAATAAACACTAAATTAAAAAAAAAAAAATTTTAATGTTTATTTATTTTTGAGACAGAGACAGAGCATGAACAGGGGAGGGGCAGAGAGAGAGGGAAACACAGAATCCGAAGCAGGCTCCAGGCTCCGAGCCATCAGCCCAGAGCCCGACGCGGAGCTCAAACTCAAGGACCGTGAGATCATGACCCGAGCTGAAGGCGGACGCTCAACCGACTGAGTCACCCAGGCACCCCTAAACACTAAATTTTTAAAAAATATATAAGTAAATAGACATTTAAAAAAAAAGAATGAAGACTTAATTCACCTTTCAGCTTCTGTTGTCTCACCTTTAAAATGAGGATAATATACAGTTTTCGGGGTTGTTAGGACTGGAAAAAAATGGGCACAGAGGATCTGGACCACAACAGGGGCTCGATCTCTTGGAACTGTCTCCATCTGTGATAATAACTGAGTCAGTTGCAAACACGCGACCTGGGTCTGATTTATAGTGGTGATTCTTTTTCTCTTCCCCCTTTCTTTTTGCTGTGTGTCTCTCTTCCTTGTTGTTTTGAAGTCCCATTTTTAGACTCATTCTTTCTTATGCATCTCTCTCTCTCTCTCTCTCTCTCTCTCTGTGCGCACACATTGAAACTAGAACAGCAATTGGCAAAGTTCAGATGATCTCAATTTATGAGAACAGCAAAGACTCAGGAAATTTCCAAATGTTGAGCTTGATATAGAGCCTTGGCAAAGTTCGGTATCTGACTCTGATACAACGTTTAAATGTTTAGGTAACTGAAGAATTCAGGGACGACTGGACACCAACAAACTTCCTCTAGGAAGAAGAGGTCAAAAGAATGGACTTGGATTCCTTGTTGGATATAATTACCACACTAATGCATGTGAAGGAGTGCTCCCTGGATCATGGTGTGTGCACACATTTATTGCATGTGGGCTAATTTTATTATTTCATTTACTTATTTTTGAGAGAGAGAGAGAGAGAGAGAGAGAGAGAGCATGAGGGGTAGAGAGTGCGGGGTAGAGAGAATCCCAAGCAGGCTCCATGCTGTGGGCAAAGAGCCCAACATGGGGCTCGATCTCACTAACTGTGAGATCATGACCTGAGCTGAAATCAAGAGTGGGACACTTAACCGATAGAGCCACCCAGGTGTACCCCCCCCACCAAGGCTTCATTCTTAATAAGCGGCAGATTCTGAGGTTCAAATCTAGCCCCGCCACGCTGCCTCTGCTTTTCCCATTGGCCAACGACTTCTGGAAAAATCTTTCCCTGAAAAACTTTCATGCCTTGAAAAAACACAAAATAGTTTTTTTCAGTTGGCTTTCTAGTTTTCTAAAAATATCTATTCTCAGAAGGGCTTAGAAAGTATAATGAACACTGTTAATTGCTGGTCGGTACCCGTTCTCCTTTCTTTCTTCCCAAGAAAATACCAGTTCTAAGTACGTCAACAGTCATGCAAACCATGGGTCTCAGGAGAATCCGATGCCATCGCCAGTTCTAGGAAGCGGTCTGATTAGGCAAAAGGTAAATCCGTCTACCATGCCGGTGACTGGTTCTGGAATGAGCATGTGCCCTAATTCTGGGCAAGAAGACAGAAGGAGAGACCTGCCGGAAACTTCTGGAAGACTGTTCTTTGTTCTGAAAAGAGCCCCGGGGAAGTCACTTGCTCTCCCAACAGTCACCCGTAAGCTTCATCGTTGCGCCAGCCATCCTAAAGCCACAGAGGGAACCAGTCTTAGGATGAGACCCAAACTGTGGCTTACAGAGCAGAGACACGGAAGTCAAGTATGTGGTTCCGTGAAAACACGATTGGGCCACTGATCAAGCAACACCGAAGGCCACTCAACACCTGGACCTCACCTTTGTGAGCTAGTAACTCGTGTTTGCTGAACACAAATCTATTTAATAACTTCTTCAAGCAGTTGGAGTTCACCTTTCTGTTTTTTTACAGCCCCCACCCCACCAATGGGATACTACCAATAATACAGCCAAAATAGCAGGTCCATGGTGGAAAAAAGGAGACAGGCAAGCAAAACGTAAAGCTGGAAATATAGCGTCATCCTCCAGATGAAGGATGCAATTTTCCCTGGGGTAAGTAATCGCACCATATCTTTGGTGCTGTCTTCATTAACTTAAATCGGTGATCCTCCAAGGTGTTGTTCTGGGCCACCAGGCTTAACAACAGCTGGAAACTTGCTGGCAATGCAAATTCTGGGGCCTCACCCTCGCCCTAGTGAATCAGAAATTCTGGGGATGGTAGCCCGACCATCTGTGTTTTAATAAGCCCTCCAGGGGATTCTGGTCCTCGGGTGTGAGATCCACTTCCCTGTGTACCTCAAGGTGAATTTGCCTGAGGAGTTCTCAGTATTAATGATCAGCACTTGATTGGAACTTGGAATTTAGAGGTGGCCATCTTTATCCCAGGCTCTGAATGTCCGGGCGACACAAACACATGCTTTCGGGGTCTTGAGTCATTGAGCAGTGCTTCTGGCAAACTGAATTCTGTCCTTGTTGACCCGAAGCCAATTTGGGGTTGATTAAAACTCCCTTTACTGCTGTTAAGAAACCAAACCTTAAAAAGCGCTGGTCCGCCCTGCAGAGTAAATATGAACAGTTTTATTTGGTACAGGAGGCACATAGAGAAATGTGGTATTTTCTAACTCTTTAAATTGCCACTTCTGGAACATTTTAAATGTAGTTCTGGGCTGGCTCCGATTTTTAATTAATGTGTTTTTTTTTTTTCTGGCTCAGTAATTTTACAGTTTGAAAAACAAAATTTGTTTAATATGCAATCGGGGGGGGGGGGTGGTTAATGCTCTATCCTGGATGAATATTTCTGTAAGCAACCTGGTCAGGGACAATAATTTTAGCAGTATTCTGGGAGCGATGAGTATCATTAACACAGTGTGATCATGTCAAAAGAAAAGTGTCTTTCACTCAGGGAATCTAACATGTGGTTGGTGTCTTGATAATTAATCCATTGCCCTCGAGAGAAAAAAAAAAAAAAAGGTAATTAGAAGCAGAGGCAATTAACTTCTTACATCTCCACCCCGGTCTTCGGTCTTCGGTCTTCGGTCTTCGAAAGGGGATTCCAGAAGGGGTTGAAGGAAACCAAGAGGACAGAAGCAGTTACATTGTATCAGGAGCACTCATGTGGCTGTTGTGTCAGAGAGTTAGGTGAAGAATGTGGGGAAGGGCTCCCTCTCTCTCTCTCTCCCCCTGTGCCCCTCTCCTCTGCTTGCCCATGTGAGCGCTCTCTCTAAAATAAAAAAATAATAGGGGCGCCTGGGTGGTGCAGTCGGTTAAGCGTCCGACTTCAGCCAGGTCACGATCTCGCGGTCCGGGAGTTCGAGCCCCGCGTCAGGCTCCAGGCTGATGGCTCGGAGCCTGGAGCCTGTTTCCGATTCTGTGTCTCCCTCTCTCTCTGCCCCTCCCCCGTTCATGCTCTGTCTCTCTCTGTCCCAAAAATAAATAAACGTTGAAAAAAAAAATTTAAAGTAAAAAAATAATAATAACTATTCTTGTGTTTAGAAGCTCTGCTCTGCGTTTAGGAATTTTTTTCTCATACGGCATGCTTGCCAAAATCTTCAGCACCTGCCACGTTTCTTCTCCAGGAGACCAGATGATAAGATAATGAGGCAGAGCTGGGCTTTGAAGAATTTTCGGTGGGAACCCAGTAATCTTTGGCCTTTGTTTTCCTGTCTCTAAAATAGGGAAGAGCATGACCACACTGGATGTCTGAAAAAGTAATGTAAACCAGAAAAGCAAAGCATAGGCTCAATAGAATTAAGGCTTCTTCCTGCCTGGGGTGTCTGGGTGGCTCAGTCGGTTGAGCGTCCGACTTCGGCTCAGGTCACGATCTCGCGGTCCGTGAGTTCGGCCCCGCGTCGGGCTCTGTGCTGACAGCTCAGAGCCTGGAGCCTGCTCCCGATTCTGTGTCTCCCTCTCTCTCCCCCCCGTCCCCTGCTCATGTTCTGCCTCTCAATAATAAATAAACGTTAAAAAATTAAAAAAAAAAAAAAAAGAATTAAGGCTTATTCCTAAAAGGGCTGAAACTTGAATGAAATCACGATGCGATGCATTCCCCAACTTGAACCAACAAAGATATCAGATACCTAACAACTTTATGTAGGTCAAGTATTAAAATGGATATTGAGACTGTTCTAAATAATGCATTCTAAGTACAAAATGGGAGAAGAATGAGTTACTCCCTAAAAATATATATATATATATCTACTTTGTACGTGGAGAATAATCGCTGTTTTTCCTACAGCCCAAATGTAACAGTTTGCCATGAGAACTTCAGCACAGCTGTTTGCCTTACTTCTTAAATTTTCCTATTGCTCAGGCTAGACTTTGCCCAGCCTCTTGTATCCCTGCATCTGATAGTTTATTGCAGGTAAAACAAGTCCCAAATTATGCTGGACTTAGAGTATCCTACTGGTGGAGGGAAGGGGCTTGCTAGTGATGACAATCTAGGGGTGTTTCCGGTTTCCGAGAAGCTGAGATAAATACCCTCTACCCTGACCTTCTCCCTGAGAGCATCTATAAAATCTGGATAAAGAGAGCAGGGAGTAGCTAGTCAGGGACTTGGGGAATTAAGTCGCAGGAAAATGGGAAAAGACTAGAATGTGGACTGGTGTATTTCCATTTTGTTTTTTCTTCTGGGATCCTTCAACGTGGAATCAAGGAAACCTGAAACCAGTGTGGATCAGTGAAGGCAGGCGTCTTCAGGAGAAGCCCCCTAGGTCTGTATCAAGGAGCGGAAATCAAGTACCAAGCAGCAGAAATGAAGTATCTGAACACTCAAGAGATGGGAAATCTTCCATTTTTCTATTCTTTTTTTTTTTTTTTTTGAGAGAGAGAGAGAGAGAGAGAGAAAGAGAGAGGGAGCAAGTGAGCGAGGGGCAGAGAGAGAGAGAGAATCCCAGGAGGGGCAGAGAGAGAGAGAAAGGGAGGAAGGGGAGAGAGAGAGAAGCAGGGCTCACCCACAAGCGGGACTCGAGTTCACAAATTCACGAACCATGAGATCATGACCTGAGCCAGAGTCAGATGTTTCACGACTGAAACACCCAGGTGCCCCCTCCCCCCACACCCCTCGCCATTTTTCTATTCTCTTTAAATTCATTTCTGGGACCCCTGGGTGGCTCAGTCGGTTGAGCATCCGACTTTGGCTCAGGTCATGATCTCACGGTCCGTGAGTTCGAGCCCCGCGTCGGGCTCTGTGCGGACAGCTTGGAGCCCGGATCCTGTTTTGGATTCTGGTGTCTCCCTCTCTCTCTGCCCCTCCCCCACTCATGTTCTGCCTCTCTCTCTGTCAAAAATAAATGAACATTAAAAAAAAATTTTTTTCATTTAAAAAATAAATAAACATTAAAAAGTTTAAAAAAAAACCCCAAAACCCACAACCTATAGAAGCCTGGTCAGAACATCAGCCAGTGGGTCTGCCTCGCAAAACATGTTAGAAGTTCTTCAGACAGAAGGAAAATAACATAGACCAGAAATTTGGATCTATGGAAAAGAAGGAAGACCATCAGGGAATGAATGAATAAAGGTAAAATAAAACACGTAGTTTTCTATTCTTCATCGATGTAATGGATAACGGGTTTTTTAAGTAATAATCACAACAATGTATGGATTATCTATGCATATATATTATATGTACACTTACGTACAAGAAAAATAAACGACAGCAAAAACACAAGGGGCCGGAGGGATGAATCAGGAATATTTTTGTTGTAAGGTGTTTGCACTACCCACACAATGACCTGGTGTTATTTGAAAGACATAAAGGAAGACCAACACAACATACATGGTGAGTATCTGCATAAACATAATGGTCTATCCTTTAAGTTTTTAAAAATATACTTGATGCCTGAAACTAAAAATTATACACACTCTCTGATGGTGGCTTTTCAATGACTGTAGATGTAATACACAAGACATTTGCAAGACGAAGGGAAGCGTATCATGGGACCTCAATGGTGATAAGATTGATACATTCCATTTGAAATGGTAAAATATGGGGGCGCCTGGGTGGCTCAGTTTGTCAGACTTTGGCTCAGGTCATGATCTCACGGTTCATGGGTTCAAGCCCCACATCGGGCTCTCTGCTGTCAGCATGGATCCCCCTTCGGATCCTCTGACTCCCTCTCTCTCTGTCCCTCCCCTACTCTCCCTCTCTCTTAAAAATAAATAAACATTAAAAAAGAGAAATGGTAAAATATATACTCTAAGTAGACTGTGGAAAAATATATATGGATATTTTAATCACGACAGTATCTACTCAAAAATTATACCAAGAGATGTAGTGAAAAACATAGTACATAAATTAAAATGGAATACAAAAACATTCCAGTAACACATAATAAATCAGGAAAGGGGAACAAAGGAATTGGGAAAAAAAGGAACAAGCAGAAAAGATAATTAAAATGTAGATCAAAATATTTTTCTTTACATATAAATGCATGAAACACATTGATTAAAAGACAAAAAAATATCAAAATAAACTAAACACGGGATTAGATCATGCAGCCTAAAGGACTCAATATAAATACAGTAATATAGGCAAGGAAAAAGCAAACATCTAGAAAAAGGTATACTATACAAACAGTAAACAAAAGAAATCTGTAGTGGCTATATTGGTCTATATAAACTTCAGCACAAAGAAAATTACCAAGGATAAGGAATGATATTACATAACAACAAAAGGACCAGTTCATCAAAAGACACAAGAGTTCTAAACATACATGCATGTAACAGCAGAGATTCAAAATACATAAAGCAAAAATTGACAGAATGAAAAGGAAAAAACAGACAAATCTGCAATGTAGCTGAAGAGTTCAGCACTAAGTAATTGATAGAACTGGTAAATTAAAAAATTCAGCAAGAATATAAAAGAACTAAATAATTCCATCAACTGACTATGTCTAATTGGCATTTCTAAAGCTTTCCACTCAACAACAGCCGAATGCACATTCTTTTTTTTTATTCTTTTTTTTAACGTTTATTCATTTTTTGAGAGACAGGGAGAGACAGAGCGTGAGTGGGGGAGAGGTAGAGGGAGGGGGAGACACAGAATCCGATGCAAGCTCCAGGCTCTGAACCGTCAGCACAGAACCGGACATGGGGCTCGAACTCACGGACCGTGAAATCATGACCTAAGCCAAAGTCAGATACTTAACCAACCGAGTAACCCAAGCGCCCCAGAATATATATTCTTTTTAAATGCACATGTAGGGGTGCCTGGGTGGCGCAGTCGGTTAGGCGTCCGACTTCAGCCAGGTCACGATCTCGCGGTCCGGGAGTTCGAGCCCCGCGTCAGGCTCTGGGCTGATGGCTCAGAGCCTGGAGCCTGTTTCCGATTCTGTGTCTCCCTCTCTCTCTGCCCCTCCCCCGTTCATGCTCTGTCTCTCTCTGTCCCAAAAATAAATAAAAACGTTGAAAAATAAAAAAAATAAAAAAATAAACGCACATGTAACATTCTCCAAGATAGAACATATCTGACTTCATAAAACAAACCATAACAAATGAAACAGAACTGAAATCATACAAAGTATGTTTTCTGCTCATAACAGAACTGACATAGAAATCAATAACAGAAATAGAAAAGAAAAATCTCTAAACACTTGGAAATTAAACAATACACCTCTAAATAACCAATGTGTCAAAGAGGAAGTTTTAAGGAAAATTAGAAAACATTTTAAAATAAACAGTATGAGGGGCACCTGAGTGGCTTAGTCATTTGAGCATCCAACTCTTGATTTCAGCTCAGGTCATGATCCCAGAGTCATGAGATTGAGCCCCATGTCAGCCTCCATGTTGAGTGTGGAGCCTGCTTAAGATTCTCTCTCTCTCTCTCTCTCTCTCTCTCTCTCTCTCTCTCTCCTTCTGCCCTTCTCCCCCAAATTGCTCTCTCTCTATCTAAAAGAAAATAAAAAAATAAATAATGTGAAAATACAAAAGTCAGAAACTACAGGTTGTAGCTAAAGCAGTGTGTAGAGGAAAATTATAGAATTAAATGTACATGCTGAAAAAGAAAAGTTTCAAATCTATCATTAAAACTTCCTCCTTAAGAGACTAGAAAAACATAGCAAAATAGATGTAATATAAGTTGAAGGAACTAATTGAAAACAGAAAGAATAACAATAGATAAGAATAGACTCAAATGCTGCTTATTTGAAAAGATCAATAAAATCAATGTATTTCTATGAAAACCAATAAAGAAAAAAGAGAGAACAGATACATTACCAATATCAGGAATGAAAGAAATGATCTTCCTATGGCCAGGGAGTCCACAAGTTTGGTAACTTGGGACAAAGCCCTTAGATGCTCATTTTTAGCAACAGGTTAAAATAATCAGAACTGACAACTTTCCAGAGTATATACTATATTAATTAAAATTAGTCCAGCTATGACTGCAAATCAATGTAGCACTGGTTTGAGGAAGGTGGAAATCTGGGACTAGAGTGCCCACGGCTGGATGATGTTCTATTATATTAGTCACTGGCTTCTTTTATTCTTGCTTCTCTACCATTTATGGCTTCTTTCTCAAGATCACCTCACAGTTCAACATTAAAAGCAAACCATTGAATATCTATTCCAACTCACAGGGAGAAGGAAGGAGAGGTAGGAAGCCTACGTTGAAGGACATCCCCCAGTAGCTGTATATTTTTTGCATTTCCCCATAAAACGAGGCCTCCACACTTGAACTATCCACACTCACTGATCTTGACCTCTCCCCCTCCCAGAGACACATCAGCTCAGATGTAATTCTCATCTAAAAGCGAGGCACTATTGGAGTGCCTGGGTGGCTCAGTCAGTTAAGCATCTGACTCTGGACATCAGCTCAGATCATGATCTCGCTGTTGCGGGATCGAGCCCCGCAGTGGGCTCTGTGTGCTGAGCGTGGAGTCTGCTTTGGGTTCTCTCTCCCTGCCCCTCCCCTGCTCGTGCACACGCTCTCTCTCTCTCTCTCTCTTTCTCAGAATAAATAAATAAACATTAAAAAAAAAATAAAAACAAGACATTATGCACGTGGGTGCAATTCAAAATGGAGCACGTCACGGGTTCTCCAAGCTTCTAAGAAACCGAGGAGTCCTGCTCTGCTCCACAACCCCTCCCTCACTTCTCCTGCCTCTTTTTACCCTCCCCCCGCCCCAATGCCTTCACCTTCTCCCATACCCTTCATCCAATCCACGAGCGGTTCCTTTTGAGCGAACCTTCACAATAAATCTTGAATTCTACCACTTTTGGTCTCTACTCTTTAATCGAGGCTACACTGACTCTCGGGATCCATCTTTAATTTTTCATCTCTAAAACAGGACTCAAAACTCTCAGAGGTCTAGAACAGGGATTGGCAAACGTTTTCTCTGAAAGACCGGAGAGTAAAGGTTTTAGACTTTGCAAACGATACAGTCTGCTCCAAGTACTCCGCTCTGCCATTGTAGCACAAAACAAATTGTCGTGGCTGCGGTCCAATAAAACGTTATTTACGAAAACCAGCAATGGGCCACGTTTGTCCCACAAGCTGTAGTGTGCCAACCCCTGGTCTAGACTTTTGCTGTGGGAGGTCCCGACAGCGTGTTTCACAGTCCTGAAAACACGGTGTTCAATCTTCATCATGGCTCATTAGAAACGAGCAACTTTTTTTTTTTAATTTTTTTTTCAACGTTTAATTATTTTTGGGACAGAGAGAGAGACAGAGCATGAACGGAGGAGGGGCAGAGAGAGAGGGAGACACAGAATTGGAAACAGGCTCCAGGCTCTGAGCCATCAGCCCAGAGCCTGATGCGGGGCTCGAACTCCCGGACCGCGAGATCGTGACCTGGCTGAAGTCGGACGCTTAACTGACTGCGCCACCCAGGCGCCCCGAAACCAGCGACTTTTAAAGCTCGTTGTTCTGTATCATTTAAAAATATGGCCACGCATGTTCTTCCATTTGTTCACAGATCTGGAAACATACATCGCGATGACTTTTTCTGCACAGTGCTGCAGTGTAATCATCCTTAATGCCTGAAATCAATATCTCTTCGTGTCTGACCTTTCTAGGTAACGATCTATGTGACAGAATTGCTCCACACATACTCATTTCATCCCTACAGGAAAACTAAACACTCTAATTAATGAAGCCTCTAATGAAACCTTTTCCTTCACCCTGAACTTTAGCTGAGAATATGAGGACAGCCAGATTGAATATGAATGAAGCTTGCGTGTTTCCTTCTGTCGGAGAGCATCTAAAGACTCAAAATGCAGTTTGTTCCCAGAACAAACTTTTCCAGGATGCAAAGGAGTTATCCACATCTTCACGTATGGATGATAGACATATTTATGGGGGAAAAAAGGGAGTCATGGGCTGGAGATGAGGAAGAATGGAATAAGGATGGAATAAGGAGTGCCATGGTTCATGGGTTAAATCCAACGCAGAGACATGTTGCTTGGCATTTATAGTTGTTTTGAACAATTTGAGCCATCACAAACAAGATCAGAACATTTTGCAGTTAAAAATTCAGATATCCAGCTTATCTTTAAACAATTAAGTATTTCTGGCAACACAAGGACCAAACTATTCCAGAGCAATAATAAGCTAGACCTGAATGGTGACCCACTACTTTTAGATGGAAAGTATTTCCTACTTTCCCACAATCCCCACTACTCCCTATTGTCTACCTAACACTGGAGCAAAGTGTCAGTTGCCAATGATTATTGTCTCCCCACTACATTTTTCCTATAGCAAAGAAATATTTTTTTCTGTGCCCCTTTCCCCATGAAAAGCATAAAAAATAGAGGGTTGAGAAGACCATGTCATTTATGGAAAAGTAGAAGTTAGGACTCATTTATGCTGGCTGTCTGGCCACCATAGGCAGTTCAAAGTTTTACTCTTGGGCAGGAGGAAGAGCTCAACCAGGAGGCTGGGGCTGAGTTCTAGTCTTTAGCTCTGACTTAGTGCAAGGGACCTTCTGGGCAGGGTACACGCCCTGGCTCGCCCTCAATGTGTCCTCCCAAAATAAGGGGCTTTGTATAAGTTAGGGTGTTTTGATGGCAAGGAAAAATAAAGCAGTTAACAGGAGGGTATCAGATGCCATGGAATTGATTTGAAAGCGGAAATGATAAGGAGCTAAAAGCACTAGAGGGAGCTTGGCAGCAGCCATTGTAGAAGCAGACCCATAATAAGAACAAACATTGGGCAACGGTGCTGCCCAATGGCATGGATGAATCCCAGCCATTTTATTTGCCTCTGCCTTCCTCATTCACTGTCCAAAGTTCCACTGTGTGATTGGCGATGCTTAGGGGTAGGCGGGCTTTTCACTGGTAGCATTGGGCCAGCAAACAGGGAGAGCTGGGAGAAGGAAATCCAGAGGCCCCTTCTATCTTCCACTGCAGAAGAGACACCAAAACCATCCCTGGGGGGGGGGGGGGGGGTGAAGGTAAATCCTCGAAGGGAAGTTGGGCGGCTACTGGAGCAGGATAACATATGATGCCCAGGCCAAAACCCCAAATGAATGCCCTCCGTTGGATGACACAAAATCTTATACGAAACCTACATCTAAAAGACACAGTGGTTCTGTCTGAAGCAGGAAGAAGATGCAAAGAGTCCCCTATTTACTCTCTGACCCCTCACTCTGCCTTAGCATGAAGCAATTCCACTGACCCAACATCTCCCTGAAGCCCAGAGCAAAAACCACGGGACAAGATCATCTGTATCATTCCTTGAAGCTGCAATTTTGAGATCTGAAGGGCAGAAAAATTACTTGAGTTTCCACCGGTCGGCTGGGCTCAGAGACCCTAACTAGGCGATGTCTACAAGATAAATCTTGTTGGCCAACCAAGCCATGAGAATTGTTCCCCCGGGGAAGTGTAACGGCACCAGTAAATCATTCTCATTGACTACTGATGAGAGGGACCGGCTTCCAGGTTGCTACTATCCGAGGCAGAAATTGGAAACGATGACCTCAATGTTAACAGCTGAAGGGCTGATCACCGACCCCTGAGCCACCGGATTCCTCCACACGCATGGAATGCCTCCACTGTTGGATTCGAGAACGTCTCTGTGGCCTGCCTCTCTCACACACAACAGTATGTCTTTATCCTT